>NC_134536.1:110613524-110920757 GCF_050624435.1 Tenrec ecaudatus
GGAGTTGGAGGGGGACTTAGCTTTTATGGCCGGTAAAATGGAGTTTGGTCAGAGGCCTTTGTTCAGGGTGAGAGGAAGGAGAAGCAGAAAATTTTAGAGAAAGCACTACAGAGCAGCAAACACAAAACTCACAAACAGGTAGAAAAGGCTCTGCATTCCAGTCCAGGCAGAAGGTGCGGTGACTGCTTGGCCTAATGCTAGGAGTCCTGTGATCGGCAGGAATCCCAGGAGGTAAGCACAGAGACAAAAGGCTGGAGGCCACATGAGAGAAGATAGATGCAGAGAAAAGATGGACAAGAGAAGCTGACCTTATTGTTGCACCCCTTTCGGGGAAAGGCAATTCTTTCCAGCTCCTCTTGGTACTAGGGTTGCAGAATAACCCCCTGCAGCGCCGCCAAGGTCAGTTTCCAAGCGAACTTGCTTTTCAGGGCTTTTGGCTAGTTAGCCTCCCGCGGACCCTAAGTTCCGGTGTGAGTTTGTTGATCCTCAGTGTCCAAAGCGACAAACGAGACAGAACGAACATACGCAGAGAGATACTGACCAGAGTCACTTGTCCAGGTGGGCTTCCAGAGGTTCGAGAAGAGAGGAGGGGTGGGCTACGTCTGAGCCAAAGCAGGGTTTGGATGGCACGGAGCCCCTTGCCCCTACCTCTCCTGGGTTTCAGCTCCAAATATAAAGGTGAAGCTGAGGTACAGGGAGACAGACATAACTGACAGGACAAGGGACAGCAGAAACAGGAATAGCTTTATTAGGCGGGGAGTTCCTGGATGAGGTTCCGTGACCTAGGCCAACCGTTCAGGGAAGTCGTGGTCAGCAGCTGAGGGCATGGGTTTTTAAAGGGGCGGTGAGGAATGTATGGCAATTATGGAAATTAGCATACAGGGCCTGGAAACTCTGAGAATTGCTTCTTGACTCCTTGTGGCTTTCTTTGAACCTGGAGCATCTGGTTTCACCGGTTATCTTATCTGTTGCTGCCTGCTGCTGACCTTCAGGGAAGTGCAGGGAAGCAAGTGCAGGGTTCTGACCTGCTTCAGCTTAGTCCAAACACATACAACAAAAATTCAAGCAGGTAAAACTACCCATCCCCTTACCCCCATGAGAAACTACCTCTGAGACAAGCTTCAATATGAACAAAAAAAAAAAAAAACCAAACTCCCAAATTACAGGAAATCCTGAAAACCAGATCAGGCCCAACATGCATCAGAGGGAGATCAACTGACAAAGTTTTAACCAGTCAAGTCAGATTTATTATTTTCATCTTCTACAGCCATCTGTCCACTGCACTCTGTTTGTAACCCGTTTCTTCCCATCCCTCCATTATGAAGAGAAGGTAATCACCACAGTCTTACTAAACAGCAGCAGTGCTACATTATCTTTCCTGAGGGAATTTTAGAGACAGTGATGAAGCCTATCACAGTAAACCTTCCGAGGAATCTAGCCTATGGACAAAGTCCAAAGGGTAAGTGCTGTCCTTGGGTGATTGTGTTTTGTATATAAGCCAGACATAGAAACTCTGTCATCTGCTCATGGATAATAAATAAATTTCCATAGTTCAATGGATTTTGCTAGATCAGAAATTCACACCCCATAAGTCAGCAAACCCAATTATAAGCTGTAGTGTTTTCTTTGTAAATTGATTTAAGGAAGTTTTTAAAAAAATCATTTTATTAGGGGCTCATACAACTCTTATCAGAATCCATACATATATCAGTTGTGTAAAGCACATTTGTACACTCATTGCCATCATCACTCTCAAAACATTTGTTCTCTACTTAAGCCCTTGGCATCTGCTCCTCATTTCCCCCCCTCCCTCCCTGCTCCTCAGTTAAGGCAGTCTTTTTTTAAAAACAATGTTTAAAATTGTCTAAGAAACAGTTATGATCTATCTATTATCTCCATGTCTGCTCCTTTACTTTTCCCATCTTAATCAACTTAAATATAAACCTGAACATCGCTTGGGTAGCTTCAAGTCTGATGAAAACATGACTCCACATTCATGTCTCTGCCACTTGGTACAGTATTTTCTTCCTGGAGGTGTTGGGTAGGCTAGCGTAAGGCTAGAAAATGTCCATTAACGCATGCCCAGAGAGCCAAGCCACGGGAACAAAGGAGTGGCGCACTGCACATGCTCAGAGGTTCAAGTTTCCCGCTGGTAGGCATGGGTGGGCGCTAAACCTGGATTGACCCACCTAGGCCAGATGAATTCAATTCAGCCAATGGGGCCGGACAGGGGTCGTCCACCACACCTCCCCATGGAATCCTTGAAAAGGCAGGAGCCGAGAGTCAAGCGAGACCTTTTGCATGATACTGCCAGTTTCCAGCCAGGCTGCATGTTCAGGAGGAGTCCAATGGGTGCTGTGTAAACCTGAAACTTCTTCTAACTCTCGTAAAACTCACTTGGATCATAAACCAGGCTTCAACGTGAATTCTTTCTCACGCGGAGCCAAGGACTGAGGTATACATCTAGCTCCAGAGAGATCTAGCAGGTTTAGCATGCATGTCCCCATTTGATGAGTAGATGAGTCAAGAGATTATTTTTCATTTTGTTCTTGAGGGAGATATTTCCTTGGGACATTAGATACATGACTACATGACTTACTATGAGCCCATGTATCAGGACATACTTAACCCAAACCATCTTTTCCTTCGCATGCCACTATTAGGATATAGTGTCTAGATGAATTTTTATTCTTATTTTCTGTAAATTTGGTGAAACATATTTTGATGGTCCACAGTCTTGAAAAATTGGAGCTTGAGAGCCCAAAGGCAAAGTGAGGGAAAGTGGCCTAGGAACACGGAGAGAGGAAGGATATCTTGGAAGGGTGATCTCAATCGCCTTGGACAATCTACTCTTAAACCTGCATGCAGAAGTCCCCCTAGGCTGATTCCAAATGACAAGATCTTCAAACCCAAGGCTCTTCTCATGACCTTTTGCATGCCTTCTTCCTTGACCAGGCAAGGACCAGTCAAGGGGAGAGCATGAGCGAGTTTATGATCGGGCTTGAGAAATAGGATCAGTTGCCGGATTGGTCGGTTCATAACCCAGGAATGCAGACAGGCCAAGTACACCACACCTGATAAAAGCCCCTAGACACAGTTCATTTCATGCCAACTCACTCAAGATCCCCCACGGCTGCATCGAGTGCTTTCCTTTCCTTTCCAAATAAACTCTGCTTGATGTTTTTTGGTCTCTGAGTCCATTCTTTGGTTCCAGAGACAAAGAGCCTTTGGACACATCAGAACAGTTAACAACAGTCTGATTAGATAATTCGGTAATTGGAAATCAGAAGGGCCCAGTCTCCATGGAACTGTTTAGAACATGCTGAATTATGCCAGAGTCTGAAGGGAGGTAAAAATAGCTCTGGGAACAAGAATTTAATCTGGCCAGAGAATGGAAATGGAGTATAAATAAGTTTTACAGGCTGGTTATGCATGCTATGGCAAAGCTGTCACTTGACAGGTTTAATTTACGGAGCTGGCATTTAGGCTGAAGATAATCCAGACAGACACGACCTCAGCAGCATTACTGGGGCAAGTCTTACATAAGGAGAAATGTTATTGAACAATGTCCTGAAACATAGTAACATTTATTTAACAAAAAAGCTGCTATTATCACATTTTCCCACCACCGTTACACAACTGCACTTTAACTAGGCATTTAGATTAGACATTGTTATCTCAGTGTATATCTATGACTCTTTTCATCATTGGTTGATACTGAGTAGACGAGAAAATGAATACAAAAACACTTAAAATTTCTTCTATTTAAGTGTAGTTAGACCTATCAAATATTACCTGAATCCTTAGACATTTTTTGTACATGAATATTTATTTCTATATAATTGGGTTACTTTCTTGCCTAAAATTATTTTAGGATAGCTCATCAGCACCTTATCTCAGCTAATTAATTGAGTTTGGTAAGTTTCTCTCTTCTTTCAATCCTTTTAGCAGTGGTATTCAATGGAATTGTGTCTTAGGTCTCCTGACCTCACCCCCCACATCTCTGGAGTTCTCACCTGTTCCCATAGATTTGCTTATCAGCTGTTGTCTCTTCCCAACACTTGTTGATCAAACAGCATGCTGGACACTCTGCTGCCTGATACTGAACAACAAATACACAATGTCTGCCTTAATGGAATGTTTACTTGGGTGGGGGAAGAGAATAAAAGCCCTAAGTGTAGGTTGCAATTAGAGGTAAGGTTGAGAATGTAAACAGAATAGAATGATTTACTTTAGATAGGGAGGTCAAGGACACACTTTTGATAAGATCTAGACAGAAATGAGAAGCAGGGAAAGAGGAAGAGGGACTTTCTTGGTTGAGGAAACAGCAATGCGATGCAAATCCAGGTTATAACGTTCAAGTACCTGGAAAAACATAGACGGGCTGCAGCAAGATAAGAAAAGGAAGAAAGGCAGGGGATAAGTCTGAATATCGGTCAGAAACCAGATTCTTCAGGGACATGAAAGAATATGAAATTTTATTTGAGTGTATAAAAAGTCTTAAACAGAAAAAATATGCTTTAAGATTTTTTTCCCGGTTCTATAAAGAATGGGTTGGAGAAAACCCTAAAGTGGAATTGCAACAAGGAAACCTTTCAAAATGGAAACAATAATGGGGGGTTAAAATTACGGAGATAATGCAAACAGAGAAACATGGGTAGACTAGAAGTTTGGAAATAGAATTCATAAGACATATTACAAGATACTCCTCAGCCTCCACACATTGTCCAAATAAAGATTTAAGGTCATTATTGTAAACTTATTTTCAAGTTATAGTGCTGGATTGTGTAGGTGTTGTAACAAAGAACAAGCTTAGATTTTTCATGCTTAATATTTTTTTTACATTTCTAAAACCATTTTTAGTCATAACATAAAATACATAATCTTAGATTACAATCATGTACAATTAGTAACTATAATCTTGATTGAGATTAAAAGAATGATAATGAAAATGCTATGTTTACAAGATACCTAACACTTACATTTTTACATTTATATATGAAAATTTAAGTGTGTCTTTTTTTTAAAACATTTTATTAGGGGCTCATACAACTCTTAACACAATCCATACATATACATACGTTAATTGTATAAAGCACATCCATACATTCCCTGCCCCAATCATTCTCAAAGCATTTGCTCTCCACTTAAGGCCTTTGCATCAAGTCCTCTTTTTTTGCCCCTCCCTCCCTGCTTCCCCCCTCCCTCATGTGCCCTTGGTAATTTATACATAGTTATTTTGTCATATCTTGCCCTATCCGGAGTCTCCCTTCCCCCCCTTCTCTGCCGTCCCTCTCCCAGGGAGGAGGTCACATGTGGATCCTTGTAATCAGTTCCCCCTTTTCCAACTCACTCACCCTCCACTCTCCCAGCATCGCCCCTCACACCCTTGGTCCTGAAGGTATCGTCCACCCTGAATTCCCTGTGCCTCCAGGCCCCATATGTACCAGTGTACAACCTCTGCCCTATCCAGCCCTGCAAGGTAGAATTGAAAGAATTGATGAAAAATGTCAGGCTTGAGTTGCAGTATTAAACAATTCTGTGTGTATGGATTGTGATAAGAGTTGTATGAGCCCCTAATAAAATGTTTTAAAAATAAATAAATAAACAATTCTGTGGTAAAATATCGAATGACTTAGGAAACATCAAAGGAAGATGGAAGAAATACATAGTCACTGTATCAAGTAGAATTGGTTGGTCGAGAACCGCTGGCGCTGGAGGGAGATGTCCAAGTTACACTGAAACCAATGATAAAAAACAAGGCTGCAGGAACTGACAGAGTAACAACTGACATGTTTCAGCAAATGATTGCAACATGGACATCCTCTCTTATGTACATCAAAAAATCTGAAAGACAGTTGCTAAAACAACTGAGTAGAAGAAATATTTGTGCACATTCCAAAAAGAAAGAAATTATCAAATAATATTAATATCACACACAAGTAACATTTTTTTTTGCAGTCAAATGCTCTACCACTGAGCTATACCCCAAGTAACGTTTTTTGAACAGTGACTTGAAACGTTTGCAGCAGTACACCAAGGAACTGTTAAGAATTTAAGCTGGATTCAGAAGAGGACAGAACTAGGAATACCACTGCTAATGTCAGATGGACCTGGGCTGACAGGAGGGAATACCAAAAAGACATTATTAACTTGTGTTTTTGTTTTATTGACTATGCAGAAGAATCAGATATTAGTGTGGTTCATAATGAAATATGGATAACACTGAAAAATGAGAATGTCAAAATGCTTAATTGTGTTTATGCAGAACTCATACATAAACCAAGAGACAATTCTTGAAATAGAACAAGGGGATGCTGCATGGCTTAAAATAAGGAAATATTGAGGGGCCAGCCCCAATCCCAACTACGTAGACAGACCCTTCCCCATCCCCCTTAGAAGAATTCATTTCAGAGGACAGCACTGCAGCTACAGATCAGGGAGAGGGGCATGTCTGATCAGAGTAAATAGGAGCAAATGAAGCGGGAGGAAGAGAGAGTGGATTACATCATGACCATCCAACCCCTGAAGACAATATTTCCACTCAGAGCTCAGAGCAGCCAATGTACAGAGAGGACCATAGGGCTGGCCCCATTATGAGACACAATGTCTCGCACTGACCCATAGCTCTACAGAGGACAACTTTGGAGACACTGTGGGAATTGCGCCCAATCTGACCCCACCACATTGAGGTGAAGCACTAAGGTTGTGCAACCGAACAGCAAGGGAGAAAAGCAATGAAGTCCCTGGGGAATACCAAATATAGATTTTGGGGCCAGAGCATAGCACCCCATCAGACTTGACCAGAAAACACTCCTAAAGGTCAACAAACAGACCTTGAACTATTTATAGGCCTTTTTTGGTCCTCGTTTTGTTGTTGTTGTTTCACTTTCTTTTGTTGCTTTGTTTTGCTCTGTCTTGATTTTGTGCATATTATCTCTGCATGTTTATCTAAATAAGAAAAGTGGGATAAGCAATCTGGAGGAAAAAAAACAACAGACTGAAGGTTGTGGGGAGCATGGGAGAGAAGGAGGCAAGGGAAAGGAAGTGAGTGTTAACAAACCCAGGGACTAGGGAACAGCAAGTGATCCAAAATTGATTGTGAGGAGGGTGTAGGAGGCCTGTAGGGCTTGTTCAAGGGCAATGTAACCGAGAGGGTTTACTGAAACCCAAATGAAGGCTGAGCATGATAGTGGGACAAGGGGAAAGTCAAAGGAAAGAGAGGAAAGAACTAGGAGGCAAAGGGCATTTATAGAAGTCTAAATACAGGCAAGTACATATGTAAATATATTTATATATGATGATGGGAAAATAGATCAATGTACATATATTTATAGGTTTAGTATTAAGGTAGCAGATGGACATTGGGCCTCTACTCAAGTACTCCCTCAATGTAAGAACACTGTTCTATTAACCTGGCATTCTGTGATGCTCACCTTCCTGACATGATTGCTGAAGACAAAGCGGGTGCATAAACAGATATGGGGAAGAAAGCTGATGGTGCCCGGCTATAAAAAAAAATAGCATCTGGGGTTTTAGAGGCTTGAAGATAAACAAACAGCCAACTAGCTGAGAAACAACAAAGCCCTTCTTCCATGTGGGCTCTGTGATCATGAGGTGTTGATAGGATCAAGTATCAGGCATCAAAGACCCAGAACAAAAAAATCATATCATTGTGAATGAGGGGGAGTATGGAGTGGAGATTCAAAGCTCATCTGTAGGTAACTGGATGCCCCCTTACAGAAAGATCGCCAGGAGGAGATGAATCGGTCAGTATAGAAAAGATGAAACATACAACTTTCCTCTAGTTCTTTAATGCTACCCTCTTCCCACTATCATGACTCCCAATTCCACTTTACAAATCTGGTTAGACCAGAGCATGTACATGGGTACAGATCAGAGCTCTAGACACAGGGAATCCAGGACAGATAAACCCCTCAGGACTAATATTGAGAGTAGCCATACCAGGTAAGGGGAAGGTGGGGGGAGATAGGGGGAACTGATCACAATGATCTACATATGACCCCCTCCCAGGGGGATGGACAACAGAAAAATTGGTAAAGGGAGACATTGGTCAGTGTACGACATGAATAAATAATAGTAATTTATAAATTATCAAGGGCTCATGAGGGAGGGAGGGAGGGCGGGGGAAGGAGGGGAAAAATGAAAAGTTGATATCAAGGACTCAAGTAGAAAGAAAATGCTTTGAAAATGATGATGGCCACAAATGTACAAATGTGCCTGACACATAAGATGGGTGTATGGATTATGAGAAGAGTTGTATGAGCCCCCAATAAAATGATTTTAAAAAATCAGGAAAGATGTGTATGTATGCTTTCATTATATTTCTTCAATCTATTTGCTGAACAAATAATCAGAGAAGCTGAACAATAGAAAAGAACACAGTATCTCGATGAACAACCTTACAGGGGCATTTACTGATGAAGATCAAAGAATACAGACTTCAGTGTGGAGATACCTCAACATAAAACAAAAGAAATTCACAACTTGATCGTTAAGTAACATGATAAATGGGTGGAGGGGGACACAAAGACGGACGTTGTCAAACCAAATTCACTGCCATTGCATCAATTCTGTTTCACAGTGACCCTGTGGGACCGGACAGAACTGCTCCTGTGGGTTTCTGAGGCTGTAGCTTTTTGCAGGAACAGAAAGTGTCATCTTTCTCCAAGGAACGGAGTGTCGCTTTGAGGGCTAAGGTGTGTCCGACCCAAGCCAGGTGGTTTCAACTGCCTAGTATACATGAGCAAGTTGGTCAATGAACAGGAAGATGGAAAAATTGATGCCTTTGAATTATGGGGTAGTTGATGAATATTGAATAAATCTGAGCTTCCAGAATAACAAAGAAATCTGTCTGGGAGTACTTTGGGATTGAGGATTGCAAGACTTAGTCTCATGCACTTTGGACATATTTACAGGATAGACTTGGAAAAGGACATCATGTTTGGTGAAATATAGAGTCAGTGAAAAAGAGGGAGACTGTTAAGGAGATGAATCAACAAAATTGATGCAACAATGGTTCAAGCACAGTAATACTACTAAACATAGAAAACTTCAAAAAAAAGAAAAGAAACCAAACTTGACCTATGGTTACCATGGGTGAAGGAGGATGAGTTATCTTGATCTTAGTGATGGGGTACTATTTGAAAAAGGATATCAGTAATGGTTGTACAACATCAGAGAATAATCAATGGCACTAATTATACATGTAGAAGTTGTTTTGTTATGTAGATTTTGCCACAATTGAAAAATAATTCTGTGAATAACAGTGAATATAAAGAAAAGAGAAATGTTTTAAGATTGATTGTGATATTTTCAAGTGTTCTTGATATGCTTGAACTATTGAATTGCATGATAGTTGGATGATGTACCAATAAAACTATTAAAAAGGGAAAGGCAAGAGCAAAGAATTGTCACTGAACTTGGTTTCTTGGTTGGGAGGGTTAGAGTCATGGTTTCATGGGACATCCTACCTAATTGGTCTAATAATATGTTAAGTGCTTCTATTCTACCTCCTAGCTTGAGACTTAATGTCTGGGGTCTTAAAAGTTTGTAAGTGACTATTCAAAGCACAAGAGTTGGTCTCTATTCACCTGGAATAGAGAAATGAATAAAGAGTAGGAGGAAGATGTAGAAAGTGTGGCTAATTTCCTGCAAGAAAAGTAGATGGTATCCAACATTAAGGAACATTTTGATCAATAATTCAATAGAAGAGGACTTTCTGGAGTCAGGGAAGGTATAGGAACCTCTGGGAAAATTGCCCCACAGCAATCTTCTCACCTTAATTAAAAAATATCCCATGAATGCCCTTAAAAATAATGATAATTTAGCCTATCCAGTGAAAAAAGGTCTGTCTTCAGCATTATGTTCTTTTAATAACTGTTGATGTGGACTCAAACAGATAATAGCAAATAACTTAGATGACTTCAGTGGGCAGTGAGCCGTGAATTCATGCTAATGAGGAGGAATACATCGGTAAAGGAAGGTGATGACTGTAACTGAACTTGCAGAATGTAGTATCATTAAATCGTATATATAGAATCTGTTTGTTTTGTTGTGTGTACTCTAAGCAAAAGCAAAGTAAATAATATGTATGAGCGGCAGATTATGTAATTATCACATAATCACCTGTCAATCAGGATATAGCCAATGAGGCCTCTGTGTGAGGATTCTGGGAACTCCATTGTTCCTCCCTTGAGACCGGAGACAGACTCTCTTTCCTTCTCTTGCTCTCTCTCTCTCTCTCTCTCTCTCTCTCTGCAGTCTCCCTTGAGAGATGCTTTACTGAAAAGATACATGGCACTACACTGATAGACCCCACGCCCTGGGAACTGGAGGAGCCAAGCACGTGGAGACCCCTGCCAGAGCTGAGATGCTCACACTGCTACTGGATCCCCAAAACTTTGTACCCACTGTCCTGTGATCTTCCTGCATTCGGTCTCATTTGTGTTTTGAGAGTCTGAGAGGACTTTATAGATTGGTATCAGACATGTGCACTAATATTAGACTTATGGACTTGATCTGGACTGGGCCTGGGATGGTTTCTCAATATTCAACTGCTCTTGTATATAAAGCTTTTTCCTATACACATGAGTGAATGTCTATTAATTTGTTTCTCTAGTCTACCTGGACTAACACAGTATGCATAATATTATACATGGTATATGTACAATACGCATAATATTCATAACAGTTCTTGGTCTGATTCCATTTTTCACTGGGAATTATTCTGCTTTTAATTTGCTTTCATTGTGTATTTATGTGTCATCAGATATGTGCAACCAGGCTCCCCAAGACTTGAAACAAGGCTATCTTCAGAGAATTAAACAGGAGACTTTTCCATAATGCAGGTGTTTATATAGCATATCTGTGGGTGTAAACAAAAGAATGCCTGCAACTGTGTGACCAACATTTGGAAACATCTAACATTTGGGTCAAGGTGACTTGGGGGTAATCTCAGGGAAGCAGTACTGAAATGTGACTGCAAGCTGAAATGAAATCAACTTTATTCTGTCTCTGTTAGAACAGAATGAAGGGTATGACTGGGTGCATAGAAAACTAAAATCTAAAGATATGAACATTGTTTTTATTTATCCAATATTTTCTAGAGAAGAAAACGCACTGCTATCAAGTCGCCTCTAATTCATTTAGGGCAAGATACAGCTTCCCCTGTGCGCTTCCTAAATGGTACTTAATTTTTCTTTAATTGGTATAGGCTTCACATATCATACACCTTAGTCATTCAGTCACACTAAGAAGAGTTGTGCAATCATCGCCACGACCAATTTCAGAACATTTTCTTTTCTTAATCATTGTTGTTAGTGCACCATTTCCCCCAAAACCTCCCCAGCTATGCCGCTAGCTAATTATTTTGTTTATTTTTTCAATCCCACACTTCTCCTTGTAGAATTCAGTGGCACTGATTGTACTCTTCCTACTATACTCTCATTATTGATATCCTTTTCTAAATTATTCTACCACCATTGACATGAACTCAATGTCCCTTATATTACAACTCTTTCCTCTTCACCTATGGTAACCAATAGTCAAGTTTGGTTTCTTCTTAAAATTTTTTATTGTTTTCTTGATATAGTATTCACATATCACACATCTCTATGATTAAATCCCTTTTAAATTGTGAACTTTTCCTTCATCATATTTGGATTTTGTTATTGTCATCTTTGGATGACACAGGGTGGTGTGCGTCCTCCATGTGGGCTTTGTTGACTCCTCACTTAGAAGGCTGCTTGTTTGAATATAAACCTTTAAGACTCCAGACACTATTCTAATTGGTAGCCGGACACCATCTGTTTTCTTCATCATACTTTGTTGTATTACCCTTTCCTTCAGTGATCATTTCATGAAGGTGAGTGTCGAGCAGGGCCATATTATCAGAACTGTTCTTGGATTGGTGCTAGAGTGGGAGCCCAGAATCCATCTGCTTGTCCAAGGCATATGCATGACTCAGGTTTACTTTGCCAGTTGTATTATGACAAAATCAAAACCCCAAAAGACCAATTTCACCACCAACAGCAATACACCAACCAACCAACCAACCAACCAACCAACCAACCAACCAACCAACCAACCAACAAAACTAAAACAAACAAACTAAAGGCAGGAAAACAAAAACTCATAGAATCAAAGTAAAACAGTGTCAATCATCCCTCCCTCCCACTCTCCAGCATATAAAGTAATTGCACTGATACCATCGTCAATTTTACCATGACATGTCACTCTGGACACTGGAGGTATGAGTAGTCTCTTCAAGTACACTTCCACCATGAGCCACAACGAATGAGTTGTTGCCCTACCCAGTTTGACCTCCCTTTTGATTAAACTCTGTTTAGGTCTCAGGCCTTCTGACCCAGGCAATGAGGGCAAGACTGATAGGGCATAATCACATGGCCTCCAGTACTCTAAACGGTATGGCGATCTCCATAAAGAACACACCCAAAAAAGTCTATGAGGGACACGACCTCCATGGGCTGGCTGGAGAGAGTGGAGATAATCCACTTTCTGATGCATTTGCTTGAAGGTGAAACTGTTCATATCCCTGGTTAATAATCAACCCGAGTAGGTTTTTTCAAAGACTCTAACTCTTTACAGTAGTAGAATGCTTAAACATTCTCTAGATGGTAGTTTCAAACTACTGACCTTGTGGTTACTAGTCCAATTTGTAACCTACTATGCTACCAGAGTTCCTTCCCTGACTAATGGTCAGAAGGAATTCCTTGGAGCCTTAATCCATGTGGGAACTCCAAAACTGGATTTTGGGTTTTCACTGTCATCTGAAAATGGGGCATTCAGAATTTAAGCTCTAATACAGGATGGGAACTATGAAATCATTTACCTATTGTTAAGGATTGAATTGTATCCTCCCAACATTTGTGTTGGTATTCTAACCTTCCACCTGTAGAGGGAATATCATTTGGAATAGGACTTTCTCTGTTAAATTCATGGCTCCGTATCCATATAAACTAGGAGCCATGGGGCAGGGTGGGGTGGGTACATATTGGGCTGCTTTCACCAAGGTCAGCAATTTGAAACTATCAGCTGCTCTGTGGGAGAAAGACAGGGAGTGTTACTGTTAGGTAACTAGGTTAGGGACAGGGGGTTGTCCTTCCCATGCCTGCAAAAGCTCCCATAGAGGGGGTTAGAAAAAAATCAGGCAACTGTTAGACACCTATAAAGACCCCAACCTGAGCATGCTTGTACTCAAGCCTCTGAACCAGGTGGGAGGTATACCTAGGCCAGCCAAACTAGACCCAGGATGATGACATCACCCAGGTGGGCCTAACTCAGCTAATGGGATCAATGAATACTATCAACCACACTTCCCCCAGGCAGGGGATGGGTTAGAATAAAGGCAGGAAGCATTCTCTGGGATGCTCTCTTACTCTGCTCCTGGTCAGAAGCAGGTAGAGGGCGATGGTCTCCTAATCCCCACTCCGGGCTTACTGGGGGCCCACAGTCTTTTGGCCACAGGCTCTCAGCCTATAGGGTTCTTGGTCTTCTGGCCTCCTGGAATTCCCCCAAATCTGTACACGTGGGTGCTCTTTTCCATATGGTGTTCAGGCCCAGTTGTGAATCCCTTTGGAGACTGTAAAATTGGAAACTTGTCCTGTTCTTCATAAAAACCCACTTGGAGTACAAAACGGACTTTGGCATGAATTTTCCCATCGTGCTAAGCCAGGAACCGAGGAATTACTGACTCCAGAAAACTAACATCACACCATTAAGGGTTACAGTCTCTGAAAACTCAAACGACCTTGAGGCATTTGACTGTGTGAATCATAATAAACTGGATAACCTTGAGAAGAATGGGAATCCCAGAACATTTCACGGTGCCCATGAGGAACTTATATATAGATCCAGAGGTAGTTGTGCAAATAGAACTTTGGCATACTGCAAGGTTGCCAAAGGTGTGCATCCAGGTTTCGTCTCCTCACCGTACTTGCTCAATCTATAAAATGAGCAAATCGTCAGAGGAGCTGGATTATATGAAGAAGAGTATATCATCAAGATTTGAGGAAGGCTTATTAACAACTTGCAGTATGCAGATGACACAACAATGCTTGCTGAAAGTGAGGAGGAACTGAAGTACTGACAGCTGAAGATGAAGGATTGTAACCTTCAGTATTACACTCAGTGTAATGAAGTCCAAAATCCTCACAACTGGCAAAATAGGTGACATCATGATAAATGGAGAAACGTTTAAGTTGTCAAGGAACTTATCTTACTTAGATCTACAATCAATGCTTATGGAAGCAGCAGTCAAGAAATCCAATGACATATTGTATTAGGTTAATTTTCTGTATAAGACCTCTTTAGAGCATTGACGAGCAAGGATGTTACTCTGAAGACTAAGATGCTCCTAACCCAAGCCATGGTACTCTCCATTGCATCATAAGCTCATGAAAGTTGGACATTGACTGTAGAAGAATTGAGACATCTGATTGTGGTGCTGGAGAAGAATTTTTAAAGTACCATGGATTACTTAAAGGACAAGTCGATCTGTGTTAGAAGAAGTAAGGTCGTGCTCGCTTCGATAGCACACATACTGGAAGAAGTAAGTTCAGAGTGATCCTTAGAGGTAAGGAATGCAAGACTTCATCTTACATACTTTGGAAATATTGTCAGGAGGGACCAGTACCTGGAGAAGGACATCATGCTTGGTAAAGTGGAGGAGTGGTGTAAGGTCCTTGAAAAGATGCAGGACACAGTGGCTGCATCAATGAACTCAGGCATAGGAACAATTGTAAGGATAGCACAGGATCGTGCTGTGTTTTGTTTTGTTGTGCATAGGGTTGCTATAGGTTGGAGCAGCCAGATGGCATCTAACAGTAACACCAAGACAACAAGGGTCACAGTCTCAGAAAACTCATGGGGCAATTCTATGTAGTCCTATATGGTTGCTATGAGTCGCTATCAAATTTTGGCAGTGAAGGAGTTAGGGAGTGAGTGATATCAGGGTAGGGTGTGTTCTAAACCTAGCCACTTCTGAATTCTCAAACAGAGGACTAGACAAAGAGAAGCACAAATGAGGGTGGGAGTTAGGAGACAGATGCAAGAAATGAGAATACTGGGACTTCAGACTGAACAAGCTGAAAGAGACAAAGGTACTCCACTGGACAGACAAAGAGCCTTCTGCTTACACTTTGGGCTGCCAAATGCAAGGTCAGTAGTTTGACACCACCAGCCTCTTAGCAGGACACTTTCTCCTGTGAAGGGCTATCTTATCAGAGCCCATGGAAACAGTCCTACATTTTCCTATAGGGTCCTTATGAGTCAAAATCAACTCGAGGATGGTAGTGCGTTTGAAGTTTTTGTTCTCTGGAAATTTTAATTTAATTTGTTTTGTTTTTGTTCTTTTTTGAAACTCCTTAACTATCAGTAAAGAAATGTCTGTTTTCTAAAAGCCACCTATGCATAGTATTTCTGGATCAGCAGCACTAGACAGCATTACACTGGGCCTCCATCCTCACTTAGCCGCGAACCCCCCAGCTGCTGGGTGGGGGAATGATGAGGCATTCTGCTCCAGTCAAGATTTACAGCTTTAAAAAAAAAAAAAAAGATGTACAGCTTTGAGAACCTACAAAGGTAGTTCTGCTACAGGGACACTATGAGTGGGAATTGACTGATGGCAGAGTATCTTGGTTTTTTGTTTTTTGTTGTTTTTTGCATCACTATGATGAGACTTGCTCAGGACAGAGACCATGTTCTGTTCATCTTCCTTGGTCTACTCCTTTATTTGACAAGAAAAAATGAAACTAAACCCTCAGCTGTCATTATGCCAATTTCGGCTCAGGGTGGCTCATGTGAGTCAGGATACAACTGTCTCTGTGGGGTGGTCAATGGATGATCATTTGGAAGGAGATCACCAGTCCTTCTTTTGAGGTGTGTCTGGTGGACTAGAACCACCAGCCTTTTGAATAGCAGTTATCAAGTAACCATTGGCCTCACCAAGGGACTTCCCTTGGCACATAATAGATCTAATAGTTCATAAACCACTGATATATTTACACTGCTTGTAGTCAATGCTTGATTTTAAAATGTTTGGAGGATGGTGCTGATGTTTGCAAGCAAACAGAAACCTTGATAAATAGGATCTGGCAGCAGATAATGAGATTAGGAGGTGAAATCAAGAGGTGATGATGATGATAAGGGGCTGGCTTATCTTGAATAGTATCACCAGAGTGTAGAGATTGTTTACCACCTTTTGTTGTATTTAAATATTCTTTTAGATGAAAAAAAAACAAACCCTTTTAACATTACCATTTAGAATAAAATACCTTTCTCCCACCCTGGAAATGAATATGATAAGACAACTTGCAAGTAGTATCTGTTAACTCAGGAGTAAATTATTGATTCAGTACATTCATCCAAAGTGATAGTGACATGCTGATCTCTTTGACCGAGACTCTCCACAGAGAATGCTAATCTTAGCTTCCCTTTCTACCCGCATCATTTTTCCATCTGTGTAGTAAAGAACCAGTAAGAACCAAGCCCTTAGAAATATTTGATTTTCATCTTAGGAGAAGGGTCGGCCAGTTAGCACTATTAATTGTTAACAGTATTCTGTTACTAGAAATGAACAGAAATTATTCTGGGAGTGGAAACATAAGTTTAAAAATGTCTTCGTGATGTCAACTACATGTTAATATCTTTTGCATAGACCTATTGGCATGAGTCAGGGGCCAGATATGCCTCCATGGTCCATCCTTCTTTATTTATTCTGACACCAACAGTTCCTCCCACGCCACTATGCATCTATGCTGGGTCCAACAATTCACTGCAATGACCACACAGAACTCATTGACAATACTCAGGGTTTTGAGGTGTACTAGGGGGTGTTATTAGGTTACCACAAGTCAGGATAAGCAAAAGTAAGAATACAGTCATTGGTCTCCTTCACCAGCAGCCAAGACCCTCAGCCACATGATCTCTTGCCCTTTTCCTCCATGGGCCAGGAAGCTAGCCTGCCTGACACTCTGTCCCACAGTTTCAGAGTCTGAGGACAGATGAGGAGACTATATCTCATAGTCTCTGTGCTGATCCTCTGAATCTCAGAGACAGTCTTTGATGCATCTAACCTCTGAGGCCTCCACCACGTCAAACAGAGATCTTAAATATGCTCTTTAAAAAAAAATCATTTTATTGGGGGCTCTTACAACTCTTGTTAAAGCCATACATCAATTGTATCTGACATATTCATACCTATTGAGAGGTTGGAGATGGAGGCGCGGAACATAGATAAAATTTAATCAGGAATGTGAAGTTTAGAAAGATTTTATTGAGGCAGGGAAAGAACTTCCGGGAGGGAAGGGATTGCAGAGAAAAGGATGGGGGCATTATGAACCCCTGGTGGGTTAGGTCAGGGAGATTGTGCCTGGCAGTGAGGCAGTGGGACACATATAGGACTTGAGGCAAGGACGTATGTACTGATAAGGGGAAGGAAGGTCTTCTGGTGCTGCAGTTGCAGCGTCTGAGTCAGGATGTGCTCTGTGAGTAAATTATCCAGAACACGGAGGGAAGGGGCTGTAAAGTCCTTGTCTGGGGGGAAGGGGATGCACAGTCCAGCAGGCTATCTTTCAGAAGAGCTGGGGGAATTGGCTGCATGGTCTGGACCGGGCCCAAACATTCCAAACTCTTAAGAGTGGTAACGGGCATCGTGTTGTATCGTTAACTACTTCCTGCTGAGGTCCAGCGACGAGGGGAGGGATTAACAGTTGGAGCTATGGGCCCCGGGCGGGTTGGCAGTGGACAATAAGGGTGAAGTAAGAGCTGGTTGATGGTTAGATGGGAAATGTCTTTTATCCGTTCCTGTAAAAATTTAAACGCAAAGAGAGTCCAAAGTAATAGTAGACAGATTATTATCAGGGGCTGGACTAAGGGCATAATCTGACACGACAAAACTTTGAAACCATGAGGAGGGGCCAGTGGAGTTCCATTAACATTTTCTGTTTTCCTGGAGCACTTTAACATTTTACTTAACTACTTTTGACTTATTGATATAGTGTACCTACCTTTTTGTCAGCTGTTAACAGATTTAATGCATGATGGTTTTGAAGGGTTATTTGTGGCAGGGATGTAAGTTGCTGCTGCAAGTAGGTAAGAGACTTCGAGGTGGAGTTTAGGACCAGCTGGAGTTGTTTGTTAAAGTTCTGTGTTTGGAGCATGCTGTGCCCTAATGGGTGAGTGTGTAGACGTGTACATGCGGATGTATGAACATAAGTGAGCGAGTTTGTACCAATCAGTGTGAGTGGGCACATGGGTGTGTGAGTGTGTGTAGGCATGTACACGGAATGTAAATGAATTTTGTATGAATAGTGAATATATATAGGAGTGTAAGAATGAGCTGTGTATTAACAGTTATATTGTTTGTAAACTTTATGTAGAGAAAAGCTATTTTTATCCTGGTTTGTGAAGTTACAGACTAGCAATGGTGATGACTTTGGTTTGACTTTTATAATAACTTGTGTATGCTGTTAGTTGGCTTTCTTTAGGGACTGTTCCCTGAACTGTGAATTGCTACATGTACGTGTCTGAGACTAGGGAGGCATTGGGTATACTGATAAGGGGAAGGAGGGCCTTCTGGTGCTACAGTTGCAGGGTCTGAGTCAGGATGTGATATGTGAGTAAATCATCCCAGAACACAGAGAGAAGAGGCTGTACAGACCCGGCATGGAGAGATAAGCTCCTTGGAATGCTGGAGGCAGGGAATGCACAGTCCAGCTCTGGCCTTCAGAGGTGGGGGGGAGAGGTCTCACAGTCCAGCAGGCTATCTTTCAGGAGAGCTGGAGGAAGTGGCTGCCCGACTCCAGCCCTAACACATATATTCCATCATGTTTTTTTCTAGACATTTACTTTCCATTGAGCCCTTGGGATCAGGACCTCTTTTTCCCCCCTCTCTCCTCCCTCTACCCTCGTGGACCATTGATAGATTATAGATTGCTATTATTTTAATATATCTCATGCTGACTGCTGTCTCCCTTTCCCTCTGGTTTCTGTTGTTCTTCCCCCCTGGATGGGGGTGTGTGGTTATGTGCCATTCATTGTGATCGGTGCCTCCCTCCCTCCCTCCCCACCTCTCCCCTTCTTCCCCTTACCCTTTTGGTATCTCTATTAGCAGCTGAATGCTTCAACCACCTGCACTAGGACTCCTGAATCAGCATACTCAAATAAAAAAAAATGAGACTCAATTGCCATCAAGTCAACGCAGACTCATAGTGACCCAATGGGTTTCTGAGACTGTAACTGTTTACTGGAGTACAAAGCCAAGTCTTTCTCACGTGGTTTCAAACTGCTGACCATATGGATCACAGCCCAGTGCATCACAACTACACCACCAAACTCCTTGGAGTCAGCATATTAACGTCCCCCGCACCCGTAATCCACTCAAGTCCTCCATTCCGCCTCATAAGTGACCCTATATGGGATTTCAGAGTCTGTGAACCCTTATGAGAGCAGGTAGTTTCCTTCTTCCAGACTGGCCAAGTCAATGTAGTACTGCTCCAGCATCTCCAGTCAGGTTGCATCTCAAAGGTTGCTATTCTTTGTGGATTCACATCAGAAGGAACTTTGGTGACAACTCCATGGGAAAAGCACAGCAGGCTAGTTCCCTGGGATTTGGGGAAACTAGGATGTTTGGAGGATGAGCCAGCAGTCTCAGCCCTTTATCAGGAATGTGTCCAGGCACTCCAATATAGGAAGAAATCTGCACTTGAACTCAGGTCAGTGTCCACTCCTTTCAGTCTGAGTTCCTCTATGCACAAAGTTCTTGGTCTCTCAGAACTTTATATTTACCTTTGTTAAATTGAGGAATACATATAAAAATAAGATTTTCGAATCCCCAGAAGCCTTATGTAAATAAAGCCAAACCAAACCATTCTGTAGGACACTGTACTCAACTTCAGCCATGAACAGTGCCTCCATTCTTTATAGTACTATCATAGGTATTTTAGGAGCAAAATTTCAACCATCTGTTAAAAGTTTTGATATCATAAGAGGTTGTATTCCCTAAGTCATATCACACAGTTATTGGGGTCTTACTTAATCAGGTCCACAGTTGGAAACCACCAGGTGCTCATGTAGAGTGACAGTCTCAGAAACTTATGGGGCCAGTTCTACCCTATCCTATAGGGTGGCTATGAATTGACATTGACTCCTTGGCAGTGAGTTTGGTTTGGGTTTTGGTTTACTTGAGTAGGTAATATATGTAGTCTGAAGTTGTAAGCCTTTAAGGGGAAAAAAATGGCTTGAATTTTATCTACATACAAAGACAGCCCCCAAACTGATCTCCACTGCTTTGTACATGTAGGGGGCCAGTGAAATACTATTACATCTGCATAAATATTCAATGGAGTTATTTATATTATATTTTTCCAAGGATATTCATGGTAATACTAAGCATATTGAACTCTATATAACATAATATTTATTTTAAAACAAAAGAGTTATGTGCATATGGGAAAAAGCCTAAAAATTCAGTGAAAATGCATGTTGTGGTTATTTCTAAACTGTTTGGGTTATGGATATTTCCTTTTTTCCTTTTTCTATTTTCCATTGTCTTCTAAATTATACACAATTGCTTGTATTACTTTTCTAAACAAAAATCCTATCAAGATTTTTTAAAGCAGCATATGATCATCATCAAGTATTTATACTTAGATTCCCAAAGCAAAGATAATTATCAGGTTATTAACCAAAAATTACAGTTTGTCTTTCAGTGACCATATTGATAGACTCTTTTTAAGTATAAGAAATGACTAGTTTTTAAAACCTTTCAGGACCAAACATCACACAGTATACCTCTTATTGCACGCATTTTTCAAATTGTGATAATCCTTTACACATATACATAAACGCAGGGTTCCAAGAAGTTCCTAGAAAAGTTTCATGTTCTATGCTCAAACCCTCTTTCTCTGGCAGTGGGAAACTTGTCTTCATCATAGAACTTGGGAAACACATACATTTTGAGGACATTTCATGTCTAGATTTTGGTTTCTAAAAATCATTCTGCTCTAAAATGAAACAAACCACTTTGAAGAAATGACTGACTCTGGAACTGGATTTGGAAATGCACAAGATGAGTCTGAAACATGTGGAGTTGGAAAGTGGGAACGTGTTCAAAGACATAATGATATACCAAAAGGACACAAGAAGTAGCTTGTATGAGTTTGAGTGTGAAAAATGGGTCAAGGCATGACTGGCTTTGCTCTGTTGGGCAGGCATTTTCACTTGGAAGAATTGATCCAGGAAGTTTCCCCCTGATACCAATCCCATGCTTAGGGTAAACAGAAAAATCCAATGGGAGATTGAACTGTGTAGGGCAACAGATCATGGGTCATGGCTCGCTGTGCAGCTGTACCTGCATTAGGTTCCTTGTACCTACAGTGTCTGGAGTCCTGTGTCATTGGAAAAAAGAATGATTTTATCAGTGCAATTGCCTAATACCCCAGGGGGATGATTGACAGCGTTTTGCCTTTTTTGTTTCTAGGGTTTTTGTTTTCCTGCCTTTAGTTTGTTTGTTTGTTTGCTCATTGGTTTGTGCTGTTGTTGGTGTTAGGGGTTTGGACTTTGTCATAAGACGACTGCCAAAGGAAACCCAAGTCATGCACATGCCACGAACTGGAAGATTGATTCTGGGCTCTCACGTAGCTCTAGTACCTATCCAAGAACAGTTAGTTCTGATAACATGGGCCTGCTCGACACTTTGGTAAAATGATCACTGAAAATCAGGGTGCTAAAGTGAAGTGTGGATAAAAAAAAAAAAGCAGATGGTGCCTATCGATCAGAATAGTGGCTGGGGTCTTAAAGGCTTCTTTCTATTCAACCAACGAGCCATCTAATTGATGAGTCAACTAAGCCACATGGAAGCATATCAACCTATGTGATACAAAGATGGCTAAAACAAAATTCAAATACGATGAAGGGAAAAGTGTCAAAGCTTAAATTGTGAACACCCAATTTGTAGAAGGCTATGGGGGACAGTGGAAGCCAAAACCCATCTGCAGGGTATCTAGTCATATTAAACCTCTGGCAGATCCCCTATCGGCACAGGTGAGGGTCTCCAACAGTTTTTTATATCAGATAAAGATCATTGTAATATTAATTACGTTGCATCGAATTTGATACTTGGGCAATTCACCTCCCTCTTGACCCAACCTGAATTTGTTCTAGGTGCAAGTATTTCATGCTTGTCACATGACAAAAATCTCTTCTCTGCCCTTTTAAACTATTGATGGTAGTCTTTTCTTTCTTACTCATTTATTTGTATTTTTATCATTATTATTTTATCTTTACCACTTTATCTATTATCTATCTATGTATTTATTTATGTAGTTTCTGTTGGGTTCCCCAGTTTGTGAAGCACAGAAGGAGCAGATTCATAGTGATAAAAACTGATGCAAGGGTTTATAAGGGACATAGGGGTGTGGAGTGAGGTCAGGGAGGGTGAAGGAATTTTGGGAACAAACAATGAACATCGGAGGATTGAGGGAGCAATATACCTGATTGTGATTATGCAACACATTTTAAAAAGTGATTTAAAAGTGGGGGAAGAAAAAGAAAATGTTCTAAAATTGATTGTAATAATGGTTGTACAATTCTTGATATGATTGAATGATTGAATTGTATGATATGTGGATTATGGGCTAATAAAACTATAAACAAAAAGTGATTCAAGAGAGTAACAAATTATGACCCATTGAATAAAATGAAAATCTAAACATCTTTACTAAAATAAATATTTGAGGGGAAGTAGAATACCAAGTTGTACATGTAAAACAAGTGATGGAATTAGAAAGTTTTACAATGATCATTTTCAAAATTAATTTAGGGAAGAATCATAAATAGATGCTAATTCCTTAAGAAGAAGGACAAAATGGGAGGGCTTGCCCTACCTGATGTTAGCACCTGTTACACAGCCACAGTGGTCAGACTAGTGTGGTACTGGTATAACAACAAATAAGCAGACCAGTGGAAAAGAGCTGAAAACCCAGAAATAAAAACATCAGCATACAGGCAACTGATTTTTGATAAGGGCCCCCCAAAATATGAAATGGGAAGTGGATCCCCTTTTCAATAAGTAGTGCTGGAAAAATGGGTATCTACCTGCTGAAAAATGAAGTAAGACCCTTACCTCACTTCATGCACAAGAATAAACTCAAGGTGGATCACAGACCTTGAGGTAAAACCCCAATCTATTGGGGCCATCAATGCGGGAATTCAGACAAATGTGAGAACCTTGGTGCAGGGAATACATAGGCTGTCAGAAATAGGGACGGATACAAATACAGAGGAGTCACAAACTGACAAGTGGAATATAATGAATATGAAACACCTGTTTACATCCAAAGAATTCACCAAGAGAGTAATAAGAGAGCCCACGGACGGAGAAAACATTTTTAGCAATGACACATCAGACAAAGGCCTTATTGCTAAAATCTACAATACTTTGCAAGTTTACAATAAGAAAAAAACTGACTGCACACCAAGGAGTGGGCAAAGGACCTGAACAGAAGTTTCACAAGAGCAGAAATCTAAAAGGCCAATAAACATATGTGACAATATTCCAGATCCCTAGCCATAAGAGAAATGCAAATAAAAACAACTATGTAATACCACCTAACACCTTGAAAGATAACCCAATTAAAAAAATCAGAAAGTAACAAGTGTTGGAGGGGCTGTGGTGAGATAGGAACTCTCATCCACTGCTGGTGGACCTGTAGGTATGTACAGCCATTATGGAAATCGATTTGGCGATATCTAAAACCAATGGAAATGAGCTATTATACGACCCAGCAATCCCCCTACTGGGCATATATATACCCAGAAGAGGCAAGAAACAAACCATAGCCAGACATCTGTGCTCCAATGTTCATTGCGGCATAGTTCACAATTGCAAGGAGTAGGAAACAACCCAAATCCTCATCAACGGACAAATGGAACAAAAACTGTGGTACATACATACAATGGAGTACTATGTATCCCTTAAAAGCAGTGGTGAACTCATGAAGCATATCGCCGCATGGGAAAAACTGAAGGAAATCACGCTAAGTGAAGTAAGCCAAGCACAAAAGGACAAGCACAACATGAGTCCACTGAGGTAAGCTTAAAAAATGAGGCATAGGGGAAAATCTACTATATACATACATTCTTAGGGTGAGGTTCAGGTACTAGGGCCGGGGCCAAAACCCAATCCAGGGATACATATGACAGCCAACTAAATAGGAGGGGGAAAGAAAGAGAAGAAGAAAAAAAGACATGGGTAGGGGAGGAGCAGGGCACTAACCCATCCAAGGAGAAGGTATTGTTTATATCTCCACAGGAGAGGGAGAGAAAGACCAAGCTTCAACCCAATGCACCAAGACGTGAATACAACCTACTGGCATGTACCAAGGAACCAATAGAGAAGTCTGCGGGGCTGGCCCCAATACCAACTATGTGGAACCCCTCCCCCCAACCTCAGAAGAATTCACTTCAGAGGACAGCACTGAAGCTACAATTTAGGGAGGGAGAAGGAGGGGAACACACCCTGGCCCACTAAGCATTGAGCACGATATTCCTGCTCAGAGCAGACAATACACAGAGAGGATCATAGGGCCAGCCCCACCAGGAGACACGATGTCCCTCACTGAACCATAGCACTACAGGGGACAAAACTGGAGATGCAGTGCGGGAATTGTGCCCGATCTGACCCTATCACACTGGGGTGATACACTAAGGGCATGCAACAGAGTAGTAAATAGAGCAAAGTGATGAAATCCCCGGGGACTACCAAAAATAGACTTTGGAGACAGAATTTGGAACCCCATCAGACTCAACTGTAAAACACTCTAACGGCCAATAAACAGAACAATTTATAGGCTTTTCCATTTTTTGTCAGTGTTGTCATTGTTGTTATTTTTAAAAAAACGTTTTATTAGGGGCTCATACATGCTATTTGTTGTTGTTATTGTTTTGCCTTCCTTTGTTATTTTGTTTGGCTTTGCCTAGTTTTTATGCTTATTAATGTTTCTGCATGTCTATCAAGATAAGATAGGCAGAATAAATAATTTCGGAGATGAAAAGAACGGGAACGATGGTTCCAGGGGATACAGGAAAAGGGGAGCTGGGAGAAAGGGGATGTGTGACCAATCCAGGAACAAGGGAACTGCAAGTGAACTAAAATCACTGAAGAGAAGGGCATAGCATGTGAAGTGGGGCTTAATCAAGGGCAATGTAACAGCGAGGAATCACTAAACCCAAATGAAGGCTGAACATGATGGTAGGACAAGAGGAAAGTAAAAGGAAATAGATGAAAGAACAAGGAGGGCCAGGACATTCATAGAGGTATAAATAGAGGCATTTACATGTGTAAACATATTTATATGTAAGAAGAGGGGAATAGATCTGTGTTCATATAACTATATGTTAAGAATTAAGGTTACAGATGGACATGGGGTCTCAACTCAAGTGCTCCCTCCGCACAAGAACACTTTGTTCTAATAATCCAGCATTCCGTGATGCTCACCTTCCTGACATGATCACAGAAGACAAATGGGTGCATAAGCACATGTGGTGAAGAAAGTTGATGGTGCCCGGCTATCAAAAGATATAGCGTCTGGAAAAAAAAAGATATAGCGTCTGGGGTCTTAAAGGCTTGAAGATAAACAAGAAGCCATCTAGCTCAGAAGCAACAAAGCCCACATAGAACAAGCACACCAGTCTTTATGATCATGAGGTGTTGATGGGATCAATTCACAATGTGAATTGGGGGGTGGGGCATGGAGTGGAGACCCAAAGTCAATCTGTAGACAATTGGACATCCCCTCACAGAAGGGTCAGAAGGAAGAGATGAGCCAGTCAGGGTGCTGTATAGTACCGATGGAACACACAACTTTCCTCTAATTAAGCGTTTTTTAACCCGTGGGTTGTGACCCCTTTGGGGGTCGAATGACCCATTCACAGGGGTTGCCTAATACATCCTGCATATCAGATATTTACATTATGATTTGTAGCAGTAGCAAAATTCCAGTTATGGAGTAGCAATGAAAATAATTGTATGGGGAGGGGGGAGCGTGGAGGGAGGGGGAAAAAAGAGGACCTGATGCAAAGGGCTTAAGTGGAGAGCAAATGCTTTGAAAATGATTAGGGCAAAGAATATACGGATGTACTTTATACAATTGATGTATGTATATGTATGGATTGTGATAAGAGTTGTATGAGCCCCTAATAAAATGTTAAAAAAACCCATTCTTTTGTTGTACTTGTTAAACTGTGAATATAGATTATATACTCAATTTGTTGAAGATAATCAATGCATAACGATTATATTTCTGTAGTGGACATGGAAAACATACGAGGGAGGACATAAAATTGAAAACAGGAAGACTGAATAATGACAACAACAAATGTACAAATGTGCATGACATAATGAATGTATGCATGTATTGTGATAAGAGCTGTATGAACCCCCAATAAAATGATTAAAAAAATAATTGTATGGTTGGGGGCACCACAACATGAGGAATTGTATTAAAGGAAAGTTGAGAACCACAGCTCTAACTCTTTAATTCTTCCTTCTGCCTATTATCATGACATCAATTCTACTTTACAAATCAGATTAGACCAGAGCATGCACACTGCTACAGATAAGAGCCCACAACACAGGGAATTCAGCATAGATGAACCCCTCAGGGCCAACAAGGAGACCAGAGATACCAGGAGGATAAGGGGATGGTGTGGAGAGAAAAGGGGAATTGATCACAGGATCTACATATAATTCCCGCCTCCCAGGGGGACAAACAACAGAAAAGTTGGTGAAGGGCGGCAGAGCACAATATAAGACATGGAAATAATAATCTATAACTTATCAAGGGTTCATGAGGGAGGGAGGGGGAAAGTGAGGAGCTGATATCAAAGGCTCAAGTAGAAAGAAAACTTTTTCAAAATGATGATGGTGGCATATATACAAATGTGCTTGACACAATGGATGAATGTATGGATTGTGATGGGAGAAATAAGAGCTCCCAATAAAAGTATTTAATAATCATGAAAAAATACAAAAAATAAATAGACACTAAAACTGTGTATTTGTTTATATATATTTATATATAATCTCAAACATATTTCCCCAAAGACTCGTATCACAGAGAGATCCCAATTCTACCTTACAAATCCAGCTGGACTGGAGGATGTACACTGCTGGTACAGCTAGGAACTGGAAACACAGGGAATCCAGGATGGATGATCCCTTCAGGACCAGTGGTGTGAGTGGCGATACCAGGACAGTGAAGGGAGGGTGGGTTGGAAAGGGGGAACCGATTACAAGGATCTACATATAGCCTCCTCCCTGGGGCATGGACAACAGAAAAGTGGGTGAAGGGAGCCGTCGGAGAGGCAAGATATGACAAAATAATAATTTATAAATTATCTAGGGTTCATGAGGGAGAGGGAGTGGGGAGGGAGGGAAAAACATGAAGAGCTGATGTCAGGGGCTTAAATGGAGAGCAAATATTTTGCAAATGCTGAGGACAATGAATGTACAGATGTGTTTTACACAATTGATCTATGTATGGATTGTGATAGGAGTTGTATGAGCCCCCAATAAAATGATTAAAAAAATGTTGAGCCAAAGTTTAGATTCTGCTAATGGTGAACATCCCACCAGAGACTGGCTTTCTGGTGGGTCTTCTGCTATTGGCTGGTCCTCTGTAGTGAACCTCCTCTTCTCAGGGTGCTCAAGGCAGCACTCCAGAGTGCATGCTGTGCTCTGGTCTCAGAGTTGAAACCCAAGAGTTTATTTAGTCATTGTGGGGGGTCACATGAATATCCTTGTCTTTTTTCACCCAGCTGTCACTATCTCTGGTCTCTACCATTGATAAAGAAATGTGTCTTATCTGCCCTTCACCTACCTTTGTGATGGAGAGGTATATAAGGGAAACTGTCTCCACCTCATCTGTGTGTTGGAGAGGAATGCACAGAGGAAACAGGTCTCCACCACCTTGCTAACAATTTCTGCCAGATTCATGCCATCACTACTTCTTCCTTTGCCAGCCTCTGCTGACCGAACAGCATCACAGCTTGGACCAAGCACACCTTAGTCCTCAAAGTGACAACTTTGCCCTTCAACACTTTGAAGAAGTTGTATGAAGCAGATTTACGTGGTGCTGTGCATCATTTGATTTCTTGATTGTTTCATCCATGAGCATTGATTCTGGATACAAGCAAGATGGAACCCTTGACAACTTCAATCTTCTGCCCATTTTTCATGATGTTGGCTATTGAACCAGTTGTGAGGATGTTAGTTTTTTTACAGTGAAGTAGGAGTGCTGGTGGGGTAGTGGGTTATATGCTGCTAAATGGCCACTACTCCTCAGGAGAATGATGAGGCTTTCTAGTCCTGTAAAGATTTACAATCTTCTCTTTGCTATAGAGTTGATCTGAGTTAGAATTGACTTAAGATATATTTTTTACACTGTGTTATGGTCCATGCTAAAGTCAACAGTCCTTGATCTTCATCAGCAAGTGCTTCAAATCGTCTCTAACAGCATGCAAGGTTGTGTAATTTGCAAACTGCAAGTGGTTCACAAGCCTTCCTCCTAGAAGATGCCTAACTTTTCATGTAGTCCAGCTTCTCAGATTATTTGCATACCCGGGACCTTGTTAAAAATATAAAATCAGGCCAATATGCCAGACCTCTGCATTGCTGGTGGGACCTAGCAATATTTGTTGTAATAATAAGCTCCCTTCAGGTGATTTTGAGGCAAAGTTTTGTTTAAAACTATTGTTCAAAACTATTGTGTAGCATGATGCTATTTTAAAAACATGAAATTATACAACCGAGACCACCATATATTCTTTCCCCGCCGCCCCCCCTTCACACATCATTTTCTTCGCTAGTTGCAGTATTTGGGGTCAAACTTCAAAGTACTATAAATAATTAAGTAATGTTACAGTTTTAAATAATGGCCCATGCAACTCTTTTTTATTGAGGGCTCTTACAGCTCTTATAACAATCCATCAAGCACATTTGGACATTTGTTGCCATCATCATTTTCAGAACATTTTCTTTCTACTTGAGTCCTTCCTATCAGCAACTCTTTCCCCTCCCTCCCCCACCTTCCCACCGTTGGGACCCCTTGATAAATTATAAGTTATTATTATTTGCATAGTGTACACCATCTCTATCTCCCTCCCCTCTTGTTTCTGTTGTTTGTTCCCCTGGTGGGGGTGGTTATACATCGATCATTGCGATCGGATCTTCCTTTGGGACATGCAACTTTATCACTAAGTGTTCTCTCTCTCTTTTTTTTTGGCAGAGATTTCAATTATCTTTTAATTCCATCTTAAAAATCATTTTATTGGGGCTCATACAACTCTTATCACAATCCACACACACATCAATTGTATAAAGCACGTTTGTACATTCATTGTCTTCATTATTCTTATGTTATTTGCTCTCCATGTTAGGCCCCTGGCATCAGCTGCTCATTTTACCCCTCACTCCCCGCTTCCCACCTCCCTCACTTGATGGGTTATAAATTATTATTTTGTCAAATCTGACATCTCCCTTCACTCACTTTTCTGTTGCCCATCCCCCAGTAACTGTTTTAAACTGACAAGTTTAACCGATTGAATTTCTGTTATATTTTAAGTTGTCATACCCAACATTAACCTTTTATAGTTAAATTGGTATTCAATCATAGATTTTGCATCTCTATGTTGTTTATGGGGAAGGAATATCCCTCAAGAGAGGCTCTCACAACTGTCAATATAATTTCTCAAAATTCGGGTGTTAGAGAAATTTATTATCAGTCCAGCCATAGATTTCTCTCTATCTGGAAGACAGTTACCACCCAGACCTGGGAAGCACTCCTCTTTGAATATCTGATTATTTCTTTACTGATTAATGCCAGCTCAGATTCCAAAGAACCTTTAATGGTTATGATGGCATATAACCTTGTTGAGATGATCTTAAAAATTTGCATGGACTTTTAATTTTTAAAATTGCCAAAAATACCTCATTATTTTGCAAAATAATTTCAGAGATAGTTTATCTAACTTTTTTTGAGTGTGCAAAGTTAGCATCACGTAAATCCTGACGCATGTGAATATTATCTGTGACATCTTATCTGTGTTTTGTTCTTTTAAACTCCTGTTCAGCCTTGTCCATATTCTCAGGGCAGGACTTCCTCCCTTTCACTTACTAGGACATGGATTTTCATTTTTCAGATTCTTTACTATTGAGATATTCTCACAATATCCTCACAGGTCAGGGAAAGGATGACCACTTTCCTTCTTCCTTTCCATATTCAACTGTTAAGTTTTAGGCTCCCTAGTCCCTCAAAGTTCTGATCCTATAAAAAAAAGTTCTGATCCTACTGACAAAGATAAGCAAAGGAAAAAAAAAAAAAGATAAGCAAAGGAAGAAGCACACCAGCCTGTGCAATCATGAGGTGTTGATGGAATCAGGTAACAGGCACCAGAAGACACAAACAAACCATATTATTGAGAACGAGGTGGGTCAGAGCAGAGACCGAAAGCCCATCTGCAGACAATGGAACATCCCTTCACAGAAGGCTCACAAGGGAGGGACGAGGCAATCAGTGTGAAGTATAGAACCAATGAAAACACACACATTCCTCTGGTTTCTTGAGGCTTCCTCACCCCCCACTATTATGACCCCTGGGGACTTCCTTGCTCTGCTCCCCTTGCTGTTCTGTTGCATACCCTTAGTGTTTGACCTCGGTGTGGTGGGCTCATATCAGGCATAATTCCTGCACGGTGTCTCCAGTGTTGTCCCCTGTGGGGTTCTGGGTCAGTGAGAGATGTCATGTCTCATAGTGGGGCCAGCTCTATGGTCCTCTCTGTGCATTGGCTGCTCTGAGCAGGGATATCAACGTCAAGGCTTGGTGGGCCAGGTCGTGCTCCACTCTCTCTTCCTCCCTCTTCGTTTGCTCCTGTGTGCTCTGATCAAATATGTCTCTCTCCCTGAGCTGCAGCTTAGGAATAGAAGTTTTAAAAATTCAAATTGAAGTATTAACTCTAACCCTGAGAATTATAGCCATTGAGTGTACTCAGAGGAAAATTCTGAATTTGGGATGCTATGGGATTGAGGACTGCGGGGAGTTTCATGTTGCTAAAAGCTCCTGTACTTCTAAGCTGGCCATAGACTCTGTACCTCCTGAAACTCACTGCCATCGATTTGACCCTATAGGACAGGGTAGAACTTCCCAGGTGAATTGAAACTTTCTACTCTTCTTTTTTGAAATCATTGTATTAGGGGCTCATACAACTCCTATCACAATCCATACATACATCAATTATGTAAAGCACATTTGTACATTCATTTCCCTCATCATTCTCAAAACTTTTGCTCTCCACCCAAGCCCCTGGCAACAGGTCCTCATTTTTTCCCCTCCCTCCCCACTACCCACTCCCTCATGAACCTTTTATAATTTATAAATTATTATTTTGTCATATCTTGCCCTGTCCCATGTCTCCATTCACCCACTTTTCTGTCATCTGTCCCCCAGGGAGGAGGTCAAATGTAGATTCTTGTAATCGGTTCTCCCTTTCCAATCCATCCTCCCTCTACGTTCCAAGTATTGCCACTGACACCACTGGTCCTGAAGGGATCATCTGCCCTGGATTCCCTGTGTTTCCAGTTCCCATCTGTACCAGTGGACATCCTTTGGTCTAGTCAGACTTGCAAGGTAGGATTCAGACCATGACAGTGGCGGGGGTTGGGGCGGTTGGGGGGGGCGGGGGCGGGGAGGAAGCATTTAGGCACTAGAGGAAGAAATTTCCTACTCTTTACAGGAGTAGAAGGCCCTTTTTCCTGAGGAGCTGCTGGTGGTTTTGTGCTGCTGACCTTCAGATCACAGCCCAATGCATAACCACTACGCCACCACGGCTCCTTTGCCCTCCCAATCTCATATTTATTAGAAGGATTATTATTCCAAGAATATTTTGAAAACTTCTCTACACTTATACTTAGTTGTTAACTGTCTATTCACATTTACAACAATAGTGAAAAAATCTACCACCTGGCTATTTTCATGCTAAAGGCAACAACAAATGTTGAGGTGCAGGGGGGAGTAATGCCCACTATGATGGTTAAGGCTACAGGTAAATTTGGTGGGGCCATGATTTCCAGTGGTTTGACAGTTCTGCAGTGGTGTAATTTGGCAGTTATGTAATGCTGTAGTCATCTACCACTTGGTGACCTGATGTTGCCATCTGAAATTTTCACATAATTCTGACTTTCAAAGAATGGCTTAGTCTTTAAAACCTAACCATATTGATAAATGAGGAGTAGATGTAATTAATATTGCCTTTTTTGAAATGGTACTCATTTTTTATAGAGCAGAACATTTCTTTACACTATTTATTATCTTGAGATAAAAACATAGCATTTATATTATAGCGGGAAAGCATCATAAACCATTCACAGATTATCTTTAACACTGCATTAAAAATGTGGATAAAACGTAAATAGGTAATGATTTCCACCCCCGCGGGGTTCCTGGGTTCAGATGTTTTCTAATCCCAGTGTTTTAAATCATTTTTAGTAAACTTAATACAGTCATCTAAATTAATGAGATGTCCTTAAACCATTATGACTACCTTTCAAATAACAAATCAGAATAAGAAAATGACTCCTTCCAAAAATAAATATACTTATTGATTTTTAGCTAGCCACAGTGTTCTGGAAGACTATCAGCTTTCTGCTTCTTTGACCTGTGTGTGGCACAGTCCTACTGTGTCTGTTACACTGCCCTAGGTATCATGTTTACTTTTATAAATTTCATATTTTTTTCTGTATTTATTTGTATTAACATCAATTTACCTTATTCACTTCATCCTTGAAGAAATGGAAATGGCACATACACATAATTGGCAAATGCCACTCATTTTAGTTATTGTGTTAGTCTGGGTAGACTAGAGAAACAAACTCATAGACACTCATGGGTGTAAGAAAGATGTTTATATACAAGAGCAGTTGAATATTGAGAAAACATCCTAGCCCAATCCAGATCAAGCCCATAAGCCCAATATTAGCCCATATGTCTGTCAATCTATAAAGTCCTCTTCAGACTCATGAAATACATGCAACGATACTGAATGCAGGAGGATCACTGGCCAGTGGGTTGGAAGTCTTGTGGATCCAGTGGTGTTGTAAGCATCTCAGCACTGGTAGGGGTTTCTGTGTGGCTTCTCTGGCTCCAGAGGTCTGGTTGCATCAGGGTAGATCCACGTGGCTTCTCCAGCTCCCAGGGCATAGCGCTACGTGTCTTGTCAATAGAGCATATCTCAGGAGTGAGCACAGAGAGAGAAGTGTCTTCTGCCTCCAAGCAGGGAAATATAGGAGTTCCCAGAATTCTTAGGAGAAGGCCATGCCCACACAGAGGTCTCATTAGCTATGACCCAATTGACAAGCCAGGCTCCATCCCTTCACTCACAATCTCTCAAATTGACACCAGATTATGTAACTAACAAAGTTATGAGATAAATGAAATTTCTTCAATATACAATTAAAGAAGAAAATGGATCTATTTATGGTTTTCAAAGTAATTTTATTATTAAATCTTCCAGTACTCTTTTACCCATGGGGACCATGCCTCAGTACCTTATTTTCTATGGTAGTTTGGCACATCCGTGTGTATAAATGCTTCATAAATATTGGTTGAGCTGATTTAAACAGATCACATTTTCAGGGGTCTATGTATATGTGTAGTGAGGCGGAGTCTCTGCTCTGAGATTTTTTTTCCCATTCAGAGGAGAAATCTATCAGGTGCAGAGATTTATAGGCAAATGCCTTCAGAGAGAGATGAGCTATGTCCTTCTCAATTAGAGTGCACCTAGCGATGTCATGCTTATCTGTTGGGCTGGCAAGGCCAGCACTTTGAACCCCCAGCCACACCACAGGAGAAAGATGGGACTTTTTACTCCCAGGTAGAGTCATAGTCTCAGAGACCCACAGGGGCAGTTCTACCTTGTCCTATAGGGTTGCTATGGATTGGAATTGACTTGATGACAATGAGAGTTTTTGTTGTTGTTGCTTATTTCAAATTTTTTTATGAAAAAAGATTATGTGGTACCAGATGTAATGGGAGATTTGTTATTTTCTGTTTGCTTCTAGTTACATTGTTCTTAAACCCCACTCAAAATGAAACCTTTACTTATATTGGTATTCTTACTAATGTGCATACAACTTGTAGTGTTTGCTGATACATACATTTAAAAACATTTATTCGAAGTGGTGTTAATAAACACAGGGACAAGGGAAAAACATGGGACCCAAAATGGTAGTGAGGGGGGAGTGACAGGCCTGATGGGGAACGATCAAGGGTAAGGTTGCGTAGAGAAGAGGTATAGCTGTAGCCCAGGTGGGGATGGAGCATGGTGGTGGGGCAGGAGGAAAGTCAAGGGAGAGGGAGGAAGGAGCTGGGAGTCAAGGGGCATTTATGGAGGTCTAGACAAAGACGTGTACATGCAAACATATATATGAGGATGGGGAAATAGATCTAATTGTCTACATTTATAGGTTTAATATTAAGGTGGTGGAAGGACCTTGGGCTTCTACTCAAGCACTCCCTCAATGCATGAATACTTTCGTTTATTAAATTGGTACTCTATGATGCTCACTCTCCCGACACAACTGCTGAAGCCAAAGTGGGTGAACAAGTAAATGTGGTGAAGAAAGCTGATGGTGCCCGGCTATCAAAAGAGATAGTGTCTGGGGTCTTAAAGGCTTGAAGATAAACAAGCGGCCATCTAGCTCAGAAGCAACAAAGTCCACATGGAAGAACACACCAGCCTGTGTGATCGAGTGGTCCCAAAGGGATCAGTTACCAGGCATCAAAGAACAAAAAATCATATCACTGACTGCACACCTCCATGATAGGATCACTGAAGACAAATGGGTGCATAAGCAAATGTGGCGAAGAAAGCTGATGGTGCCCGGCTATCAAAAGAGATAGTGTCTGGGGTCTTAAAGGCTTGAAGATAAACAAGCGGCCATCTAGCTCAGAAGCAACAAAGCCCACATGGAAGAAGCACACCAGCCAGTGCGATCACGAGGTGCCAAAGGACCAGGTATAAGGCATTATGCAAAAAAAAAAAAGAATATGTGTGTGTGTATATGTATATATACCACATTGAAAGAACGGGGAAGTGCAGAGTGGAGACCCAAGGCCCAAGTGTCGGCCACTGGAGATCCCCTCATAGAGGGGTTTAGGAGAGGAGATGGGTTAATTAGGGTGCGAGGTAGTACCGATGAAGAACACAGCTTTCCCCCAGATCCTGGATGCTTCCTCCCCCCAACTACCATGACCCGAATTCTACCTTGCAGGGCTGAATAGGGCAGAGGCTATACACTGGTACATATGAGGGCTGGAGGCACAGGGAATCCAGGGTGGATGATCCCTTCAGGACCAAGGGTGTGAGGGGCGATGCTGGGAGAGTGTAGGGTGAGTGGGTTGGAAAGGGGGAACTGATTATAGGGATCCACATGTGACCTCTTCCCTGGGAGAGGGACGGCAGAGAAGGGGGGGAAGGGAGACTCCGGATAGAGCAAGATATGACAAAATAACGATGTATAAATTACAAAGGGCACATGAGGGAGGGGGGAGCGGGGAGGGAGGGGGAAAAAAAAAGAGTACCTGATGCAAAGTGCTTAAGTGGAGAGCAAATGCTTTGAGAATGATTGGGGCGGGGAATGAATGGATGTGCTTTATACAATTGATGTATGTATATGTATGGATTGTGATTAAGAGTTGTATGAGTCCCTAATAAAATGTAAAAAAAGAAAAGGGAAAAGAAAGAAAGAAAAGAAAATTTTTAGGCCAAAGAATGTACAGATGTGCTCTATACAATTGATGTATGTATATGTATGGACTGTGATAAGAGTTGTATGAGCCCCTAATAAAACGTTAAAAAAAACAAACAAACATTTATTCAAGAATTCACAGCAATTAAAAAAATCTTAAATATAGGTTTCCTTTAAAAAGTTTATAGGAAAATTCCATTATCTTTCAATGCAATTTTTTCTTTGAGCTTTTTGAAGGGCCTCTACTTATCCACACATTTCTCAATTCAATTGTTCAACAGTCTGTTTATGTGACTCCTTTCCCAGTTATTCAAGGTCATTTAGAATTCTAATTCTGTCCTCCAAAGTAATAACCACACATTCCAATTTGCTATTAATTGTAAACGTAATTATCATGAGCTCTAGCCCATCAGCCACACAACTGATGAAAATGTTAAATAACTTCATATTGAAGAAGAAAATATATCAGATAGCTTGGGAGTCATTATTCCATTCATAAGCTCAGTATGACTCTCCAATTAAATTTTTATAATAGGTTTGCAAATAACTGTGCAGAAGTTTTAATTTTTTCACGAAATTAATATGTGTATTATGAAATTAAATCATCGACTTCAAGATTTATGAGCAGGCTTCAAAAAGTGTGTGGAAATGGAATGAAAAGATAATGGAATTTTTGAAGCCTATTTATATCCATTGCATTGTTTTAATCTAGCAAGCCTTTTAAGGCAAAATAATATGCATGTTTACAGTGGCTAAAGAGCCCTGGTGGCACAGTGGTTTTGTACTGGGCTGCTAACTTCAGGGGCAGCAGTTTGAAACCACCAGCCACTCTGCAGGAGAAAAACAGAGCTCTTCACTCTCATGGAGAGATAAAGTGTCAGAAACTCACAGTGGGCAGCTCTACCTTGTGCTAAATGGTCAGTTCAATGGGCATCCTCTCAATGGCAGTGAGTTTGGTTTTGGTTTGGAGAACAGTGGTTAAGTGCTTGACTGATAACGGAAAGGTCAGCAGTTTTAGCCCACCAGCTGCTCTATGGGAAAAAGATGCAGTAGCCTGCTTCCATAAAGACTGCAGCCCTTAGAAATCCTACCTGGCAATTCGTCTCTGTTCTGTAGGGCAGTGGTTCTCAACCTTCCTAAAGCTGCGACCCTTTACTACAGTTCCTCCATGTTATGGTGACGCCCAATCGTACATTTATTTTCATTGCTACTTCATAACTGTAATTGTGCTACTGTTATGAATTGTAATGTAAATATCTGATATGCAGGATGTATTAGGCAACCCCTGTGAAAGGGTCATTCAACCCCTAAATACGTTGCAACCAGCAGGTTGAGAACCACTGCTCTAGAGACACCCTGAGTCGGAAGTGACTCATTGGAAATGGTTCTAGTTTTGGTTAATCAGGTGACTAATTTTTCAAGGGCGGGACTCATCTGATATCTTTCTGTCTACCCCCTTCATTTCCACATCAGAGGAATTGACTAACACATCGACTAATAAACACAGATCATTTACTCAACATGACAATAACAAATAAATCTCTATGTATACTACTGTTTAATTTTTTTTTAAACAACAGAGAGTATATTTGACAGTTGGTTTCAAAGTAGGACTTAAGCTTATGGATCATGGTCATTGGTTTATAATGGTCATAGGTTGTAGAAAAACAGATTAACAATGAGATGTTTGAATCTCTTCAATAAAGATGCATTTTGCCCTTTGTTACTTAGTCTTTTGTGAATTTGTTAATTGCTTGCTAATTTTCTCGTTATCACATCTGCCCTTGTTTTGAGTGTCATTGCAGTGGCTGAGAACATTTGTGAGTCACCCAAGGGAATATTTTTGCATGCTTTGATGGCATCTGTTTATGCCAGTTGCAACAATTCTCCTATGTTGTAGCCACACCCATGTAGGCATTGCTTTTAGATATCCTTCCACTCGCTGTGTTGTGCTGATCTGCATGCATTATTACATGAAGACCTAAGCAGGTGCTGTAGTTCCTGGAGCTAATATTACCAGGGGTTACTCTCCCCCCCACCAAAAAAAAAACAAACCCAGATTTTTTTCAAAGCCATGTACTTAAGTTATTTTACAAAACTACCTTATCACTGTCGACATGCTCTCCATCACACTTAGTACCTTTGTCAAATCTGCGATTACATTCTTGGAAACATTCTTCAAACTTATCTGACAGCACCTTCATATTTTTTTCCCCCTCTTCGTCATAGACAAAACGCTGTCCTTTCATGTCCCCCTTCACTCACAGAAACAAAAAGAAGTTGCATGGAATGAGGTCAGGTGAGTAAGGTACATGGGGTAAGAGAGGTATGCTGCTTTTTGCCCGAAACTGGTGCACTAAGATAGCTGTGTGAGCAGATACATTGTTGTGGTGGCAAAACCAATCCCCCGTGTGCCACAAATCAGGCCTTATTTGTCACACACTGTTACGCAATCTTTTCAGAACGTCTAGATCAGCGGTTCTCAACCTGTGGGTCATGACCCCTTTGGGATTGAATGACCCTTTTATAGGGGTCTACTGATTCATAACAGTAGCAAAATTACAGTTAGGAAGTGGCAAAGAAAATAATTTTATGGTTGGGGGGGTCACCACCACATGAGGAACTGTATTCAAAGGTTGCAGCATGAGGAAGGTTGAGAATGACTGCTTTAGATTGAAAGCTTGATCAACAGTCTGACCTGGTGGAAGGAACTCCAAATGCACTACCAGTGGACATCTTTCATCCGTTCAGGAAGGGGATGGACGTCCACAATGAGGTTTGCCATCAATCGACATTGGACCTTTTTTAAAATGAGAAAGCCATTTTTACATTTGAGTTTTTCCATAGCGCTTTCCTTGTAAGCTGTGTTCAACATAATGACAGTTTCCCTGGTGTTTTTCCTGAGCGGGAAACAAAATTTCACAGCCACACGCTGTTCTCTTGAACTGGCCATCACTAAAAACGAGGTTCAAGCAAAACTGCTTTTACAAAAATATTCACTGTGACCAGAGAGAACCTTCCCAGGTGATGCCACTGGGTGCACCAACTCAGTGCGAGTTGCTTGATGCTTTCCTACTGGGGAAAATGCATACTAAGAAAGCATTGCTTCAACAACAACAACAATAAAAAAAACCCCAAATAAACAAAACAAAATAAAAGAAAGCTCAACTTCCACCCAGCACAATTCTGGTTTTTTTGCTACCCCCACATATGTGAGTGGTGAGATGACTCAGGATTGACAAATTTGGATCCAAATTTTGGTAGAGAGAACCATTTTTAATTTTTATAACCCATATATGAAAAAAGGATTTGAGAAGAGTTTAACCCAAATTCGACCACATTCCTAAATATCTCTATGACATCAATGACAACAAACTGTGAAGAAATATATTTGACATGTTCAGTCATGAGAAAACCTCCCAAACATTGCAATCATAAATTCTAGAAAAGTAAAACATCAACCTCACTCTTATCAAGTTGATGCCAGCTCACCGTGGCCCTGTGGGGCAGGGTAGAACTGCTCCTGTGGGTTTCTGAGACTGTCACTCTTGTTGGAGTGGAAAGCCTCATCTTCTGCAGCAGAGTGGCTGGTAATTTTGAACTACTACCTTGTGAATAGCAGCCCAATGTCTAACCACTATGCCACCAGGGTTCCTGATATATTTTGAGAAAAGACTGATTTGTGATTTTTCCCTATTAAATATTATAAAAAATGCCATATGAAGAGGGAATTAGAAAGTAGAAGGACAAAATTATGTAAAGAAAAGTATAATGAGATGAGCCAGGAAGTTAATTAATAAAAGTATAGTGAAGATGTGTCAGGAAATAAAAAAAGTATGTTCTCCTGGGTTTTGGGTTGTTTATGGTATTTTTCAGGCTTTTAACATTTTTGCTTTTCTATGTTTGAAAAATATTTCCATAGTACATTTGTATTTTTTCAAAATTGTCTTATTTTACAGGAATCCCAGCGTGTATAAGCCCCAGGCCCCTAACCCGGTCTTTGCTCTTCATTTTCCATATGGCCATGCTGTAGCTGTGATACAGTGATTTCAGGTTTAGGGTGAGTCCTGGTTAATCCAAACCAATCCTCTTGATCCAGTTAGGGTGCACAGCCTGTCTCATCATTGGCTGTGAGCCAGGAAGCCTGCTAACCCAGTTGCTACTGGCAAGTATCTTGAAGTCTAGAGAGAAACCAAACTAAGAGGAAGGTGGCACCGAGAGAACACCTGGGCCTGTGAGATCTGTACTTGAAACATATTCTATATGCAGCATGGAAGTTTTCTGCTATTTACAATGAAACCAGTGTTTTCAAATACAAAGTTAGTCTCTCTTTTATTGAATAGTTTAAAATGGAAAAAGCTACACACACTCGTCCCTTATTTCCTATCTTTTTATATGACATTTTCTATGTATTATCCCATGCCATAGGAAAACACTCACTATTTTGTGCATTAACAACAAAGACCTGGCAGTAATGAATGTGGAGGTGCCATGTGTGGTTAATGGTAGCTACGATGGTTAAGGCTCTGTGTCAACGTGATTGGACTATGATTCTCAGTAGTTTGCTAGTCACGTAACGATTTCATTCAACAATTCTGAAATTTGACTGTTTATGTAATTATTTAATGTGATAATAAGGTAATTTGACTTGTGTGGTCTTAAAATTTGGCAGTTAATGTAATATTGTAGTCACCCCTATTGTGTGATCTGATGTGATCATCTTCCATTGTTGCCTAACATTGATTTTGGTATAATGTCCTACTGTTGGAACTTAACCACGTTGACACAAGAGAAATGAGTGAAGTATAAACAAATGAAAAAATGCTCATTTAAAATTTTCATCAGTATGAAAACCATTTTAACCTTTATCATTTTAATTGTTTATAACATTAGACTTATAAATAAGTATGAATATAGAATAAGGTAATAATTACAAAATGATATTAAATTATTTAAAAGGTATTCATTTATTCAATGTGGAAATACAAAAAAATAAGAATACGGAAAAGTGACTTTTGTACATACTTTCAGAAATTCTATTATTTTGGTACATTTCCTTCTGATAATTCTGTATATATATATATATCTGTATATATTTTATTTGAAAAAATCATTATAGTTTAAATAATAATGCTAATATGACTATATGAAGAAGAACATGACATTACGATTGGAGGAAGGCCTTAATAAATTGGAATATGCAGATGACATAACTTTGCTTTCTGGAAGGGAAGGGGATTTGAAGCACTGATTAATGGAGATCAAAGTTTACAGGCTTTAATCTGGATTGCTTCTCAATATCAAGAAAACAAAAATTTTACAACTGTACTAGTATGTACCATCACGGTAAACATAATAGATTGAAGTTGTTAGGATTTAATCTTATTTGCATCCATAGTTAATTCCCAAGGAAGCAGCAGTCAAGAAATAAAATAATGTATTTCATTGGGCCAACCTGTTACAAAACCCCACCTTCTAGCTGTTCACAGTTCTTTGCTTCCAAATGACACTGAGCATCTTCTTGGGCCATCCATTTTGACTATATATTTGGGAATAAAGGAAAAGATACACCTGCCTGGCTGCCTTCCAGTAACACCATGTAAAATCATTATTTAGTCTTTGTGCCTTTTTCTCAGGCTGGTTTTGTCTGTAGCTGTGTCCCACAGCTCTCCTCTTACACAGTTCCACCTACACCATTTCTTCACCTTGGGATAATCTGCTGACTCCGGTGAATGAAAAGAAGTGTTAAGTGAATTAGCCTCATGGCTGTGTTAATGATTGCATTTCATTGTTATATCATTTTGCAAGGTTCCAATTTGGCTTCCTTGTGCCAGTTTGTTTGGATTGATTTTCCATATGCATATTTTCAGAAATCTATACACTCATTATCCTTGACTAATTCAGCAGGAGTTAATCTTCATGATTTTAATTTTCTTTTTGTCAGGAAATGAAATATTGCTCATAGTTCAATAAAGCTCCCAAGTAGCAGTGAAAAGCTAGATTACATAGTCATTTATAATTGCAAAATAACATATTTCTATAATAGGGTCAATACTAGCTTATTGGTAAGTGTAGACATTTTGCAATTAATTTATAATTTTTAGTCTTCTGATAGTCCCTTTCCACTCCTCGGAAGCATAGGTTTGGTCAATATGGGTATTTTACAGATCATGCGTGAACTCTATCCTGAGTGTGTCTTGAAACTTTCAGGTCAGTCCAACAGACACAGATGTTCCCAGTTAGATTTACTTTAGTGCAAGCAGGATACCCGGTGGCACAGTGGGTTGCAAGCAGGATACCCGGTGGCCCAGTGGGTTGCAAGCAGGATTGCTGTCTGCCAGGGCAGAAGTTTCAACCCACCAGCAGGAGAAAGACAAAGCTTTCTGCTCCTATAAAGATGTATAGCCTCAGAAATCCAAAGGGACAGTTCAATTCTGCCCAGTAAGGTTACTATGCATGGGAATCGACACTTTGGCAGGAAATTCTTTTTAGTTGCATGCAAGAAATGACTTGAAGGCTTTACAATGATTTGAAATCTGTATGTGCAGTAAATGAAGGTAACAGTGATACATTTTTTGTAAGTAGAGTTTGGTTCAGTTGTTTCAAAGTGAGGTCAAGTTTGCATAACATTTGAGGGCAAGTAGAAGTTGTCTCTAATATCGACAATTTGTACTCAAGGGGACTGTCTACTGTCTGTATAGGGTGTTTGTTTGTAAAGAATTACTCAAATAAAGTACACCCCGTTCTCAATTGATGTGGTTGGATTCCTTTCACTGACAAAGAGAACCCTGAAATAGAAATCAAGTAAATGGTACCGTTTATAATAGCCACCCAAAATGTACAGGGAAAAAAATAACAGACATAAAAAGTTTATAATAAGAAAACTACAAAAAAACTGCAAGAAAACAAGAAACCAACATAAAGGGGAAAACATACCATGCTGATGGATAGGAAGGGTTAGCATTGCAAAAATGTCCATTAAAGAAGCAATACAAAAGACTATGCTACCTAGGGATCACACTGTAGGAGTGAGCGCAAAGTGAAGAAGCTGCACTTACTCTCTTCCTCCTCCACTGACCATGCTCCTGGCTGGACAGAAGGGTGGATAGGAATTGTCCAAATGCTTCAGTACTATCAACAACCCATTGGGTTTCTTGCATATGCACATGATCGATATGGCTCTTCTATCCATCGTCTTTGTGACTCTCATCAGATGACTGGGTGAGAGAGCATGCAAACAAAATGTAGAGGCCGCGAATGAGGAGCGTGATCAGTTTTGCCATTCACCTGGCCATAAATTGAGCCATCTCTGAATCATGAATAGAGAATCCCATGACCATCAAGAAAGAACAGCTGAGCATGGAGGATGTCTGAGATCTCTGCATGGAGGGAGCAACAGCAGCCCCTAGGTGGTCCCTGAGAGCTGTATGCTTGGCCTGCCTAACTAGTGAAGCTGAGTGCCTTCAGGAAGGAGACTGGCTTACAAAGCGGGTGCCCTTTGCACATTTATCAACACGAAAGGAGTTTTGGAATACTTCCCTGAGCAAGGCAGAGACCAAAAGATTTTGTACTGGAAAAGTTGAGGACCACAGAGAGTCATGCCTGTCATCATGGCTGAAAAGAAGTGCTACAGATATAAGCACTGTATCCGTAACATTTTGTCACTTACTAGCTTCCCTAATAAGCCTAATCATCACGAGTGTTGTCCATGAGTTCTGTGTGTCCACTGGAAAGCCTGGCTAGCAGAGATGGAGAGCGCCGGATGAAGGACGGTTGGTTACACAATGAGGTAAAGGGAATCAGAGGGCGTAGACGTGTCTGAGCTCTGCTTTGTAGGACTTGGCCACGAGCTGATGTACAGTTGGACTCTCCTCTCTACTGACGCCAGAGGGCCATGTGGTCTTGCTGCCATTTCCTCAAGTGTGTTTCGAAAAGTTAATGGAAGAATAGAGTTAAAAAATCATGTAGAAGGAGGGTGGGGTAGAAAGGGGGAACTGATTACAAGGATCTACATGTGACCTCCTCTCTGAGGGATGGACAGCAGAAAAGTGGGTGAAGAGAGACATCGGACAGGGCAAGATATGATAAAATAATAATTTATAAATTATCAAGGGTTCATGAGGGAGCGGGGAGGGAGAGGGAAAAAATGAGGACCTGATGCCAGGGGCTTAAGTGGAGAGCAAATGTTTTGAGAATGATGAGGGCAATGAATGTACAAATGTGCTTTATACAATTGATGTATGTATGGATTGTGATAAGAGTTGTATGAGCCACTAATAAAACAATTTTAAAAAAAAGGTCAGGGTGTGACATAGCACCGAAGAACACAGCTTTCCTCCAGTTCCTAAATGCTTCCTTCCCACCACCCCCGCCACTATCATGATCCAAATTCTACCTTGCAAGTCTGGATAGGGCAGAGGTTGTACACTGGTGCAGATAGGAGCTGGAGGCACAGGGACTCCAGGGTGGATGACACCTTCGGGACTAGGAGTGTGAGGGGCGATACTGGGAGGGTAAAGGGTGAGTGGGTTGGAAAGGGGGAATCGATTACAAGGGTCTACATGTGACCTCCTCCCTAGGGGATGGACAACAGAAAAGGGGGTGAAGGGGGACACCGGATAGGTCAAGTATGACAAAATAACAATTTATAAATTATCAAAGGCTCATGAGGGAGGGGGAGTGGGGAGGGAGGGGAACAAAGAGGACTTGATGCAAAGGGCTTAAATGGAGAGCAAATGCTTTGAAAATGATTAGGGCAAAGAATGTACAGATGTGCTTTATACAATTGATGTATGTATATATATGGATTGTGATAAAAGATGTATGAGTCCCTAATAAAAGGTTTAAAATAAAAAGGTCACAAAATAAATAAATAAATAAGCATAGAAAAAATATCATGTAGTTTTCCCACAAGCATTGAATGCTCATTTGCATATGCTCTTCTAATTCTTGCAGAAATATGACTCCCTACCCTCCTCAGAAGCCCAACACATGAGCTGACAGTACTGCTGGGAATTGTGACTCACTTCTTTCAGGTTCTTCCTGGAGGTGAAGCCGAAGTCTCTGAAGAAGGAGAGCACTCTGTCAGGCAAGCTGTCATGGCCATCAGCATTTGCTAAGTACTAACTTCCCCAGAGACTATGCAATGTATGGGAAAAGCCTGTCAAATTCCAGGAATCAGTCTCCTTAGGTGACCTTGAACATGACCACTTAACTTCCCCAGCCTTTGCGTCCTTGGATATAAAGGAGAATGATGGTTACCCTGTTTGTTTGTCAAATTGGACAACAAAATTTAAGCAGTTAAAATGTGCTAGGAGCGCTAAGAGCCCTTAACACAATGAAACGTAACAGAAATGGTGAGCAGTACGGAGCAGGCACAGCACAGAGAGGACGGAAGGGCCCGCCCACCAGGAGACACCACATCGCACCCCCTGACCCATAGTGCACGGAGGCCAACACTGGAGGCACAGTGTGGGAACTGTGACCGATCTGACCCCACCACACCTGGACGAAACACTAAGGGCATGCAAGGGAGCAGCAAGGGGAGCAAACCTTGAGGTCCCAGGGGAACACCAAACATAGACTTTGGGGCCAGGGTGTGGCACCCCATCAGACTTGACCAGAAAACACTCCTAAAAGTCAACAAACAGACCTGGAACTGTAAGGTCTCTCTCTCCAGGCTAGATTCCAACCTCGGTCCTTGGCTCCGCACGAGAAAGATTTCACGCCGAAGCCGGGCTCGTGATCCAAGTAAATTTAATGAAAGTTTAAAGAAGCATCAGGTTTTTACGCGGCACCCATAGGATTCCTTTGACCATGCAGCCTGGCAGAGACTGCTCCGGGACACTCAAGGATCTCTCCCCTCCCACGAAGACAACCAGTCCAGCCCAAGCAAGACAAGCCCCTCTCCCTTCCGGTCCCTGCCTTTTCAAGGGTTCCCAGGGGAGGTGTGGTGAACGACCCCAGGTTGATCCCATTGGCTGAATTTCAGTCACCTGGCCCAGGTGGGCTGCTCCAGGTGTAACACCCATCCTACAGCTTTGTCCTATGCTGGCTCTCCTGGGCATGCGTAAATGGACTTCCCAATTCCCTAGGCTAAGCTGCCTAACAGAACTACTTATAGGTTTTTCTTTTCTTTTTTTTTTTTTGGTCGATATTTTGGTTGTTGTTTGGTTTTCTTTTGTTGCTTTGTTTGGCTCTGTCTTGTTTTTGTGCTGATTATTGTCTCTGCATATCCATCTAGATAAGATAGGCTGGATAAACAATCCAGAGGAGAGGAGAGAACAATGGACCAATGGTTCTAAGGGGACACGGGAGGGGGATGTGGGATAAAGTAAGTGGGTGTTAACAAACTCAGGGACAAGGAAACAAGTGATCTAAATTCGGTGGCAAGGAGGACATAGGATGCCTGGTGGGGCTTGATCAAGGGCAATGTAACCAAGAGGAATTACTGAAACCTGGATGAAGGCTGAATATGATAGTGGGACAAGAGGAAAGTAAAAGGAATTAGAGGAAAGAACTAGGAGGCAAAGGGCATTTATAGAGGGCTAAATTAATATGTGTAAATATATTTATATATAATGATAGGGAAATAGATATATGTACATATATTTATAGGTTTAGTATTAAGGTTATCAGATGGACATTGAGCCTCTACTCAAGTACTCCCTCAACGTACAAACACTTTGTTCTAATAACCTGGCATTCCGTGATACTCAACTTCCCAACATGATCACTCCAGACAAAATGGGTGCATAAGCAATGTGGTAAAAAAACCTGATGGTGCCAGGCTATCAAAAGATAAAGCATCTGGGTTCTTAAATGCTTGAAGAGGGAGGCCATCTAGCTAAGAAGCAACAAAGCCCACATGGAAGAAGCATAACAGCCTGTGTGATCATGAGGTGTCAATGGGATCGGGTATCAGGCATCAAAGACCCAGAACAAAAAATCATATCAATGTGAATGAGGGGGAATGTGGAGTGGAGACCCAAAGCCCATCTGTAGACAATTGGACATTCCCTTACATAAAGATCACAAGGAAGAGATGAGCCAGTTAGGGTGCAGTATAGCACCAATGAAACATACAACTTTCCTCTGGTTCTTTAATGGTTCCTCTCCATGACTATCATGACCCCGATTCTACCTACAAATCTGGCTAGACCAGAACATAAACACTGGTACAGATCAGAGCTGGAAATATAGGGAATCCAGGATAGATAAACACTTTAGGATCAATAATGCGAGTAGTGATACCAGGAGGGGAAGGAGGAGGTAGGGGAAAAGGGGGAACTGATCACAAGGATCTACATATAACTTCCTCCCTGGGGGACTGACCAAACAGAAAAGTGGATGAAGGGAGACATTGGTCAGCGTAAGACATGACAAAAAAAATGTACACATTATCAAGGGTTCATGAGTGAGGGAGTGTGGGGGCAGGGGAAATGAGCTGAGACCAAGGGCTCAAGTAGAAAGAAAATGTTTTGAAAATGATGATGGCAACATATGTACAAAAGTGCTCGACACAATGGACTCCGGAAAGTGGAGCGTACACCCCTCCCTTCTCTGGCATAGACGGCTCTCTTGGTCACGCAGACCTCATCTAGGTCGTCTTAGGACAGGCTCTTCCTAGCCCTCTCAAGACAGGTCTCCTATGTTCCTACTAGTGCCCGGCTGCCGTCGCTGCTGCTAGGTGTGGCTTCCTTCACCTTGGGCAAGTGTCTCAGCTCTTTAGCTCCTACAAGTCTCTGCAGGTGTTCCACTCTCAGCAATCCTCCTGCCCTAAGACCTTCAGCTGCCTCAAGGTAGCTGTGCTGTGCTCTAGGCCACGTGGGACATCACATAAGTCTCTTGATTCTGCTGTAACTGTTTCAGGTTTCTCTATCTAGTGAGTCTAGGAGGCACTCAGCTCAGGGACTGCCGCCCCCCCCCCCCCCACCTCCCCTGAGTCCAAAGTTCCTGCTCTACTCTAGGTGCCTCTTCTTGGTAATAGTGAAATTCCTCTCAGCCTCTGGCAAAGTGACTCCATCATACTGGATGGATTTTACATATTCTATGGGCATAATTACTGACTAATCCCTTCTGACATTTTCTACCAGCCAGGGAGGAACTTCTTTCCTGAGTAGCTGTGAAATGTGTTAGGGTCAGATCAGGTGTTGAGCACACAATGCCCAGCAGGAAGTGATGACTCGTTCCTGGGTTTTCCACTGCCTCCTGTCATAATAAAGAGTCCACAGCTGTCCAAAGGACCAAGTAGTCTGGTGCACTTAGAACCAATCAGAATGCAAGGATAAAGGCCAATGGGACAGCAGAATTAGTACTGAGGTGATCAAATAGGATCCCACCATCTGATCCCTCTAAAATGTGATGCCATACCCCTACCTAGAATGGCATCTTCCTCTAATTGAAGGGGCCTGCTTATGATCTCAGGCAGCTCAAGAGGAGACCCACTTCACTCTCTCAAAATGTATCTCTGCTTAGTAGACTGCCCTTGATCTTGTAAGTGCCTGGCTACTTTGCTGTTCTGACAAGCTGCTTGGGAGGAAAGCCCGGTTACAGAGGGCAACTGTAACAGCTCCTGGAGGCCCAGGGGGCAAGTTCTTCAAGATGTTTTCTTTTCCTTTTCTCAGCACCACAGGACTCCTCGCACCAAGTGTTCTACTGTAGCCAACAGTATGATGTGCAAATCACTGTGCTAGGCATTGCTGTTGGGCGGCCTCACTGAGTTTGTTCTGACCCATAGCCACCCTACGCACAACAGAAGTTGTCACCCGCACAGTCGCTCCAAGGCTTCAGCCCATTGTTGGAGCCATAGTGTCCCTCCATCTCACTGAGGGTCTGCCTCTTTTTCACTGCCCAAGTATGATGTCTTGCTGCAGGAATTTGTCTTTCCTGACAATGTGCCCAAAGTCTGTACGGCCACGCCTCACCCTCCTTGCCTCTAAGAAGCGCTCTGACCTGAGTTCTTCCAAGACAGATGTTTGTCCTATATTTATTTATTTCCATTTGTCCTTTTAGCAGGCCAGGGTACTTTCAGTAGGAAGAGCAATTGTAAAGAATTACCTAAGTCTATATTTATTGTCTGGCTGTTACATTACTGAATTCTTTAAAACAATTTAGGTAAATATAATTTGGGAGCATGTTCAATTTGCAGAACGCTTTTCTCCTTTCAAGTGAAAGTGCTTTTCTTCTGCTCTCTTGGGCCTTGACTAATCGAAAGTTTGTCATGGAAATGATCCCCATGGAAGGGACAAGAAGCTCCAGCAGTGGGCACCTGGGCTCTTCCATCCCAGTGTCCCTCTCATTCCCTAATGAGAACCGTCTACTGCAAGGACTATTTGTTGTCTATCACCTTTTCCTCACTAGAATCATTTTAGCAGGTAAGTGGTGATCCCATTTACATCATGGAGAAGGTTCTGTACCTCTTTTATAACTGTGAAAATAATTCATCCACATTCCGTTAAACAGCAGGAAAAAAGTGTATATTTGCAGAATAGCTCTTGAAGTCCTTTGGAGAAGATGAGATCTGAAATCCTACAAAATTAGGAAAGCACAAGCATAGGGTTGCGATGAAGAAATCCAAGAGCTGTTTCTGAAATGCCACAGTTACCTGTGTCCTGGACAAAGAGTTCTTCCACTTTGACTGCATACATAGAACACATGGGGAACCTGTGAGAAAGCATGCTTGAACGGCTTTCAGATGACTTGGGTTCTAACATGAGCCCTGCCGCTAAATCAGGGTGTGTCTTTGGGCCAATAGGTACTCTCTGGTCATCAAGATCCATTGGTTTAGCAGTCTGTTGCTAAATACACCGTAACACGCCCACACAGGTAAATTAAAGCTACCCATTTGCTGGAAATTAGTTTTCCAGATCTTGACAAGCATTTGGGATTTTTTTTAGCCTATACTGCAAAAAGCAACAAAGGGCTTGGTAGAAGTAGAAAGTGAAGACGCATATGTCAAACTGTTAATCCGTGAGGCAGAGAAGGGGTGGGCACCTCCACTTACACAGGCCAAGAGATAGTTTCTAAAAAATATGCGAATGGCTTCCCAACTATGACCCTTTGGGAAATGACTCACTTTGGTGGTTAACAGTACTTTTTGTGAAAAGGATTGATGGCATTTTCCCATCTGTCATTTACCCTTGTTTGGGGGCGTAATTAGCTTCATTTTTTTGCATTGCTAGCAAAAAGGAGGCTGCCACTTCCTGGCGCTACAGGAACTTGTGAATGAATTAGATTGGGACAAACACACTGAATTGACAGCTGATAAAAATAATGATGTTGATTCATTTCAAGTTAGAATGTGACAACATAGACATTGTGCAACACTGAAAAGGCGCTTATTGCATTTTCTTATCTTGCTCAATTTGGAAACTGTCCATGCGTCAGCTGTTTTGTGGTTCACAATGTCATCAAACGTCCAGGTCCCAGCTGAGGAATGAGTGGGTATCCATTTGCTTCCATGAAAATTACAGGCGGAAAAACCTGTGGAACTCAGTTCTAGTCTGTAGCCTAGAGTCACAAAGAGTTTGATTTTGGTCTTTGGTTTTTATTTATTTATAGGGTAAAATATCAAGATTGTCACCAATCATATCGACAATGAATATCATAAACTCAGGTAACAGGTTTAATAAAGGTAATGATCATTCTGTTAAAACCTTTTCCAAATGTGCCTTTTCATATTAAAAAAAGCAAAACAAAACAAAGCAAAACCGACAAGCAACAACAAGAGCAACAACAAAAAACACCAAACATTTTTTCTTGGTTCTTGGCGGTCCTTCTCCTGAAGAACAAAACCAACATCTCTGGACATTTTAAAATAAAAATCACATAAATGTTTAGCTGAAAGATTTCCAATTGTAGAACCAAAGAATACTGAAGATAAAAGGAGAATGTACCCAGGAATGGAGGGAAAAAAGCATAACAATACCCCAGTGCAATGAAGAAAGCAACCCACTGGTTCTTTTTGTATGTTTATATGCAAATTTATTGACAGCTTTTTTTTTTTTTGGTGACAGTTTTAACATCTAGGTCTAGACACTGAGACCCTCCAGAAGATGACCGGTGGATAGAGTGAGCATTAAATCACCCGCAGGTTTATACAATGTAGAAACAATTATCTACTGAATTCTAAATGTGTTTACTGCAAGTCTATTTGCCAGTCAGCTGTGGTAGCATACACCTTTACTCTGCTTAGGATGGATTTTAATAGCACATTAATGGTTATATTTTAGGGGATAATAATCTGTCTAAGGTAGTCATGGGTTAGAAGGGACCCAAATGGCAATGAGTAATCTGTTTATAGTAACTTCTAATTTTTTTTGTTTATTTGTAAGTTGGGAGAAAGATGAGGTTTTCTATTTCAGCAAAGATATACAGTCTTGGAAACCCACAGGGGCAGTTCTACCCTGTGCTGTTGGGCCTCTATAATTTGGAATCAACTGAATGGCAAGGGGTTTTGGGTTTATTTGTAAGGTAAGTGCAATAGTTAAATGTTAACTATAGTTTTAGCATTGAATTAGCTCTGTTACACATGATTTACGTAATCGTTTACCTGAGTTTTAGTAGAGTGACCTGTATTTAATTTTCCTGGCCTACTTTTTAATTCAGTTTAGTCCCATAATGGACTTTAATTGAGTCACAAAGCAGGAAATAAGCTTGTGCCAAGTACATGGGGCAAACTTGGCAGACACATACGGCCTTATTACTCTGTTAGTGGAAAAGTCAGTTCTGGTAAATCAATCAGCCAGTTTATGATTAGTATTTCCTTCACCTGATGCAGGAACATGCCCAAGTCTTTGCAATTATGAAATATAAAAAGCTATGAAAGAGGAAGTCGTTTTGAATCTCCAAAACTGGCCTGACCTGAACTCATTTATCAGTAAAAATAACATACTGAACTGATGTTAGGCTATTTATAACTTTTATATCCCTCTTTTGTGAATATTCATATGTGTTACTACAGAAATAGTAACATGTTTGGGTATGGGGAGCTGTCCCAGATCTTGCTGGGTGTGGATCATAATATATGGCACGAATACTTTATGCTCCTCCTGAATCTGAAAGACACTGGATCAATGTTGAGTCCCCTTTCCATCTCTTCTTCAGTTTCCTAGATGCGTTTATGATTATTGGATTGCTATTACAAGTGTTAAAGGAGAAGTCATGCTTTTGTCCTTTCTGATGTTAGTACAATGTGGAGGTTGAATGGCTGGTGGGAAACAGACTTGGTAGTGATCACTCACAAGCAGTGTCATCTTGGACAGGTTATTTAACCCTTGTGAGCATTACATTTCTTCAGTTGTACATTTCTGATGTTGATATCCTTATTCTTCTTCAAGTCACATTGCTCCCCCTCACCCCCACCCCCACCCTTAAGCTCAACAGAACTGAGAATCCTGGTGAATGTATTACTGTCTGTAATCATTATCAAGGTTGAATTCTATGGGAAGTAGTTGCCTTGCTAATTTTATACTTACCATAGTAATTATAAAATTTACTCCCGGATTTTATGCTAGGGTCTCCAGATATCTAGAGTACAGGTTTAAGTACAAGTATTTGGAAAAATAAATAGAATTAAAAAAAATTGGCATTGCATTTCATAGGCAAAATACACTAACAATTTAAAACGTGCTCTCGCATTAGTAAAGTTATGGAAAAATAGTGAAAAACTTGTCAATGGAGTCTTTAAAATATTTGGATTGGAAAATTTAATATGGATGGGGTTCAAAAATTTCATGGATCTAACTAACTAGCACTCTGCAATGCTCACCCTCCCAGGACGATTGCTGAAGACAAAATGGGTGCATAAGAAAATGTGGTGAAGAAAGCAGATGGTGTCCAGCTATCAAAAGATATAGGGTCTGGGGTCTTACAGGCTTGAAGTTCAACAAGCAGCCATCTAGTAGAGAAGCACCAAGCCCACATGGAATGAGCACACCAGCCTGTGTGATCATGAGGTGTTGTCAGGACCAGATAACAGGTATCAGAAGACCAATAACAAACAAACCAACAAAAACCATACTGCTGATAATGAAGGGGGTCAGAGCAGAAACTCAAATTCCATCTGTAGACAATGGGACATCCCCTCACAGAGGGTCACAGGGAAGGGATGAGTCAACCAGGGAGCAGTAAAACATTGATGAAACACAATATTCCCCTGGTTCCTTGAGACTTCATCACCCCCCACTATCATGACCTGGGTACTACCTTTCACTGTGGCTAGACAGGAGCATGTGCACAGTTACAGATAAGAGCTCATGACACACAGAGCCCAGGAACAGGAATGGGAATATGATACCAGAAGGGTAAGGAGAAGGTAGGGAGAGGAGGGGAGGAGGGGTGAACAGATCACAATTATTTTTTCCATAATCACCCTCCCCCCTCTAGGGGGACAAACAACTGAATGATGGGTAAGGGAGACAGCAGTCGGTGTAAGATATGAAAATAATAATGATTTATAATTTATCAAGGGGTCACGAGGGTGGAGAGGAGGGAGGGAAAAAAGAGGAACTGATACCAAGGGTTCAATAGAAAGTAAATGTCTAGAGAAGAATGATAGCAATATATGTACAAATATGCTTGATACAATTGATGTATAGATTGTTCTGAGTTGTAAGAGTCCCTAATAAAATGACAATTAATTTTTAAAAAGTTCATGGAAATTTTCATTATCGGTCAGTTCCATTCTTCATGGTCCTTCCAGTCTATAGACTCACTACAACCCCCATCATACTCCAACAGCCTTCCTTATAGAAAAATACCCCAATGATCTTCATCTTTAATGTGGATTGGTAACTATTCCCAAATAGCTAAAACAATGCTGAAAGGGAAGAGCAAAGTAGGAAGACTCACATTTCCCGATTTTAGAATTTACTTTGCTGTTGTTCATTGCCACTTAGTCCCCATGCAAGACAAAATGAAACAGCCCGATCCTGGGCCGTCCTCATGAGCGTAAAGTGGAGGGGCAGCAAACGGGAGGAAGGTCCTCAATAGATGGATACAGTGGCTGCATCGGGGTAGGTCCTTGTGGTTTCTCCTTGGGGATGTCTTGCAGGAAATCAGTCTTGCCAACAGAAACAGGGAACTGCTAAGGCAGCTGCACCCTGGTAGGACCTTCAAAAAGCAAGAGACCCGAGAACAAGAAAGGCGAGGCTCACCGAATCATTTATCATTTATCTCTCTGCCCCTCAATTAATCCCACATGTGTTTATCGGCCAGGTTGGTACAATAAACTAACTCATTTCCCAAACACGCTAGAACAGCCTCAAACAGTCTTGTGCACCAATGCTCTTGTAGCACTAGTCACAAAACCCCCAAAGGTGCAAACAATGTAAATACCCATCAACAGAAGAATGGACAGACAACACGTGATTTCTGCATGTAATGGAACCCAACTCAGTCAAAAGGAGACATGACATCTTGATCCATGCTACAGTGTGGCTGGAACATGAAGACATTATACCAAGTGAAATAAGCCTCAAAAAGGACAAACACTGTACGATCTCACTTACATAAACATATATGATCAGGAAAATGTACAGAAACCAAAGTTACCAGTAAAGGAGGAGGGGATGGAGGTTAAGAAAAATTTTAAAAAATCCTGTTAGAGTTAAGATTGCATGACGCCTTATTTTAAAAGCTTTCAAATTGTAGATTCGTGAAAAGTTGAATTGGAAAAAATTGTATAATAAATGTTACAACAACAATAGCAAAAGAATAGCTTGTGAGCGGCTTACAGAAAAGCAGATATCTTATGGGATTCTGCTCCTCTGGAGTTAGAGGCATGGCTTTATAAACCATCGTGGTTAATTGAGCTCATACCACGCCTATTACTGTTTTTCTACCCCCTGGTTCCACGTGTAGTACTTCAGTCTTAAAAGCTTGCAAATGGCATAGTATTGGACCCAATTCACTTGCTGCAGCAGCAGGAGAGTCAGAAACAGGCGGAGGGTATGGAATGTTTGCCTAATTGTCTTCATGGGCAATTGCTTCCTTTGCCTTGAGATATGAAAAATCAGAAAGTGCCCAATTCTCACTACTAAAAATTTTGAGCAAAGATTCCCTAGGAGAATCCTGCTCAAAATGGGGGGAATGCGCATAAGGAACTTTCAAATTCTCATGGACTCTAGACTTTTTGCAATTGTATGAATGGATACATTTCTGAAAATACTGCTCTGTGATAACTTTTAACCTTAAGTCAGAAATATCCCTTGAAGTTTTTAAAAAATTGAACAATATATTAAATGCTGAAAAAGGTCTGCCTTGAGCATCATGTTCAAGAACTACTTATATGGGACATATTGATGCTGGTAAATTGACAAGAATAACTATTAAAGATTAGATGAAAACCTTCCTGGGCAACAAACTTAAGCTAAAGATGGAGGAAGAGCTCAGAAAAAGGAGGTGAGAATGGTTTGCAACTCAAAGTATGTGACTAAATTCTACGTGTAGCAACTGGTGAATTGCAGTCATTTTTGCTGTGTATATTCTCAACAAAAAATAATAAAGAAAATAAAAGGAAGAATAAAAAAAATACTTGCATTGCAGTAGTAGAAACCTCATTTTTGGACAGTCTGGGATTGGGGACAAAGAGAGGCTGCCCTTAATCTTCAAATTCTCCATCATTGTCTTTGATACAAATTTTATATTTTTAATAATTTCTGGCCACTTCTGATATAGAAATCTAGTATCTATCTATCTATTATTCACAGGAGCCCTGGTGATGCAGTGGGTAACGTGTTGGGTTGCCACCTTCAAGGTGAGCAGTTCAAAATCTCCAGGTGATCCACGGGAGAAAGATGAGGCTTTCTACTCCCACAAAGAGTTTCAGTCTTGGAAAATACCAGCAGTTTATTATTCACATGTGTATATGTGTTTGTGTATATGTGTTGTGCATTAAGTTCCATAACCTAATGGTAAATGGAATTAAAAGATAATGAAGTTTTCCCATAAAATCTTTGACGTCTCTCCCTCTCTCCACACACACATATATAGTGTATATGTTCATTTTCAGTAATGAGCCTTGTGTTAGACTGGATTGACTAGAGAAACAAATTCAGGGACACTCATATATGTATAAGAAAGATCTTTCTATAAAATAGTAACCATATCTTAAGAACACATCCCAGCCCAGTCCAGATCAAGTCCGTAAGTCTGATATTAGCTCATAAGTCCAATACTAGCCCATAAATCATTTTTCAGACTCATAGCACATACAACACATACAATGATGCAAAATGTAGGAAGATCATAGGTCAGTGGGTGAAAAGTCTTGTGGCTTTATTGGAAGTGGAAGCATTTCAGCACTGGCAGCTGGTATTTTCCATGGCTCCTCCAGCTCTCCCAGTGTCTCAACAGCAGGAAAGTGAAGTAGAGCGAGAGAGTATGGCCCACGTCCAGGGAGAAAGAGAGGAAGTTCCAAGAATCCTCATGAGAAGGCCATGCCCACAAGGAAGCATCAATAGACTGTGTCCTACTTGACAGGTTAGACTCCACCCCTTCACTCTATTTACCACAGTCCCTCTTATTTCTCTTTCCAAAAATGTTTTTGTCCATAGTACTATTATTGCTAATTAAAATTATCATCAGGAGGGTCATCATCATTCAAAGGGTTTTGTTTTACAGCAGACTACATGAGCATACTTTTATTTACAATTTAAATTTCATAAAATTTATGTTTCTTCCTATTGAGAACATCAAAGCAACACTTTATGTAAGAATAACACTTTACAGGAGAATATGTGGGGATCAGATGCTACTGGAAGTCTTTTGACCTCTTTTCCCAATTGAAGGTAATCATTACGTTAATAGCACCAGAAGTTGCTTCCCAGTAGAGAACTTATCCTTTAATAGGCACCTTTATAATTCCTTCATGCCACTGATCTGTAAGATAAGCTTTTCAAGATATATTTTATTCTTTGATACTTAGCCCATAATATTATCCTTGTGTTATAAAACTAAAAATAAGCATTGTTTATTGAGGATTTACTATATTTGTATTCAACAGGACATGGTTTTATTTAATTTCCAAAACCATTCTTTCTTGTAATGCTATTAACTAGGACTAAATTGAATGGCAAGAGAAGAATTAAGTTCCCTAGACAATGGCTTGAGTCCGATAGCATATATATTTTTTTCTTGTTTAAGAAGTTTTGATTAGCTACTAGGGTAAGGAGTCAAGCTCTCTCTGTTGTATAACACTCTAGCATCCGTAGCAGCCATGTCCAGTGTTATTTCAATGAAGTGAAGTTACCTGGAATAGTTTTCCTACCCATCGTCTTGGTAGCTCCCACAAATGAATGAGTGGGGGTATGCAAATAGGATGTGCGATTCATTGGTAGAAGGGACTGGTTGGTTTTACCGTTCCAGTGGGTATACAGGAGAGCAGCAAGAGGACAGAGAACCTCATGAACAGAAGATGAAGAACTCTGATTGTCCAGAGGCCTTCATGGAGATGGCAGCAGAAGAGACCATGAAGAAGGACCTATGATGGTAGCAGAGACCGTGAGTCAGAGCAACTGACTTCCTGGACCAGGAAATGAGTGAAGGGGACTGCGTTTGGGTAGGAGGCTGGGTTTCACAGTGGGTTGTCCTTTGGGCATTTATCAGCACTAAAGGAACTTTTTTACACTTCACCAAGAAAACAGAGACCAAAGGGTGGGGCAATTGTACAAATGAGGACCAGAAAGACATGCCTGATGGCATGGCTGAGAAGAGACGGTATGGCCAAAATGAACCTTTCCTGATTGTTTTCCGATTCTGACTTGATATAATCTGTTATCTTCTCTAAGAAACCCACACAATCCTAAGCATTGTATATGAGGTCAGTGTGGTCACTGAAATGGACTATCTAACCCAGCAGGCAAGTGGAATGCTTTAGAATGATGATTGGTGTCAGAAAGTCATATCTGACCTGTCTCCGCCATCATCCTTGAACATACGTGGAGTGGGGTTTCCTCCTTTGTGTAGCTGGAAGAGGTCAGATGTGCTCCACCCCTTCAACACAATTTCTTCAACCCCAATGTGGCTGCTGGAGCTCTGGGGGTAGTGGTTACATGTTGGGCTGCGATCCACATGTTCGGCAGTTTGAAACCCCCAGGAGCTTCACAGGAGAAAGACTGGGCTTTTCTCCCCTCCCTTAACCAGCGACAGTCGTGGAAACCCACAGGGACCACTGTAAGTCAGCATTGGTGCCATGACAGTCAGTTTGGTTTTTTGATGGTTAACGCTGCTGGAGTTCCCGCTGTCCTGTCTATATTCCAATTGCAGGATGGAGAAAGGATGACTAAGGCGGACTCCATCCTTTTAAGGACACGACCCTACAATATTTCCAATTGCAATAGATATGTAGTTGTATAAGAAATTGAGAAATGCTAAATCCTTTTTATTTAGAACATTCAGGCATCACTGGGTTCAGCTAAAAGCTAATGTTCTATAGCTAAGGGGAACAGAGGGAATGGATTCTGAGTGACAACTAGCAAGCTCCCCTACTGCTGAGTGTTACTATTATCCGCATCTTAAAAATGGGAACGCAGTGTCCCAGAGAAGTTAGACGGATTCACTAAGGTCTCATACCAGGTCGAGCCAACATTTAAACCCAGGTCTGTCAAGCTCCAGAGCCTTTAAGCACTACTTTGAAGTGTTTCTACCTTAGAATAGTGATTTGACTTTATTCTGTCTCCTTTACTAAATTAGTATAAAGAAGACCTTTCTAACTAAGTCATCAGGACAGCCCATAGAAACAATGGGCTTCTTTATTTTATCGAGCATTCTTGGCAGAGGACATAGTACTGGTATCAACTTGTGCAATGAAACCTTTGCTTCTGCTGACCTTTTGGATAAGTGGATTCTTGGAATTTAGTGACAGATTTAGAAAATTGCCTGTCCGATTAAAGTCTTATTTTCAGTCTTCTACTTGTTCAGGGTTGCAGCCAAGTTTAAATTTCATTAAAATATATGTTGCTGTCTTAGCGGCAGTTTGGAATTTTAAACAAGGCAATAAAGGGAAAAAGTTTTAATAATATCAAAGAGAATAAAGGGAAAGAAATGATTATACTATAAATAAATCACATGTTATTGTGATTTTTCCTAGATATAAGGTAATAACAATACATCGTTGAAAAAAACAGACTATGCCACATCTAAGTTTCTGAGAAATTACTGCATTTGGATTGCTATTATGTAGTTCTATAGTATTTCATTTATAATTCATATATAAATTATGGAAAACATTATGAACTAGGGCCTTGATTTTTTTTCAGCCTTCCTTCCTTCCATCCTCCAATAGCAAAAAGCCTAACTTGTTATTTTCTTATTTGGCTTCAGTTTTGTTCAGGTTCTTGTCTCTGCCTAACTTGAAAGAGTTTTTCATCGTTATCTTGCCGACTAGCTCTTTGCTTTTGAGCTTTATGGTAGAACAGTTAAATTTGAATGACTAATTAACAAAAATGTAAACACCATGCTTTATATGAGCTACAATTTAATGCTACTAGGTTGCTTAAAATTTTGAAACTTTAAAGAAACCTTTGTAAATTCACAAGGACTCTTCAGGAATGCTGTTGTGTGATATGTACGAGTATGTTATTTAACAGAAAGTCTTTATTAACCACAACATTGGAACATCCAGAGGCTTAATGATTGGATAGTTTGCCCAGATCATCAATAGACATTTTGCCTGCTGTGACAACTTGCAGAAAAGACACTTTAAAATGAAGAAATATGTGATAAGAAGTCACAATGAACAGTGAGCACAGAGCATATCAGGAGGCAAAGTTCAGGAGAATTTCTATTTCTGTACTGACATCTTTGGTCTGGTATTTTGTAAGCTTTAAGCAAGAATAGAGCCAGGCATCAGATGATGTGGATGATAGCCAGATTCTAAATCCAATTGTTAAGTAGACCGAGGAATCTTAAAACTAATAGTACTTCCCAATGAACTTGAACTATAAGTCTTGAATAGATTTTCTTTTAGTCCTATTTTATTATGAATATGTATATATGTATATGCGTACATCACTCAATGATCGTCTGAGAAAAAGAACAAGTAGAAGAACCAAATATATATACATGTATATATACATACATGTATATATATACATACATAATTGGGTAGGCTGAGATAGCTAAACCGCAGCTTATAATGAAATAAGTAAAGCATTGATACATATTTCTTATAAAAATCAAAACCTTATTAGACTAAGAAAAAATTCTCATTTTAAAGGGCTCTTTATCAGTAGTATCTTGTCTCATGCATTACCTTTTTTTTTTCGACGAGGAGGACCTTTTCCCCAAGCCCACAGTTGAGTTGGTCCCATTGAGAAGAATGGTCTTTCTTGCCAGCATTGTCATTCATAATTAAATATTTTTGTACTATAATCTGTAATCTAGGATAATGTATAGGTATCTGCTTCTGCAGCTACCCTGGATGGTTTAGCATCTCCAAGGGGTGATAGCACCCACGTTGGGAGCCACTGTATTGATTTTCTGTTCCTGGAAAGGGAAGTAGGTTCCCTATGATGACATGTTCAAGAATAAACCAATCTTGGGTTTTGTTAGCAAGGGTGAAACAATATAAAAAAGTAAGGTAGTGGTAAGAAAGAAGGTGGCATTGTGTTGGATCCAACTCATAATGATGACATGTACAACATCCCAACTCATTGCCTGATCCTACACTATCCTTACATAGCCTCTGTGCATTCCTATAATCTCTTGATGTTTCTTGTGTTTTTCAATAGCTTGCTGATAGTATTCCTCAATATTTAAACTTGAGGCTTGGGTATTGTCTTCACTTCTTTCAGCCTAAGAAACACTGAGTGGTTTTTCTTCTGCATTTCTCATTATTTTACTTTGTCTCCTGTTGCTGCCACTTTAAATTTTCTGCTCAGCTTTTTTATAGGATCATTCCTTCCATTTCCTCTAGCTACTCTACATTCACATGTGAGTTTCAGGATTTTACCCATTTTGGTCTTTTTTTTTTCTGACCTTGTAGTAATTTTTTGCTTTATTTATATGTGTATGTATTTATATGTGATGTCAACTCAGTACTCCTCATCACTCATTACTCAGTGCGTCAAATGTATACCAGAGATGGACTTTAGATTCAGGTGAGTCATACTAATGGTCATGCTTTGGCTATTATAGACTTGTTTTAAATTTCTTCAACATGAACAACTATTGGTCTATTCTCAACTAGAATGAGGGCTTGTTCTAATTGAAAAGAGTTTTCTGCACAGGTAGTTGATTTGCTTTTTGTGTAATCTATCTGGCAAGGTGCACATATGTAGCTGCCATTTATGTTGTTGGAAAAGGTATTTCCAAATAAATAGTCAGTTATCATAATAAAATTAAATCATTTGATATCTGATATAATTTATCACCACGATCATATTTCTAGCTAATCATCCTTTTTCTCTGTCTCAATCACCAGTTATTTAATCCATCTTAATTACATATTTGATCAATTTCAGATTGCAGAAATTTATAAATATGTGAATATTTTAATCTTTGGCATTAGTGTTTGAAACAAACCAACAAAAATCTAATAGCAGTTGTATTTTATTGGTCCTCATTGTGGGTTTATGGTTATCCTGTCATGACAGTATTGGACTCCAAGATAAATCATGAAATGCTGTTTTTCAATTTTCATTCCTAGCATAGCAGGCCATGGGGTTATTCACAGTAGCAATACCAGTCCATGCTAACTCATTAGTGTTTAAGATTTAGTTTCTCCACCTTTCATTTCACTTTTAATGATTTCTGGTTTTCCTAAATTCATACTTTGTAATTCCCTGTTCTGATTATTAATGGATATTTTCAGTTATTTCTTCCTATTTTGAGTATGTCACACTAGGAAATGAAGGTCACAAGGCCCATCCACATCATAAAGTTTGATTTTACAGTGAGCACTTATTTCTCTCCCAGTTGTACTTTGAATGTTTTCATCTTTTAGCAGTTTATCAGACAGTGTCTCACTGTTGGTCACAAGGTTCTCACTGGTCATTGTGATGTAGACTTGTATACTCAGTTTCTTCTTCTTCTCTCTCACTGCCAGCAAGTCAATTCTGACTTAAAGAGATCCTAAAGGACAGACCAGAACTGCCCCTGCGTGTTTCTGATATTGTAACTCTTTAAGGGAGTAGACGCTTCGTCTTTCGCCTGCAGAGTAGCTGGTGGTTTTGGAAGGCTGACCTTGTAGTTAGCACCCTGAGTCTGAGAACTTTGCTAAAACCTCGCCACCTTGGGTAATCCTGTTGGTATTTGAAAGCTATGTAATGCTGATATCGATTTTCAGCATCCCAGCAACAAGCAAATCATCACAGTATGATGCTCTGACAGATGAATGGTGAGCCTGGCAGGTAGTAAGTGCTTAATATGTTGTGTGCTTGAAGATGAGAGCTTCACTGTCAGGGAATAAGATGTGGGGAAAATGGAAATATTTTGATTGAGAAATTAAAACTTGGGGTGCTACGGAAATAATTTTAGAAATGCAAGATAGCCAAATAATAGAACCAAGTTAGGTGGCAACTAGAACATTGTAGGTGGAATTATCTGTCTGCCTATCTATCTATCTATCTATCTATCTATCTATCTATCTATCTATCTATCTATCTATCTATCTTTCTATCTATTTTTCCCCCCACTTCTGGTGCTGGGAAGGTACAATGGGGATCATATGGTGTTTGTTCAAATCACTTGGGTCTACGTGCCACGGAAGTGGGGCACAGTGCAAATGAGGTAGGACTCAGAAATAGCCTAAGGCAAGCTTGATTTAGAGCAGTTGCCATATCTATTGTATCATTTTTATATTGTTGAACATGGGAATGATGGATTTTTTGGCAGTCAGAAGCTACCTTGCTATGTGAAATGAGTGAATCCAATCAAGTAACTCTTCTAGGAGTTCAAGGGATTTTGTTGTTGCTGATATTTGCTTGTGAGAAAAATTCAAAAGTGAATTTGCCTTAATATTAATTTTCAACTTGTGCCTTATTGTTATTTCATTACAAATTTACATTACATTGATGATATTGTTTAAGTTCTCACATACTTATGCTTTGATAAGTAACCAAAACCTTCTTTCGGAGCAGGATTCTGGGTGCTGGCTCTATGCAAAGCACGTGCCAGTGTGGAGAGATGGCAGGTTCCTGCGCTTAGTTGAGCACACGCTCCTCCTCTTGGGGCTACGCCTAACTAATCCTAAACCTTCTACAAGTCACTTGCTCCCATCCGATACTAGGTTTCCGTGTTTGTGAAACAGAGGTGACCATCAGATTTCCTCTTATAATTTCTTCTAGTTCTAAACTTTGTGATTATAATATATTAATACCCAAATTTATGCTAATGAAAGCAGTAGTCAAAAGATCAAAAGACATATTGAATTAGGTAAATCTGCTGCACAATACCTCTGTAGAGTAATGGAAAGCAAAGATGTTACTTTGAGGAGTAAGGTCTGCCTGACCCAAGACCTGGTATTTTCTTTTTTCCACTTTATTTATTTATTAATCATTTTATTGGGGCCTCATACAGCTCTTATCACAATCCATCCATCCATCCATCCATCCATCCATCCATCCATCCATCCATCCATCCATCCATCCATCCAAGCACATTTGTACATATGTTGCCACCATCATTTTCAAACACTTTCTTTCTACTTGAGCCCTTGGTATCAGCTCATTTTACCCCTGCCCTCCCTCACCCTCCTTCCCTCACGAACCCTTGATTAATTTATAAATTGTTATTATTTTTTCATGTCTTACACTGACTGACATCTCTCACTTTCTGTTGTCTGTCTCCTAGGGAGGGAGTTATAGGTAGATCATTGTGACCAGTTCCCCTCTATGCCCCTACCTTCCCCTTCCATTCCTGGTATCACTACTCTCATTATTGGTCCTGAGGGATTTATCTGTCCCAGATTCCCTGTGTTTCCAGCTCTTATCTGTACCCATGAACATGCTGTGGTCTAGCCAGATTTAATGCAGAATTAGGATCATGATAGTGGGGGGGGGAGGGGAGGAAGCATTAAAGAACTAGAGGAAAGCTGTATGTTTCATTGTTGCTATGCTGCACCCTGACTGGCTCATCTCCTACCTGCAACTTTCTGTAAGGGGATGTTCCGTTGTGTACAGACGGGATCCCATTGACACTTCACGATCACACAGGCTGGTGTGCTCCTTCCATGTGGATTTTGTTGCTTCTCAGCTAGATGGCCTCCTGTTTATCTTCAAGCCTTTAAGACCCCAGATCTTTTGATAGCCGGGAACCATCAGTTTTCTTCACCACATTTGCTATGCACCCATTTTGTCTCCAGTGATCGTGTCAGGAAATTGAGCAACATAGAATGCCAGGTTGTTAGAACAAAGTGTTTGTGCATTGAGGGAATACTTGAATAAAGGCTCAATGTATGTCTGCTACCCTGATGTTTAACAGATAAATATAGGTACACAGATCTATTTTCCTATCATTATATATAAATATATTTACATATGTATATACCTGTATCTAGACCTCTATAAATGCCCTTTGCCTCCTAGTTCTTTCCTCTATTTCTTTTTACTTTCCCCTTGTCCCACTATCATGTTTGGCTTTCATTTGGGTTTCAGTAATTCTTCTTGGCTACATTGCCCTTGATCAAGCTCTACTAGGCATTCTACACCCTCCTTACCATTGATTTTAAATCACTTGTTCCCTTGTCCCTGGGTTTGTTAACACCCACTTTCTCCCCTCCTCACTGCTCCCCATGCCCCCCCACCTCTCCCTTGTCCCCTGAAACCGTTGATCCTGTTGTTTTCTCCTCTAGATTATCTTATCTAGATACACATGCAGAGACAATAATAAGCACAAGAACAGGCATAGAAAATAAAACAACATAGGGATGTGCTTTATACAATTGATGTATGTATATGTATGGATTGTGATAAGAGTTGTATGAGCCCCTAATAAAATGTAAAAAAAAAAGAAAATAAAACAACAAAAGAAAACAAAAAACAAAACAACAAGAATAACAAAAAACCAACTACAAAAGAAAAGAAAAAGAAAAGAAAAGCTATAAATAGTTCTAGGTCTGTTTTTTGACCTTTAGGAATGTTTTCTGGTTGAGTCTGATGGGGTGTCATGCCCTGGCCCCAAAGAATATTTTTGGCATTCCCCAGGGACTTTATTGTTCTCCTCCTCTTGCTGTTCTGTTGCACATCCTTAGCATTTCGCCTGGGTGTGGTGGGGTCAGATAGGGCACAATTCCCTCACAGTGTCTCCAGGGTTGTCCCTTTAGCACTATGGGTCAGTGAAGGACATCTTATCTCGTGGCGGGACTGGCCCTATGGTCCTCTCTGTGCATTGACTGCTCTGAACTGGAATTTCATCCTTGGGGCTTGGTGGGCCAGGATGTGTTCCACTCTCTCTCCTTTCCTCTTCTTTTGCTCCTGTGTGCTTTGATCAGACATGATTCTCTCCCTGAGCTGTAGTTTCAGTGCTGTCCTCTGTAGTGCATTCTTCTGAAGGGAGGGGAGTGTCCATACAGTTAGGATTGGGATCAGACCCGCAGACCTCTCTCTGGGTTCCCTGCTTCATTCTGTCTAAGCTATGGTATTTTCAATCACCTCAAATGCATGTGAAAGTTGGACATTGAAGACTGAAGAATTTATATATTTGAATTGTGGTGCTGGAGAAGAATATTGTTAAGTACCATGAAATGTCAAAAGGACAAACAACTTTGTCTTAGAAGAAGTAGGGCCAGACTTCTCCTTAAAGCAACTGTTCTCAACCTGTGGGTCGCGACCCCTTTGGGGGTTAAGTGACCCTTTCACAGGGGTCACCTAAGACCATTGGAAAACACATATTTCCAATGATCTTAGGAACTGAGACACCGCACCTCTATCCATCTCCAGGTGTGTCCGCCCACATGCAAATACGCCCACATATGAGTACCCAGCATAAAGACTCTTATCCATGCTACACTATGCTTCAAGACAAAATTTCATTTATTTATAATTAGAAATAAATATTTCACAATATATAATTACACATTGCCTAATCATGTTCAATTTGTAACAATGAAAATACATCATGCATATCAGATATTTACATTACAATTCATAACAGTAGCAAAATTACAGTTATGAGTAGCCATGAAAATAATTTGATGGTTGGGGGTCACCTCAACATGAACTGTATGAAAGGGTCCCGGCATTAGGAAAGTTGAGAACCACTGCCTTAGAGGCAAGGATGGCGAGACTTTGTATTACATACATTGGACATACCTTGGACATATTGTCAGAGGAGACCAGTCCCTGGAGAAGGACATTGTGCTTGGTAAAGTGGTGGGGCATCAAAAATGAGGAAGGCCCTGAACAACATGACTGACACAGTGACTTCAACAATGGGCCCAGGCCTAGGAACCATTATGAGGATGGCACAGGCCAGGGCGGTGTCCCAGTCGCTTGTGCATAGGGTCGCCATGAGTCTGAATCTACTCGATGCCACACAACAACAACATCATCTGAAATACCAACAAAGCTGATGCTTATCCTACACATTAGGTTTATCACCTTATTTTCTAAAATAAAATTTTATCTTATATATTATGATATTACATATTGAGCAAAATATAATAGTTGTAGAAAGTAATTTGTAAAATCCTAAAATATAGGTATGATAGTAAGTGATAATAACACATTTTGAAAATATAACCAATGTCGCTGAATTTTATATTAATTGCTAATTGGAACCCAAATTTCTGGGGAAACTTTCACCTGAAATACAATTACATAAATTAAAAACATATAGGTATAATTAATATTTTATATATTTAATTTATATTTCTTTAAAATATATATATTAATCATTTTATTAGGGGCTCATGCAACTCTTATCACAGTCCATACATACATCAATTGTGTAAAGTACATTTGTACATTCATTGCCCTCATCATTCTCAAAACATTTGCTCTCCACTTAAGCCCCTGGCATCAGCTCCTCATTTTTTCCCCTCCCTCCCTGCTACCCCCTCCCTCATGAACCCTTGATAATTTATAAATTATTATTTTGTCTAATTTATATTTCTATAAATTTTCACTACATAAAATCATAGCATGTATAGACTGTATATTCCCTTTTATTCCACTTAATTTCAAATGGTGGAAAATTTCCTACTCCATTAAAGACAAAAAATGGTGTGGCAGTTAGATTTTATGTCAACTTATACTTGTGTACGTATGCAGTCCAACCTGCCAATCAAGTCATAGGCTGATGATGCCTCCTGGAGGGGTGGCCTTTGTATAAGACAGAAACTGGGAACTTCTCCTCTTTCTGCCCCTTTGCCTTCCTGCTTGATGGCATTCTCTGCCTGCCTGTGGTTCAGGCTGCCTGCCCCTGGTAGCTGTTGGCGCCCTTGCCATATTTTCACTGACCTTGGATCCAGGTGACTGTACCCACTGGCCTGTGATCTTCCTGTATTCTACTTCACCTTTCGGCATCTTTGGCAAGCAACCATGTAAATCTGAAGAGGGCTCTACCTAGCATTGGACCTGTGGAATTATGCAAAGATGGGGTAGGACGCCTTCTTGATACAATATTATTTCTTGATACAAAGCTCTTTCTTATACAAATATGAGTTGTCATTTGTTTTGTTTCCCTAGAAAACCTAGCCTTACCCCAATGTATTTCTTTAAGAAAAAAAAATTTAATACTTAAAAATCTTGCCTGTCACCCTAGTTATACCCACCTAACATAACCCTCCTCCTCTGCCCACAAACTTTCTTCCTTCATGACATTGATGAAAAGCATTTTCCTACTCTCCCACCTCCTTTCAAAAGAGGTAAGCTTATTTATTGTCCCTCTTAGAAATCGATTTCATTTTTCACAGCACTCCTCTGTCTCTTGGCAAGTTTTTTCTTTGGCCTCCTTCATTCTCTTGGCCAAAAAGTTGGCACACTCTGTGGCTTCCCCTTTGTTTTTCTTGGGGGAGGGGCTGTTTCTTTAGAGCAATGCGCTCCTGTTTGTGTTGCAGGAAGTGACGAGCCACAAGACACTGAATCTTGAGCTCTTTGGTCTTGGGTTTCTTGCCTTCTTTGTGCAGGGGGTTCTCATAATATGTTGACAGACATATTCTTTAAAGAGATTGAAGAGTTTGGGGGGTGCTGCTTGCTCTTTGGGGCTCCAGGTGATAATGCATAGCGGTATCTCTCAATCCTATGATATCAGGTCCACTCCCTCTTTAAAAACAACAACCGCATTGACAACAGGTCAGATTGTCATCCACAATGAAATCCTTGGTACATTTGCACTTTTTTCCCTCACTTCTTCATCTATAACCGGAGAGCCCTTTACTTATCAGCAGACAGAAGCAGCCATCAATCAAGACCCCCTGCATCATGGGAAAGCCTTGCTTGTGTTCCCACCACCGATGCAGACAACCTTAGCCTCTATTCGTTACTCAGCGAGTCAGCAGAAATTTCTGTGGCCAACTGCTTCTCATAAAAGGTGTGAAGTTCATGCCCATCATCCCTTTCAGTGAGTTTCTGGAAGCTAGTATCTGGGGAGATGTTCAGCTTCATGGTGAAGTTCCTTCCAGGCACCTTGAAAAAGAGTTCACTACCATACAATTTAGACATTCAATCATACTAAGAGTTACGCAATCACCACAATCAATTTCAGAACATTTTTTTCTTGTGCTCTTTGTGGCTAGCCCCACGTTTCTCCCCATTGTCCCCTGCCATGCTCCTAGGTAATTCCTAATTCAGTTCCTGTCTCTAAAGAATCACCTATCCTGGATTTCGTATACAGAAATTCCTACAAACCATAAACAGGAAGTAAACAAACAATGATGGCACAGAAGAAAAACCTCAACAGAAAAGAAAGCAGAAAATATTAAAAATGGAAACAACTTTAAACTGGGTCAACAGGGTGATCCAATAATACGGTGTTACCGCTTAACCTAGTTGTATCTGACATCAAGGCGCCCACCTGCCCGCGGTGGAGTGCTTTCTGCCTGGGCTGCCATCCACATGGTCTGCAGTTGGAACCGCCAGCAGCTACTCTGGGGAAAGCCAGAGCTCTTTCCTCCCATAAATAGTCACAGTCTAAGATATCATAGGGGGATTGGTATGACTCAATGTCAGCTTGGCTTGGTTATATCCGCCACAGTTGATGTTACAGTACTCTGACAGAAAGTCAGAAAGGCTGTCCACATCCCTAGACTACGGTCAGAAGGAATTTACTAGAGGCTTAATCCATGGGGGGCCCTGCAAATGGATTTTGACCTTCCACTGTCATCCATAGCTTTCTGCAAACTGGGTGTTCAGACAGGGTGTTCATATTGTTCCTTCTTTAGATTTGAATTTTATTACAATCCTTGACTCACAGAGGCTGCTGTGCTTCTCCCATGTGGACTTAGTTGATGCCTCACTTATAAGGTTCTTGTTTTAAGACAAATCTTTAAGACCTGGGGGAGGGAGGGGAAAAATGAGGAGCTGATGCCAAGGGCTCAAGTAGAAAGAAAGTATTTTGAAAATGATGATGGCAGCATATGTACAAATGTGCTTGACACAATGGATGGATGTATGGATTGTGATAAGAGTTATATGAGCCCTCAATAAAATGATTTAAAAAGAACCTTTAAGACCCCAATGCTATTTTTTCTGATAGCCAAGCACCATGTTGATGTCATTGCTAAAGAATGCTTACTAACTCATAACCACAACATAAGCAAATACATGCAAGCACAGAGTATTTAATGATTTACTTCACTACTTAGAAGTTTTATTTTAATTTATTTTTCATTGATATTATTTCACTTAATGGAACTCTAGAGGGCAGGGTGTCTTTGTTGTAATTTTGGGGGCGAATGGCTTTTCTCTGGGAAACCAGAGTTTTTGTTCTTAAGGTAAAGACCTTTGATTGGATGAATTCCATGCACAGGGTAATGTTTACTTGGAATGACCAGATTGTCAATGTGAACCACATCTACAAGACATTTCATAGTAACATCTAGCCTAGTGTTTGACCACTAGCCAATTTGACACATACAAGGTAGACATTACAGAGAATGACCATGATCGGTCAGATACACTATTGATACGTTTGTGTGCTGTTAGATACACTGACTGATAGGTTTTGTGGATGTATTATCAGACTAATAATACAGATGAAGCATTTGGGATCCAGCCTGAACAGGTCAAGAAACTTATGAATGAATTACATGCACCTGTAGCTCAGAGTTTCATGTCATCTGTGATCTTCATACCAAAAGCCCCTACTGCAACTCCCATCCCTCAGGTAACTGTGGTCGCCAATAAACAAGTAGTAGGAGAAGAGATAACTTACGCTCAGTTTGTACATTATTTCACACAATCCATGAGTACTAATGGAAAATGGATTGCCACTGCATTATAGTCCCACCCAAGAGTGGAAAGACAACCGTGAAGAGAAATCCCCCTGAGGGGGAAAAGCCTTCTTTCAGTTATTTTAGAAGGAGAACTCTACAGGGTCCCTGGGGTAGGGGAAATATCTTGGTTGTTATTTCAGGGGTCTGGCAGGAGAAAATCCTGAAAGATGGCTTGGTAATGCTACCATGAACCCTGTATTGACTTCCCACCTCCCTTCCCCCATTCTTCGCTTCCTTCACTGCAGCTTCCCGGGATTGCAGTCCCTCCTTACTGAGGTAATTCACATGAACTTTTCCCTCGAGCTCTGCTTTGAGGGGAACCATACTTCCTGAGGAACTGAGTGAGGTATTTGTAGGTGATTCAGAGTCTCAAATCCTGTTATACGTTATGCTCTGCACAAGCAATGAGATATGTTCAGTGATGGCTCTAACAATTCTCAGGATTGTTTCCTATATTTGAGAAAGAAAATGAAGAAACTTACCCAAATTATTTGATAGCTCTCAAGTAGAGTCCTTTTCTGAAATGATTTTTTTACCAAGTGAAGGATTTAATATAATTGAGCTAGCAATAAAAAAAAGAAACCAATCTGTGGCAGACTAGATAAGAAAATTGTTTCATCAAAAAACAAGGAGACGATACCTCATTCTTTTTGCCCTGAGAAAAAAATCAATAAGTCATCAAAGTTTTTATTTTTTCTTAAAACTACCCAACAGACTGAATTTCACTATTTCACAATGGTGTCAACTCTCAAAAACTTAAACAAAGAAAATACTTTTTTCCCCAAAAATATTTCTCTTACTTTGCTTCTTGTTGAATCTGAATCTGTTCAGATTTGGTTTTTGGTCCATCTCCCTTCTGAGGACAAATGAGCTATTTTACAATTCTTTAAAAATAAATAATATTTAAGATTTCCTTACCCAAAAGCCCAAACCAAAAAGTAACAAACAAACAAACAAACAACTCAGTAGATTGAGTCAATTCCTAATCGTAGAGCACTCACAAGTCAGAGTGGGACTTCCCCTGGGGATTTCAGGGGCTGGAAATCTTTACCGGAGAAGAAAGAGCCGTCTTCCTCCCTTGGAGCGGCGAGTGGGTTCACAGAGCTGATCTTAGGTTAACAGTTCAACTCCCAATCCACTATGCTACTAAGAGTCCTCACTAAAGTGATAGGCAATGAGTATGTGGTTAGAATTATGCCAATCAAACAATTCCTGGCATTTATGTTTTAGGTAGAGGATCATTTTCACTATGAGGACCATTCCTATTACCCCTAGTTTTTCTACCACAAAGATTGTGTTGACTCAGTCCATTTCAGGGTCTTGTTCCCTACCCTGAGTTAGGTTGGACTCTCTTGAGATGCAAAATCAATGAAACTGGAAAAGCAATGTGGAGGCCACAACAGATCTCTTCTGGCTACAAAAGGGAGAAGGAGACTCCGTCTCCACATCTGCCTAAGACAATTGCCACAGGCAGAGGCCAGGCATTTACCAATTCCGACATGACCCATACCACTCTACTTCCCTGCTGGGTTGGAAAATCTGTTGCAGTGGCCACACCGAACCTGCAAACAACATTCAAAATTATGAGCATGTATTAGGAAGTTAATACATGAACATATATATTTTTTATGGTTAAGCACAATGGAGAGTGGCTTATAGTATGTGTCTATATCACAAACAATGCATTGATAGTAGAAAACTGGTGCCATTTTTGGGATCAGCGGTTCAAATATACCGAGACACAAATCTAATATTTATTTATTTATTCATTTATCTATCTATTTATTTATTTATTAATATTTTTATTGGAGCTCATACAACTCTTATCACAATCCATACATACATCAATTGAGCAAAGCTCCCTTATACATTTGTTGCCCTCGTCATTCTTTTTTTTTCTTCCTTTTTTTTACATTTTATTAGGGACTCACACAACTCTTATCACAATCCATACATATACATACATCAATTGTATAAAGCACATCCATACATTCCCTGCCCCAATCATTCTCAAAGAATTCGCTCTCCACTTACAAATCTAATATTTAAGACACCAAAATGTATGTTAGCCAGTCAGTGTCATCAATGTATCTTTCTTGTATGCCTGATCTACTTCAGACACTGGTAAGTTTAAAAAGTTTTATTGATATATAATTCACAAAACATACAATTTAGCAGCTCAATCATGTTAGAAATTGTTATGAAATCACCACCATAATCAATGATAGAACATTTTATTCTTTCATTTACTCACTGTTATTAGGTCCCATTTACTGCCAACCTCCCCTGCCGTACCCCTAAGACAGACACGGTTAACCTAGTCACTGTCTCTATGGACTGACCTATTCTGGATTTCATATTTCATATGTGGAAAACACACAGAAAAAAAGCCAAATGAAAACAACAACAAAAACAAAATGAAGCAGAGAAAAATTTCAATTTAAAAGAAGCAGAAAACATACTAGAACAAATTTAAAATGGATTAAGAAAGCCCCAACAAACCCTTCATTGCCATTGAGTTGATTACAACTCATTATGACCGGGATACAATTGCCCTGTGTGTTTCCAAGATTGTAAATCTCTTTTTTTTTAAACATCACTAGTAAAATTTAAAACTATTTCAAAAACTGAAGGTTAAGAAAAATGAACACTATGCTAAGAAAGAACAACCGACACTGGAAGATGGTATTTAATTCTGATCAGTACTTTCATGTGACCGTTTGTTCTCAATTTTTAGAAAAGTTCAGTAGATCTGTGCTCCCCACTGGATGCTGAATCTGACTTACAGGAATTTAGGCAATGTGGAAAATAAATGATCTGTTGTTATTGTCCACTGCTTAGATTCCTCCCCCCCCATTTTCTCCCCTTTTGTAGAAAAAAATAGCATGCTTTGGGGTGCGACCATGACAAACAACAGTGAAAAGGGGACAAAATCTTTGTGAACAGTGCATCTTTACATTCATTAAGGTTAATCTGAAAATTACAGAAGTCCATACAAGTTTATTTCCTTGATGTTTAGATAAAACCAATCGTGAAGTCTCAATTGAAATTATATTTGGTAATTAATCCATTTTTGTTACTAGATAAAATGCAAAATATGGATTATTTGAAAGCTTCATTAGTTCTTTGCATGCTGATTATTCACAATTGGTAAGAAAACTAGGAAGTGATTGACTGCACCGAAACCCCGAGACCAAAATCTTAGGGATTCAGCTTCTTTTCACAGGCATTGCGAATTCAAAATCCAAAACTCAGGGAATACTGGCCCTTAGAGGGAAAATGTTTCCACTGTCATCAAAATTAAGCATTCAAGATGAGAACTAACAGCATGAATGGAGAAGAAAGAAAATTAGGTAATGGTAAAACAAATGCTAATATTTTAGTGTAATGTACAAAAATCACCCCTTTTACTTAAGTGTGCCTTAAGGAAAAATACTTGTATTTACATAATTATCCACTTTGTCTTGGACTTCTTTTTCTTCTTTTTACCATCTTTGTTCATCTTGTTACTCTGTTTAGGAATTTCCAGAGCTAATGTATAGAAGGCATTGTCCACACTCTGTCTTGTCTTTGCTGATGTTCCAATAAAAGGAATGCTGCAACTTCTTGCTAAGTCTTGAGCCTATTCTGTGTCTATTGTTCTAGAAGGCACATCGTGCTTATTCCTACTAGGACATAGGTATATCTTCAGAGTCTGTGCTAGTTTGAGTTGACTAGAGAAACAAATGCAGAGACATTCATGTATACATAGAGAAAAGAGTTTATATCAAGGAGTAATTGTATATTAAGAAAACATCTCAGCCCAGTTCACATCAAGTCCATAAGTCTGATATTACCCTATACATATGATACCAGTCCATAAATCACTCTTCAGACCCATGCAGCTCATGCAGTGAAGCCAAATACAGGAAGCTCACAGGCCAGAGGGGGAAAGTCTTGTGGATCCAGTGGCACTAGAAGCACGTCAGCCCTGGCGTGATGCACCTCCAACTCTATGAGTGAGGCTCCTCATAGCTTGCAACAGGAAGGTGAAGCAGAAGAGAGTGTGGTCTGCCACTCAGGAGGAGAGATGTTCCCAGAATTCTCATGAGAAGGCCACACCACAAGGAAGCCTGATCAAGCTGAGACTTGATTGACAGACTACCCTCCACTCTTTCACTCTGTTTATCAGCTTGACACGAAATTATGCAACTACCCAAGAGCCTCTAACTCTTTTTTTCTTGTTCTCTCTGATGGTGAATATCTTCAAATGGCTTAGCATTACTTATGGCAAATGCACAAGAAAGCCCTTCCCAGTCCTCATGTACTGGTCCCTCACTGCACTGCATTCCTCTTGACAGCTGGGTCAAAAATACCCCAGAGACAGGTTTCCCCATCAATGACTATTTGCTTCCTGTAGGACTCCTCTACTGTAGGGTCATAGTCATCCACAAAGTGATTCTGAACCAGGTGTACCATCAAGGTACTCTTGCCTATGCCGTCAGCTTCAAGGACTACAAGTTTATCTTCAGGCATTCCCAGCAGGCCTCTCCTGCCCCGAGGAGCCCTGAGCAGAGGCCCCCACCGCCACCCTCAGTACCTGAGCCTCACTGGCTCCCAGTCCTACGTGGTGGGACCAGAAGCCCCCACCACTGCTGCTGCCTCTGGGGTCCGCAAGACTAACTCTTACAGGAATAGAAAGCCTCGTCTTTCTACCACAGAGCAGAGAGTGGCTTTGGAACTGCTGTTGTGATTAGCAGCCTCTCTTCTTGGAACCAGTACACCACCCGGACTCTTAAAATGGGCCAAAATCACAAAGCTCCTTCAAATCCACAGTGCTATGGAGACAGCACTGGAGACGCAGTGTGGGAATTGTGGCCGGTCTGACACCCTCACCCCAACCCCCACCCCGACCCCAGGTTGAAACATGAAGGGGAGCAGTAAGGGGAGCAAAGCAATGAATTCCTGGAGAAAACCTGCAATAAACTTCGGAATCAGTGGGCAGGGCTTGGCACGTCACCAGATAGGAATGGAAAACATTAGCTTGTGTGATCATGAGGTGTCAACGGGATCAGGTATCAGGCAGTAGAAGACACCAAACAAACAAATATATTAATGCAAATGATGGAGGTTGGAGTGGAGAACCAAAGCCCATCTATAGACAATTGGACAATCGCTCACAGAGGGTCACAAGGAAGGAACGAGTTGGCCAGGATACAGCATAGCACCAATGGAACACATAGCATTCCTCTAGTTCTTTAATGCTTCCTCCCCGCCACTATCATGACCCCAGTTTTACCTTACAAATCCAGCTAGACTGAAGCATGTGCACTGGTACAGAGAAGAGCTTTCGAAACATGGAAATCCAGGTCAGATAAACCCCTCAGGAACAGTAATGGGAGTAGCGATTCCATGAGAGGAAGGTCTAGGGATAAGGGGAAGAAATGGGGAACTGACCAGAATGATCGACGTAAAACACCTCTAGCCCCATGAGGCTGAAAAACAAAAATGTGGGCGGGAAAAAGGAGACAGCAGACAGTGTAAGATATGAAAACAATAATGATCATTCATAATTTATCAAGGGTTCACAAGAGTGGGAGAGTGGGGGAAGGGAAATAAGAAGAGCTGATACCAAGGCCTCAAGCAGAAAGAAATGTTTTGAAAATGATGATGGCAACATAATTACAAATGCGTATGATACAATTGATGTATGGATTGTTATAAGAGTTGTAAGTGCTCCCAATAAAATGATTTATTAATAAAAAATTTTTAAAATGAATCAAAATGTAGATTAAATGATAAGGTGTTAAACTTTAACCTAACTACCTCTGTGAGACCCAAAATACGACTTTGAGCATATCTCACCTTAATTCTGGGAACATTTCAAGAACAGATTTGATTCATTAAACATTAATGACACGAGACCTGATGATAATAAGAGCATCTTACATGAAGAAAGCAGAAAGTTATTAAAAAGACAAGAAAGAAAGAAAAGACCAAAGAGGATTTGTTCGGCTTAGTTGACCAGATAAGCAAACCAGTGCCTCCTGTCTATGTATCAGGGAGAACTTCGTATCAAGAAGTACTTTTTGGGACACAAGTCTTTTAAGACCCCAGATGCTATTTCATCTGATAGCTGGGCACCATCTAGCTTCTTCACCACATTTTGCTACAGCACCCATGTCTTCTGTGTTCCCTTCCCGAGGGTGAGCATCGAGCAGGGCCGTGATGTAAGAACTATTGTTCTTAAGCTGGAGCTAGGATTTAGTGGGAGTTAAAAACTCATTCCGGGATCTATGCTTTTTTTTTTTTTTTTAAATTTGCTATAGCTTGGGAGTTAATACATATGTCACTTCCCCCTCACCTGTCAATTTTCGTCCAGGGGAGTTCCCTGGAGCCTTATTTCCTATGAAGTTCCACAAATGACTCTTGGGCTCCCACTCTCAGCCATTGCCTTCTGCACACCAGATTCTCACAGTTTAGCCTCGGACACTGATCCCTCCTTTGACTTCAGATTATATGGATGCCCATCCTTAGGTACCTGATGATGGTGTGCTTCTTTCATGTCCAGAGAAACAATAAATTTAGATAGATGAGATTTAATGGGCTCCTGAGTTCAGAATTTACTTTTTTTCCCCTTTTGAAGATTCAGTCACATTAATGACTTTAATGTGGGAAGAATGTCTTGATATATCACATTAAAAATTTTAAAACAAGGCTTCACTTTCTATCTATGTCATTATCCTGGATAACTTCAGGTATAATCCTATTTATCAACAGGTTTAGCATATTCGATTACTATTCTTTTATGGCTTTGGAAAGAAAGGCTTATTTGTATCCCACGTCTGACGTTTCTCCTCACAGTAATTAAGTTAAGTAGTCTAGGATTAGTCACAGAATATGAAATATCGTATCTTTATTGCAGACGCACTTGGAGAGGTATTCCTTGAGAGCCGCCGACCAGTCGGCAGAAGGGAAAGCCTGACCGCCTGACCCGGTGAGTGCTCTGCTCTCAGCTCCGCTTGTAAGGTGTGAAGAGCCAGCTCTTCCCAGAGGGCTAACTTCCTCTTTGGAGAGAAGCTTCTGAAGCCGCTTCTTTCATGTTGATTTCTCTATTTCTGTCTTTTCACTTTCTGAGAATGAGTGTGCAACACAAACTCTCCTTGCCCTGGAAAGTCTATATTACTGATCTAATTAATATTCCTTAGAACAGCGAAGGGATGCTCTTTCAAAGGAACGCGATTGGGCCGCTCTTTAGCTATCTATGTTAGGAATGCTTTCAGTCGAGAATAATCAAAAACTTAATATTTACTTACATGCTTAGCTTTACATTAGATGTGGTTTAGACACAGGTTGAGGGTTATTCGACAATGAGTTTATTAACAAACCTTTAAAGAATTTTCTACACATGTGTATATATATATAATGTAATTAATTGTTACTTCATAATCTCTAAATAGATACCACATCTCCATACCACATCATGTCTGTGGTGAAGGCATGAAAAGAGAAGGAATGATGAGCTCTTCTTTCTTCCTTTTAAAAAGAACCAAAGGCTCCCCCAGAAGCCATATAGCTCATTTCTGCTTATGTTCCCATTTGCAAGAACTTAGCCAACACCCATTCTAAGACTAATCACTACTAAAAGGGAATTACATTATTGCAATGAGTTAAATCCCATTCTTATTAATCTCATGGGTCATGGGAAGGAGAATTCAATAGAATCAATATTCTTTAGGTAAAAAATATCTGCGCCAATTGCCCAAACACAGACGTAGAGAGAAGGTGAGAACTTGTGCTACGGTAACATCCTTTGCTGAGTCACTCAGTGCAGGCAGGCTCTGGAAGCATCGAACTGAGCCCTCCAAATTAAGTGCCCAGAGACAACCCCCTCCACAAGCTAGCGTCCTTCCCCAAAGCACTCAGCTTGCCTTGCTCTGGGGGCTAGCAAGTCTACCACTCAGTCTCATTCTCTGGATCTGGGTTCTGCTGCTGCTCTTGTTCCTCTGCCACTCCTCAGATATAAAAATCTGTCTTCTGGATCAACAAGGGTCACTGTGTGGGAACCTTATGGTGTAGGAATCTCACGGTTCAGAGGACGCACTCCAATCCTGAATCTCGTTGGTATTGAAATGTACCTTTGCCAGGGCATATATAGATGTCTAAATAAAGGCATGTACATATTTAAATAAGTAAATATATGAGGATGTGGAAATAGATTTACTTGAATATATGTGTAGGTTTAGTATTAAGGTAGCAGATGGACATTAGGCCTCAACCCAAGTACTCCCTCAATGGAAGAATACTTTGTTTTATTAAACTGGCATTCCATGATGTTCACCTTCCCGACACAATCACTGAAGGCAAGGCGGGTGCATAAACAAATGTGGTGAAGAAAGCTGATGGTGCCCAGCTATCAAAAGATATAGTGTCTGGGGTATTAAAGGCTTGAAGGTAAACAAGCAGCCATCTAGCTCAGAAGCAACAAAGCCCACATGGAAAAAGCACACCAGCCTGTGTGATCACAAGGTGTCTAAGGGATCAGGTATCAGGCATCATCATATATGAGGAGTGGAGACCCAGACCAAAGCCCATCTGTAGATAATTGGATACCCCCCTACGGAAGGGTCGAGGGAAGAGATGAGCCAGTTAGGGCGCAGTGTAGCAACGATGAAAGATACAACTTTCCTCTAGTTCCTAAATGCTTCCTCCCTCTCTCCCCTCCCCACCATACTATCATGATCCCCATTCTACCTTAGAAATGTGGCTAGACCAGAGGATGTACACTGGTACAGACAGGAACTGGGAACACAGGGAATCCAGGGCTTTTGATCCCTTCAGGACCAGTGGTGTGAGTGGCGATACTGGGAGGGTGGAGGAAGGATAGGGTGGAAAGGGAGAACCGATTACAAGGATCTACATATAACCTCCTCCCTTGGGGATGGACAACAGAAAAGTGGGTGCAGGGATACATTGGACAGTGTAAGATATGACAAAATAATAATTTATAAATTATCAAGGATTCATGAGGGAGGGGGGAGCGGGAAGGGATAGGGAAAATGAGGAGCTGACGACAGGGCCTTAAGTGGAGAGGAAATGTTTTGAGAATGATGAGGGCAATGAATGTACAAATGTGCTTTATACAATTGATATATGTATTAATTGTGATAAGAGTTGTATGTGCCCCTAATAAAATGAGTTAAAAAAATAAAATAAAATAAAATTTAAAACTCAAAAATATTTAATACATAGCTTTTGGGGAAAAAAAACCTATAAATAGTTCAAGGTCTGTTTGTTGACCTTTAGTAGTGTTTTCCGGTCGAGTCTGATGAGGTGCCAGTTCTGGGTCTGAGATCTATTTTTGGTGTTCCCCTGGGAATTCCTTGCTCTCCTTGCTGTTCTGTTGCATGCCCTTGGTGTTTTGCTTAGGTGTGGTGGGGTCAGAAAAAAAATGTACCTTTACCTCTCAGAGGGCTCATTTTTTGTTAATTACCTGTTAACAATGAACAATTACTCTTTTCTCCCTTTCTTAACCAGATCCATATCTTCCCTTAGCTTCTTACCCAGATCCATTCCGGAAAAGACTGTTTGGCAGGTGTTAAGGAGACTCTGGAAGAAGAGCCACATTAAACAATTCACTGCCCTGCAACTAAGGAGGTATGCACTGCCTAGAGATACTAACTACAGGAAATCAGAAGAAAGCACTTGCCTAAGGGTAATGCTCAGAAAACAAGAAGGAATAGGGAAGATAGACAAATGGAAATGGAAAACATGGGGAAGAAATGGAAGAGTGCCTTTACACTGTGGGTCTTTGCAATCGATGTGATGAGTCCAAGGCATATAAAGTGTGGAATAGGAAACCAATTTTATCTGTACATTTTTAACCAAATCATAATAAAAGTGAGGGGAGAAGGGGAGAGAGGAAATAAGGAGAGTAAGAGATTAATAAAGAACTCGATGTTTTCGACATTAATAGTAATTATAACATCAAAATAATAAAGCTACCTTTTAGATAAAATCGGACAATTAAAAAAAACAAAATTGGAAGATTTTGGGTTTTGTCTTAATGGGAAGAAAATTATAGGAGGTGAGAAATATTATAGGAGGTGAGTTTCTAATCACCTAGAATAGAGTGGCAAACTGATGGCTAAATAGAGACAAAAGCAATAATAAGAATGATAATCATGACAGTAACAATATGAATGTTTACTAGGCACCCGCAGAAGCCTTAGTAATTATGCTGACTCATTTAGCTGTAAATCTACTTTTGTGAGGTGGGAAACACAGATTATGATAGCTTACCAGAAGCCACGCAGCAGATAATCAAGGGAACCAAGATTCTAACCCAGGCTGTCTGCTTCTTGAGCTCCTAATCTTGCCTAGTGTCTCTTTTGGCTCAGGAGTGGGTTTGTGTCCTCCTTTGCTTATTGTAATTCTATTTGTACCCTCAACTATTCAGTAGGCAAGGGCCTTTGTTAGCGGTCAGGAGGGACAGTTAGACAGGCAATACTATTCAGAAACGCTACCAGAATGGTTTTTAGGGTTGTGGAGTGGAATGGCTGCAACCAGCACAGCGCCTTGGATTTGAAGAACATGCCTCCTTCAGGAGAAGGGTGCCAGGAATGTGCATGGGGCACCATTGCAAAAGCACGGGCTGCTCAGAGTAGCCAATGCAGAGAGGACTGTAGGGCTGGCCCCACCACAAGGCATGACATCACCTCCCTGACCCATCGCGCTACGGGAGGCAGCACTGGAGACACTGCATGGAAAGCGTGCCCAGTCTGCCACCAACACAGCAGGGTGAAATGTGAAGGGAATGCAACAGGGCAGCAAGGGGAGAAAGTAACGAAGTCTCCAAGGAATCCTGAAAATAGACTTCTGACTCAGGGGACAGGGCTTGGCACCTCATCAGACCTGATTGGAAAACACTCATAAAGGTCAGCAGACAGACCTGGAACTTTCATTGGCCCCCCCTTTTGCCCTGTGCCTATCTATATAAGATAGGCAGGACAAACAATCCCCAGGAGAAAACAATGAGACTGGCATCGCGGGGGCATGGGAAATGGGGGAGCGGGAAGCCAACAAACTCAGAGATAAGGGAACAACAAGAGATCTCAAATTGATGGTGAGGAGGGAGAATAATGCCTGCTAGTGTTTGATCAAGTGCAAGGTATCAAGAAGAATTACTGAGAGATGAACGCAGGGTGAGCATGATCGTGGGATAGGAGGAGACAGAGGAAAGGAAAGGAAAAGAAATAGAGGAAAGAAGTAGGAGCCTAAAGCTATTTATAGAGGTACAGCTATAGACATGTAAATATGTGAATATATTAATTTATGATGAAAGGGATAGAAGCCAATGTACATATATTTATATCTTAAATATTAAGATAGTAGATGAATTTTGGGTCTCTACTCAAGGCTTCCCTAAACAAAAAAAAAACACTTTGTACTAATAACCTGGCACTCTTTGGTACTCACCTTCCTGACATGATCACTGAAGACAAAATGGGTGTATAAGCAAATGTGGTAAAGAAAGTGGTACCCAGCTATCAAATATATAGCATCTGGGGTCTTAAAGGCTTGAAGTTAAACATGCAGCTGTCTATCAGGAAAGCAAATAATCCCACATGGAAGAAGCACACCAACCTGTATGATCATCAGGGGTCGATGGGATCAGGTATCAAGTATAGAAAGATTCGAACAAATTGTATTGATGTGACGGAGGGGGGTTGGAGTGCAGTCTGAAAGCTCATCTGTAGACAATTGGGCATTCTCCCCACAGAATGGTTACAAAGAAGGGATGCTTCAACCAGGGTGCAGTATAGCACTGACAAAACACACATCACTCCTCTAGCTCCGTAATGCTCCCCCACCCCACAACCCTGACCCAGTTCTACGTTCCAAATCTGGCTAGACCGGAGTACACACATTGGTACAGATAAGAGCTTTTGACACATGGAATTCAGGACAGATAACAACCTCAGGAACAGTAGTGGGAGTAGTGATATCACGAGGGTAGGGGGATGGTGTGAGCAGTGGGGGTAGGGGGAGAAAAGGGGAACCCATCACAAGGTTGGATATCTAGCCCAGCCCCCAGGGGGACGAGTAGTAGAAATGTGGTGCAGGGAGACAAGGAACAGGGTAAGACATGAAATAATAATAATATATCAAGGATTCACGTGGGCAGGAGGCTGGGGGAGGGAGGGGAAATAAGAGGAGTTGATACCAAGGGCTCAAGTTGAAAGAACATGTTTTGGCAATGTTGATGGCAGCATATGTGAAAGTGTGTTTGAGACAATTGAAGAATGGATTGTTGTAAGACTTGTTAGAGTCCCCCCAAAAACTGATTTTAAAAAAAGTATGGACTGATGGAAATTTAAACGGTCATTATCAGTGGTTGTGAAAGAACTCAGATATCTGGTTGCATATGTTTCTGGTATCTGGTTTCCACCCCCTGAGCTTTATAAAGTAAATGTTTGTAACAGAATATAGACCTAACCACATTTGGTGTTATTATTAATTCCAAATACAACCTTTCATTCAAACCTGTCCACCTTTGGATTGGGCAGACTGCACAGAGCCTAAATGTGTCATACAGTAGGAATATTTAGCAATATAAAAAAAGATGAGCTGCTATCTCATGGGTGATATACAGAGAGAAACTCATTTCAGGAGGTTTTGCTAGACTAGAAATTTCAGCTACAGTTAGGGAGCTTTTTGATATACCTCAAAAAGAAAGTGCCCTTTCTGATCCCACTTCTAGCAGCTGGGCAGCTTTTCAGAAATGTAATGTTATATGCATGATACACTTTGAGCAATTGTTACTTTTCAGGCATGGTTTTACTTAGTTATCACAAATCTATAAGGCAGACATTCTTATTCTTCCAACTTTACAGTCTCAGGCACAGGATTCCTTGTCTGAGGTCAGTAACACCGCCTTTTAGTGGTTCTAAGACTGGCAGCAGCTTGCTCTTAGACCTCTGCTCTACTTTTCTTTGCTCTCTATCCAGCCTTTATGCAAATTCCCAGGGTTCTCTTTCACTTGGAGGCTGTCTATGTACTTTGACATTGATGTGAAGATTGTTACAAGTCACATGACAAAAGAAACATTCCAGAGCTGTTGCTGCTTCACCAAGACTGGACCAAGCAAGCAACACAGACTTGGTTTACCTTCAGATGTGGCAGGAGCAGTGACCGAAGCAATGTGTGCCCAAGCAGCTCTATTTGACTGTTACACATTTTTTTTTGTTATATAGGGGATGGGAAGAAACTATACATATATTTTATGTGATTTTGGTTATGCTAAGGACCCTATTTTTAGGTAAGTGCTGATAAAAAATGTATTGTACATTCATGTATCAAATGACTTTATAGACTGTTACCGTCGGTTTGTTTTCTGTTTTTGACTACCCAATCATCCTACCGTTGCTCAATCCAAACCACTTTTCATTGTTGAGAAAAGTTTCCCATAAAGTTGACCCATGAGTTCTTTCCTGTTTCTTTCATTCCTTGCCTCCGCTGGCTATGTAAACTACCACGTTTGTTCGGGTAAATTAGAAGGCAGCTCCTATCAGGACAGTGGGGGAGGAGGAACTGCATGAAGACATCACTCCACTGCTCTGAACTTTTTCAATTCTCACGTTCATTGCCATCAATAGGCTTTGGGAATTTGCATTGTGTTCTCTGCAACACATCTTGGCTGAATGCCTACAGCTGGTCAAACATTGTGTCTACAAAGATCAGCACAAGACTGATCCAAGACCCTGCTCTCATAGAGATTATGTTCTACAAATGTTGCCTATTGTATAACATATTTCTTGACTCTATTCTTCTTTTTAATTAATCTTATCCAGGCCTTAGTACCTTCTTTAAGCTACTTCCACACCTCACAGCCATATCTATTGTCTTTTTTAAAAACAGTTTTATTGGGACATAATCCACATACCATACAATTCAATCATATCCAACATGGTCTTAATTTCCTTTAATTCTTTAAAAAATATTTTATTGGTGACTTATACAAGTCTTTTATTAAGTTGCCTACTTTTATTTTATTTATTTATTCTTTAATCATTTTATTGGGGGCTCATACAGCTCTTATCACAATCCATCCATCCATCCATCCATTGTGTCAAGCACATTTGTACATCGGTTGCCATCATTTTTTCTTTTTTTTTAAAAATAAAAAAGAGTTGTAATTAAATGTTAAGTGCACATCAAGAAAATTTCCCTACCAGAGCTGCTCAATCTCATTAGCCAAACATTATCCCATATGCCCCTCCCAAATCCACAAAGTCTGCCACCATCTCACAAAAGAGATGGAATGAGGCTGACTACTGGGAAAAGCCAAGTCCGCGAAAGGGAAATAATCTCAGATTTGGTCGGTATCTCCATATAGCTGTGGAGCACCCAAAGCTGTATCACGGTCAGCCACTGTGGCTTCTGCTCAGAGATGTCTTGGTGTACGCGAGCCTTGGAAACAATAGCAGTTAACTGGCTAAGGCCTCTTCAGCCTGGACTGACTTTCAAAAAGCAAGATGGCCAAGAACTTGAAAAGCTAAACTGACAAAGGCATGTATCCATCCGCCCTTCAATTAATACCACATGTGCTTATTGGCCATTTGAGATGATAAGCTAACAATGTCAATGAGCATAACCTGTTGTGAAAAACAGAAAGATACATAAAGCTCCATTGTTTAATGTAATTATTACGTACGGGAACCTGCAGGATTCAACGTTTCCCATAACCTACTGACAATGGGAAAGGATAATGCTTGTTGGCCAAAGAAATCACAGTTGCTGGGGGCATTCTAGAAATGACAAACGTAACTCTGGGTGAGGCCACACAGAAGGGCAGCCTGTGAAATTCAGGATTTTCTGTTTTCCTTCACATACAAGCAAGTGGATAAGCTAAGGGTTGAGCTGAGAGAAGTAAAACTGAAGCGACATTTACTAGAGGCAGGCAAAGCGCCAGAAGAATTGCCTCTTTATATTCACGAAACTCATGGAGATACATTTGGAGCTGAGATACGTTTAACTGCTAGAATCACAATGGTACGGAAGTAAAAGCCATTTCTCAAGGAAAGTTGTGGTGAAACAGCTACTTTTCCCAATAAAGCGTTTCAACGCAGGTCAGTAAACTCCTTTGGCAATGATGAGGCTAAAGGTAAACGTGGAGGTCAAGGAAGTAATGTAGGTAAAGACATGAGTGAAGGGAGGTTTACACAGCTACGTGAGTGATAGTGTGGAACTTTAGAGAAACAAATCCACAGAAACTCGTGTATGCAGAGAAGTTTAATTAAATGTTCAGTGCGCATCAAGAAAACCTCCCTCCCCAGAGCTGCCAAAGCTCACAGCTCCAACATTATACTATGTGCACCAACAATCCACAAATCTCACAAAAGAGACGAAATGAGACCCAAAGGAGGGCAGAAGCCAAGTCAGGGAAGGGGAAATCATCTCAAGAATGGTGGGGTCTCCACGTGGCTTCCGGCAAAAAGTGCTGAATCATGATAAGGTCCGACTCTAACCGGAACTTCCCAGGGGAACAGGAGGACGTCTCCCACTCCGAACCCCACCAGTGACCGCTCTGGCGCTTCTGCCTTGGTTGTATTCTGGTCCCAATCAACCGCGTCACCCATAGATGGGTCCAGACAGAATTTTAGAAAAGAAAAAAAACCCCAAAAAAACCCCTCCTACCTCAAGGTCCGTGCGTCCATGGCAGGGCCCGTGCTCTCAATCCCCAATACTAGATGAGTCCCCAAATGTTAGATTCGGGAAAGAAAGGCGAGCTTTCCTTGGACCCACGCAATATGCACGACCAGTTGAGATGCACAAGTGGCAAAAGGAGCTTATTAGCTAGCTGGAGCTAGGGCGTCCTCCCTCCGCTGCCTGGCGTAGCAGGGATGCAGCGTCCAACAGGAATCGGCCGCCATAATCATTTTCAAAACATTTTCTATGTGAGCCCTTGGTATCAGCTCCTCACCCCCCCCCCCCCGCTTTAATTCTTTATTTATTCAACAGTAACTATGTATATGGCCCTGTACTTGCTGCTATAGAAATTTCCTAAAGCAGAAAACTCAAAGAGGTCAGAATCAACTTGGGTAAAGATTTATATACAAGTAAATGCTAAACAACATTATGTGAAAAAATAGCCAATTGAGACAAGAGGAGTCACAGGACACTAACCTGTGAGGATCCCATTCAACAAATGTACCTAGAATCATCACTGCTGTGGTAACTTTGTATGCCTGTTTCTGGGCTTCTGTAGTATTTGTTTCATTTTTCCTTTAACCTTGGACTAATTCCCTCATCAGATTGTGGTAGTTTGAAAAAAGGAATGAGCAGAATCATTAGTACATGGGCTCTGGAGCAGAAAGATCTCTGCTCTGCTACTTTCTAAATATGAGATGTTGGGAAAGTCGATCAGCATCTCTGAGACTCATTTCCTCACCTACAAAATGGGAAGAAAGTAGTGTTTTTTGGTTAATGTGTTTTATGTCATGTTCATGTAAATCCTTAATGCAAAGCCTGGCATGTGTGGATATTTAATAAACATAAGCTCTAATTGTAGTTGTTTTATATTGAGCTCTTTGTATGTGAAAAATCACTATAATTCACATGACATCTAATACTCAAGCTAACCCCCTAGAATTGAGTGGTTTTTGACATATAGTGACAGAGTAGGAGAAAGTATAACCATTCTATAGAATTTCTGAGATGGTAAATCTTAGGGAGCAGAGAATCTCAACTTTCTTCTACAGAGCAGCTGGTAGATTTGAGCTGCCTAACCTGCAGTCAGAAGACCAACATGTAACCCACTATGCCACAAGGGTCCTGGCATCTAGTGTAGTGCTTGGGAAAGGTGCATAGTAAATTAATATTACCGTAAAGATTAATGGGCAATATAAACTCTTTGTCCTCACACTCAATTGCTTAAAACACATGATTTAAAAGTATTTACTAAATGAGACCTTGAAATTTTAAGTGTGGGAATTACTACTACTGAAACCAAATGTCCACCAATCCAACAGTAATGTCCACCAATAGTAATAGTAATGTCCACCAATCCAGTATTTCGTTACAGAACACTGCTCTGTGGGCATTTCCTAATTTAGAATATCAAGTGTGTGTTACCTGAACTCTAATGAAATAAATGTATCAATCTGTATATGAGCCCTTGTAGCTCAGTGACTAAAGATTTTGACTGCTAATCAAAAGTTTGGTGGTTCACAGAGACATATATAAACCATGCATGCAGGAATGGATTTTTGCCATTACATAATTCTATCCCCAATCTAAGAACAATTAGTTCTTATGACACGGCCCTACTTGATGCTCACCCTCATGAAGAGATCACTGAAGATATGGGTTCTATTGCAAAAATGTGGCGAAGAAACAAAAATGGTGCCCAGCTATCAGAAAAAATAATGTCTGGGATCTTAAAGGCTTATTTCAAACAAGCAGCCATCTGCCAATTAAATCCACATGAAAAAGTACACAGTTTGTGTGATACAAGGATTATAAATAATAAAATCCAAATCTAAAGGAGGGAATGGTATCAGAGCTTAAATTGTGAACACCTGGTTTACAAAAATGGAAGCTCAAAATCTATTTGCAGGGTCCACACATGGATGAAGCCTCCAGTGAATCCCCTCCAGTCGTGGTTGAGGGATGTAAACAGCCCTGTTATCTTATCAGACAGAGCAGCCCCGTTATCAGACAGAGAACATTGCAGGGTCAATTATGGCAGATATAGACAGGTCAAAATGCACTATCATTTTTGTTTGATCTTCCTTTTGACCCATTTTAAAGTTGTTTCAGATAAAAAAGTGAAGGGGAGATATACATGGAGTAAGCCCCGGATGAATCCCCCTGACCACGGACCAAGCCTACGCATAGCCTGCAGAGCACAGAGCATGCACTGCCAGGTGGATCACAGATGCAGTTAGATGAAAGGTTAGCATCCTATCATTTGCTCTCCCTTATGATCCACTTAAATATATTCTAGTTTTTTAATATTTTCTGCTTTCTTTTCAACTTAGGCTTTTAAAAAAGTAAAATATAGTTTTATTGGGGCTCTTACAGCTCTTATAACAATCCATACATCAAATATATCAACCATATTCGTACATACTTTGCTATCATTATTTTCTAAACATTTACTTTCTATTTGAGCCCTTTGTATCAGCTCTTCTTTTTCCCCTCCCTCTTCCTCCCCTCCACCCTTGTGACCCCTTGATAAATTATTATTCTTTTCATATCTTACACTGACCGCTGTTCCCTTCCCCTATGTTTTTTGTTGTTCATCCCCTTGGGGGAGAGTGTGTGTGTGGTTATGTGTTGATCATTGTGATTGGTTTCCTCCTACATTCCCCCACCTCACCTTCTTCCCCCTACTCTCCTGCTATTGCTGATCTCATTCCTGTTCCTAGATCCCATGTGTCATGAGCTCTTATCTGTACCTGTGCACATGCTCTGGCCTACACTGCAGTGAAAGGCAGGACTGGGGTCATGATGCTCGTGTGTGTGTGTAAGCCTCAAGGCACCAGGGGAATATTGTGTGCTTCAGTAGTGCTATAACGCCCTGGTTGACTCATCCCTTCCTTGCAACTCTTCTGTGAGGTCAACTGAGGTTTTTATATCCTTTACTTTGTTATTCTTGTTAGTTTTGTTTGTTCATTAATTTATTTGCTTAATGGTTTGCTGCATATGAAATGCAGGATAGATAAATCAATAGAGACAGTAGCTGGATTCATGGTTCCTTGAGCATATGGCAGGGGAAGTTGAGGGGAAATGGAGAAAATGTTCTAAAACTGATTGTGTTGATCAATGGATAACTTCTTGATGTCATTGAACTATTTAATTTAATTTTATATTGATTACATGCCAATAAAACTTTGGAAAAAATAAAGCTGCTCTGTGGAAGAAAGTTATAACTCTATAGACAGTTACAGCACAGGAAGCCCTATGAGGCAATTCTATGCTGTCCTATAGGTTCATGATGAATTGAGATCAACTTGATGCTAGTGGGTATCAAATTGTCTATAAGTTGGAGTCAACTTGCTGGCAGTGGGTATCAAACTGTGTGGAATGTACCAAGTAATACTTCCCTTAAGCTATTGAATGTTAAAAAGAGATGCAGCAAGGTAAAAGTTTTTGCCTATGACATCCTTTTCCTTAGAAGTTGAGCAGGAATGATGTAGAGGCTCAAATGTTATTTCTCCTTGAAAATGGGATGATGTGTCTCTTTGTAATTGGTGGTCTTTATGTTCTTGGAGAATTTCTAATCAGATTTTTCAATTTTATTAGTATTTGTACTTTATTTAGGTTGTTTTATATTTCAGTTGTGGCTCTTTTATTTGGGTTAAGGAGACATACTGCCAGGTTATAAATGTTTTAATTTTTTCACATAGAGGAAGCTTGGTGGTGGTGGGGTTATGGAGTCATTTAATGTTTTCAACAGAGAGCTTTAGTTTCTATCTCTTATACACTGTCAATGTATACCTACATGTGTATACCAAATTCGTATCAAAATTAAACTTAGCCACTGTGGTAGATTCCTGTCAACTTGTGAAGGGGTGGAATCTAGCCTGTTAATCAGGTCACAGCTGAATAACCTCATTTGCAGGTTCAAAGGAGGTAAATAGCTCACTGGAGGGCAGACACAGACACTCTGCTTGTCTTCCGCTGACAACCCACATGGAGGCCCCTGATGGAACCAGAGCCCTGGAGCTGGAGGAGCCACGTGGAGACCCACACCAGCACGGAGATGCTTTCACCGCCACTGGATCCACAAGACTTTCCACCCACTGGCCTGTGGTTCCCTGCATTTGGCGTCATTGCATGTGTTGGGCGAGTCTGAGGAGGAAATTGTAGATTGGTATCGGACACATGGGCTAATATTGGACTTATGGACTTGATCTGGACAGGGCTGGGATGTTTCCTTAATGTGCAATTGCTCTTTGATGTAAAGTTCTCTCTTACACCTCTGAGTGTCTCTGGATTTGTTGCTCTCATCTACCCGGACTATCACAGTCACTGAAAGAAGAGTCACTCTCCAAACCTTCTTCGGCATGGTTTTCACCTTCCCAGTCAGGCACTGGAGCATCTGGTCACTCAAAAGAGATCTGGGTCTAGTCCTTCAGATACCATCGTATTTCTTATTGCCATCACCGGAATACCCACTGGAACCGTTTTGAGATATCTGGCATATCTTGGATCCTTGGTTACAGTTCAGATATTGCCTGCTGTTACTTCACTTTCCTGTGGTCCAGAGTCTTATACACTATTCTGCTGCGATAGCTCTCTAGTGGCTTCTGATTGTGGTCCATTTGTGACACTTATGGGCGATACTTCAACTGTGACATCATCTAGTCCTGGAACAGATGACAACGTTGCACCTAAAATATCGAGAGTTGTTTCAATTTGTTGGGTATGAAGAGAAAGGTCTGACAGTTTCCCAAACACTACCCTGTGTATGCAACAAATCACGTGACTTTTCACACCAAATCTTCTCGTGAGCTGTAGCGCAGTGGTTGAGGAACTGGACTGTGTGCAGCACAGGGTGGTTCTTTTCTGTCGAATAGCTGGCGCCCTGACCAGGTCTATCCTGACCCCGTGACAGTAAGCCCGTTCTCATCCATCTCCGCATCGGCTGGGGGCCCAGTGCTCCCTCACCTCAACTCAGATCGTTAATTAAATCCTGAAATTTGAACCACAGAGACAGATGGTCTCAGCAGGCTCCACTGTCTCTCTTCATTTCTTTGATTCTTTATCTCTCATATATATCTATATATCTATATATATATATCACATAATATTTATGTTCCAGATAGTTTACAGTGAAATGTAAGTGGACATTTAGAGTTACGATGATAAATTACCAAAGGCTGCTTCTTAGAGGCAAACAAGGAGATGCAAGAAACCGTAGACACGATTTCTTCTCTCTACCTGCTTCAGGGAAGCCTGAGATGTAATGACCCACCTCTCCACTGTTAAAATTAAAACTTCCCCTGAAAAGCGATTTTGATTTTATGAAGCCATAGTTTATAGGATTTCAGAAATTATTCCCAGAGGCAAGCTGAAAATGAATCATCGAGAAAGTCATACAGAAACAGAAAAAGGCCCATTCATTCATGGGGCTCAGGGCTCCTCAAGCCAATGGGCTCAGAGTTTTGATAGGCGGGTAATGGGGCGCAGGCAGAGAGAGAGCTGAGGTGCCCTTCGCCATGGTCCAGGCAAGAGGAAGAGAAGACGCTCTGCCTCTGGGTGCAGACTGACTGAAGGGCTCATCGGAATGACCCCACGCCTGGAGCAACGCCAGAGAGCAAGTCACCCACTGTCCTTAAACAGATTCTGACGCCCGAGGAGCCTGTGAGCATTTTCAGGCAGATGGCCAGGCCTTTGTTTCGAGGTGCCTCTGCATGCTGCCCCCAGTCTCCAACCTTCTCGTGAGCGACCGGGTTCGAGTTATGATCTGTACCACTCAGAGACTTCGGTCAAATCAAGCAGTTAGAAGGAAAACTTGAGGCCTCTCTGGACTCCGGCTTATCAGTTGAAGAAACAGAGAGAAATGGGCCGGCGATAACCGTGGAGTCAGTCTGCATTTTATTCCACTTTTTTGGCCTGTGTCCTGTCACTCTGCTTTGTACCCTGACATTCCCTCCACTGCCCCTCCTGGTTTTGTAAAGAGACCGGGCTTCGTGTTCCTTAAACCCACATGAGATTTTTACTGGTCCACTCTTCTACCAAATAGTGTTTTGGGACCCCAGTTTTCTAAGAAATTTACACATTTTCTCATCAGACCAGGAGAGGTGGAGAAAGGAGTTTGGGGAGAGAGTGGAAAATAAAGAGGCCATCAGCATTGGATAAATGTTAATAAAAAAAAAAAACACCAATGATGTTCATTGTTAGAAACATAACCCAAAGCAGAATATTCTGTGAAATATGAATTTCAAAGCCAAATCAGGACCTCAAGCAAAAACATCTTCCTTCTTGGCTTTATGAGACAGAATCCCGAAGGCCATGTAACTTCAAACTTCTTTAAAAGGACAGTCATTTCTCAGAAGTATTCAGCCTGAGGTGTGATTTTTAAGACCTAGTTAGATGTAAGACTCAGAGCATTACACCTGTGTGTTTACTGGACTTTATATAGCTGTGTGTTTACTGGGCAGCCATTGATACTGTCTTCCACGAGTACATGCTGTTCTATGGCAGGAAACGGCTTGATGCCGTGCGTGCTTGCCTTAAATGTCAAGGCTGCGGCGGCAGCAGCTGCCGCACTCCCTCCTACCTGGCAGTGCTGTGTGCAGGGGCAGAGCGCGTTAATAAAGGAGCGAGGCTGTTGGGAAGCAGGATGGGAAGCTGTCGTTTTATGCATGACCTTTTTCAGAACTCTGCCTTGACGCTTAGCTCACTCATTGCTTAAGCACAACTTTAAACATGTAACAACAGCTAATTACACAATTTGAGGGAGATGCAAAGCCACTATATAATTATGGTTGTTTTCAAAGGTATTAGCATGTAGTTACCATGAACAACATGTTCTATTTTGTGGACTCGATGCAATTAACTTGGCCCAGGCTAATAAATGAGGAGCCCTGGTGGCACAATGGCTAAAGCACTCGGCTGCTAACCTACAGGTCACATTTATCTATTTAAAAAAATTTTTAAAGGTCACATTTATTGAGGGCACTTAGAATTTATTAATCTATCCTCAATGCATAGAACTTAATTAGCCTTTATCCTCAATGCATAGGTAGGGAGATTATGCACATGCTCCCATGGACTGAAGGGATATATGAGAAAAATTAAGAAATATATATTCAGGTGCTTGGTTAAGAGAGACGTCAAACCAGAAGCACACTGCCATCAAGTTGATTCCAACTCTGAATTTCTGAGACTGTAAATCTTTGTAGCAATAGGCAGCCTTATCTCTCCCCTTTGGAACTGGCCTTGAGGTTAGGAGCCGGTGCTTCCATAATAACGCCATTGGGGCTCTCTCGTGTACAGAGGAGACCAAAACCAACTCCAAACTCACTGCCACCAGGTTGATGTCAACTTACAGTGACCCAATAGGACACAGTAAAACTACCCCTGTGGGTTTCTGAAACTATAACTTTTCATGGAAGTAGAAATTCCTCTCTCCCAAGAGTGGCTAATAGTTTTGAACTGCTGACCTTGTGGTGAGAAGCCCAATGTACAACCTACTCTGCCACCAGGGCTGCATGTGTAGAGAAGAACATATGAGGCAAAATGGCAGAAAGACCCAAAGCTAGAGAAAATGATGCTACTAACTTGAACACTAATTTAAGAGTTGAAATAGACTGGTGATTAAAAACATCTATTAGCCTCTACTGTGAGTCTGCATGACACTTGTAGAAAATCAGTGCATAGGCAATGTATCAGGAACCTGGCTAATTCAATGAAGAAATATCCTTGCACTATGGCTGGGTGGTTATTGATTATTTAGACATCTGGCAGGCCTGGGCTCCTGTTGCAAACAGCTTTCAGAGGCATTCCATCGGCAGTGTCCATGTTAAAGGAGAGGAAGACTGTATGACTCCATTCTGAACTCTGGTTGGAATAAACCTAAAGCTTGGGCTCAATGGTGAGAGGAAGGCATTTCTTGACCTTTCTCGTTGGCTCTGGAAACCACAGGTTATGTAAGTGACGCCTGCCAGCGGCGTCTCCCAGAGATGAACCATTCACTTAGGGAGGTCAGTATCTAAGTTCTTATTTGGAAATTCACTGCCAGTGTGTGCGAGTTCTGACTCACAGCACCCCTATCGAGCTCATTCTTCTACGTGCCCTGATGCTGCCCACTCACCCACACCTTACATAGGCACACCTACTGTCTGACTAATTGTTGAAGATAATGAGATAGAGACAGACAGTGTGTCCTCTTCCAGCATCTGTGAACCAAGGTTTTTCAGACAGCTGGGCACAAATTTCAAACCAATTTTACTTTATTTTGCTTGAATCTTCTGCACAAGTATTTGAATATTTTCTTTTCTGATGTCACAGTGTTTACTCAATAGAGTGTCATTTTATGTTTTTTCCACTGAAAGCTCAGCTGGTCAGGCTAACAACAAAAGGGACTTTTTGTTATTGGACCTTCTCTCTTTATTTTTCTATTTAAAAAATGAAACATAGGTGTGTTGCTTTTTGAGTGGGAAATCTTATTTCTGACTTAAAAAAACTTATAAATGTATGTAAATTATATATAGGTAAATAAAGTTCATCTATTTAGGATAATGTACTTTTCAATATATTGTGTGAATAACTATTTTGGGGAATGAATATTTATTTATACTAGTTATATTTTTCTATGAATTGATTTTATGTTTCATTTTCCATTTTATGATGGTTTTATTTAAAAGATAATAAAAAATATATATTTTGTTTAGTATATATCAATATTATTTTAGCTTAACAAAAAAGAAATATAATTTTACCCACTCTGGCATCTGCTTATTTATATTTATTTACTATCAATTCAAACTTAGAAGATAGAGTTGCACTTTATGTGAATTTCTGAAAGTTTTCTGTTACTAATGAAAGTTAGACATTATTTGGTTGTTCAAAGTTTTGTGGCTATCTAATAATTTAAAATTTTCTCTTACCAATTTATTTGCTTTCTATATTGCAGAAGAGTCTGTTTCTGGCTAACAGAAATAAAAATTCATGTTCAAAAGCACACATTTTTATATTTCTGTAAAAATTAGTAAGGAAAGAAACACATAAACGTCTTTCTGGTCAGAGAAGATGAAGCGAGATGGATTCCCATTTATCATGAAAACTAAAAAAGACCCCAAAAGAAGTAGTCAACATCCCGCCATTTCAGGAGGTAGCATATCAGCAAGAACTAATGGTGCTGAAGGAAGAAGTTCAACCACACTGAAAGCATTAGTCAAAAATGAGGTCTCTGGAACTTAGGGAATACTCATCGAAATGCTTCAGAAAGTTGAAGAAACACTAGAATCACTTACTTGTCTAGGTCAGGAAATTTGGAAGACAGCTTCTTGGCCATCTGACTTGAATAGATGCATATTTCTGCCCATTCCAAAGAAAGGTAACCCCAAAGAACGCTCAAACTAAAGAACCATATCATGGATGCGGCACACAGCAAAATTTTGCTTAAGATCACCCAACAGTGACTACATTGACAGGGACTTGCTAGAAGTTTAGACTGGATTCTGAATAGGATGTGGAACAAGGGATATCATTGCTAATGTCAGATGGATCTTGGCTCGAAGCAGAGAATACCAGAGAGATGTTTACTTGTGTTCCATTGACTATGCAAAGTCATCTGACTGTGTGGATCACCTTGAGAAGAATGAGAATCCCAGCACAATTCATTGTGCTCATGAGAAACTTGTACCTCCATCACGAGGCAGTTGTGCAAACAGAACAAGGGCATGCTGCGTCGTTTAAAATCAGGGAAGGTGTGTGTCAGGGTTGTTGTGTCCTCTCACGGTACTTGTTCAGTCTGTATGCTGAGCCGAGCGTCACAGAAGCTGGGCTATATGAAGAAGAGTGTGGCATCAGGATTGGGAGAAGACGACTCAGCAACCTGTCGTTTGCAGATGACGAAACCTTGCTTGCGGAAAGTAAGGAGGATTGGAAGTCCTTGCTGATGAAAACCAAGGATTGGTTAGCCTTCAGTATGGATTACAACGATCAATGGAGCAAAGGTTGAAGTTGTCAAAGATTTCATCTTGCTGGATCCACAATCAGTGCTCAGGGAAGCACCAGTGAAAGATCAAAAGACATGTTGCAGCGGCGGGAGCGCAGATATCGCGAGAGGAGGGCTTGCCCCGCCCCCGCCGCGCGGCGCCGTGGCTGCTCGCGGGGTGCCTCAGGGAGCGCGCGTCAGCCAGCGGAGAGCTGCGGGCGGTGGTGAGGGCCTGTGCGCGCCCTGCAGGTACGAGAGCCGGCCGGCCTGTGCCCGTGGGGGCAGAGGCGGCCGGGGAGGGCGCGGGCACTCTCTGGGCCCCCCAGGGCCATGAGAAGTAGTGACAGACTGGCATGAATGAGGAGAAGACGGAGCCACGTGTGGGATCGAGGCGGGAACGGATGGGAGGCGCCGGTAGCGGAGCAGGACGCGGGCGTCGCTCCGTGGGACTTCCCGTGGAGAGTTTGCACATCGTGGGCTTGGGGGGCGTGGATTGCGGTTCGCACTGGACGTCTCTTTGTTCCGTGCGCTCCCGTGGGCTTGGTGGGCCCAGTCGGGCCTTGGAGCGATCCCACGTGACAGTACAGTGACACCCCCACCCCGAAAGTTTTCTAGGCCGTGTCTTTGAGGGAGCGCGTCGGCGGGCCCGTCCGTCGCGGGGTCTCTGAGTGGGCGGCAGGCGCTGCCAGGCTTCTTTAGCAGCCGAGTGCTTCACTGGGGCGCCACCACCGTAACCATTGTGCCTTCCGTGGAGGAGTAAACATGCCCGAAATAAGGTAGCACGCAGCCCTGGTCGAGAAGTAAGATACAGAGAAGTCAGTTCCTGGAGAATCCATCTGCGCACACGGCCAGTGTTTCACCTCAGCAAGGTAAACCGCTGCATGCAGCAGTGGTGCCTGCAGGTCCCCGACAGCGCGAAGGTTCGAGCTGCGCTCTGCCCACAGGGCTTATCAAGGGTGGGGCTAAACCTACGCGGAGAGGGAAAGTGACTTTAGACCCACGGTCAACCGTTTTCCCAATCTCAAACGCCTGCGGCTCTTTTACTGTACTTGAAGACGCGGTAAAGGTGATGGAACCCCAGGAGAATGGCCTGATGGAGCTACCAGATTATGAGCATGTGGAAGATGAAACGTTTCCTCCTTTCCCACCTCCACCCTCTCCCGAGGGAGAAGATGGGGAAGTTGCTGAACCCCTCGATGAAGAGCTAGAGGGAAGAACACCTGTCCCTGTGCCTCCAAAGAGGATAGTGAAGAGGAACATCCCCAAGCTGGATGCCCAGAGGTTAATTTCAGAACGAGGGCTTCCAACCTTACGGCGTGTGTTCGATAAGACAAAATTCAAAGGTAAAGGTCACGAGGCTGAAGACTTGAAGAAGCTAATCAGACACATGGAGCACTGGGCACATAGGCTCTTCCCTAAACTGAAATTTGAAGATTTTGTTGACAGAGTCGAATACCTGGGGAATAAAAAGGAAGTTCAGACCTGTTTAAAACGAATCCGACTTGATCTCCCTATTGTACATGAAGATTTTATTAGCAATAAAGATGAAGGAGGGGACGGTAGCGACCATGATGTGCCTGCCACCGACTTAGATCCTTTTATGACGAACCTATCTGAAAGTGAGAGGGCTGCTCCGGAGCCCAGTAGAAGCCTAACGGAAGAGGAGCGACAAAGAATCGAGAGGAATAAACAGCTGGCCTTGGAGAGAAGACAGGCAAAGCTACTGAGCAACAGCCAGTCCCTAGGCGATTACTTGCTCATGGACACTCCGGAGGCCCCTTCTGCGGAGGTTAACGCAGACGAAGATCAAACAGAGGGGCCAAGTGGACTGAATGAAGACATGACAGAAAACCCACATAATGGTGCTGCCAGTACTACAAATGCTGAGGATGAATTACAGTGCGAGAAAATGCAGCGGGAACAACGGCTTTAAATGCTGCACCCCGAAGTGTTTGCCAGAGTTGGATAGACTTCAGATTAGAAGTGAAACCTCTCAGTTTCTTGTCATCCAGGTCTGGGGTTGCTGCGTACTATTGATCTCCTTTGAGTGAAGGGCACCTGGGTAAATTTTGGTTTCAGGTTTCTGTTTAAAACCTGGTATTTATTTTGGTCATGTGTCACTTTCTTACGAACTGGTTAAGTCTTATTTATTCTCTTTAGTGTTTACTTTTTACATAGCTCCTTGAGACTTAAAAAGTGATAGTTGTTAATAAAGTTTCTGCTGCTAACGTAAAAAAAACAACAAAAAACAAAACAAAAGACATGTTGCATTAGGTAACTATGCTGCACAAGACCTCTTGAGAGTATTAAAGAACAAGGATGTTGCTTTGAGGATTAAGGTGCGTCTGACTCAAGCCATGGTATTCTGCAATGCATCAATGCATGTGAGAAAATTAGACATTGGATCAGGGAGATTGCTGAAGAATGGATGCGTGGGAACTGTGGTGCTGGCGAAGAATATTGTAAGTATCATAGACTACTAAAGGACAGACTGATCAGTGTTGCAACAAGTGGGGCCAGAGTGCTCCTTAAAGCAAAGGATTGCAAGACTTTGTTACCTACTTTGGACACTTTTTCAGGAGAGACCAGTGCCTGGACAAGGACATCAGGTTTGGTAAAATGGGAGGGGGGCCGAAAAGAAGAAGGCCCTCAATGAGCTGGACGGACACAGTGGCTGCATCAATGGGCTCCGGAACAGTTGTATGGATGGAGCAGAATCTCGTTCTGTGGGGCCGGGGTCCCTGTGAGTCAGAGCCGACTTGATGGCACCGCACAAGAACAAAGAGGAAGGCTGGGCAAGGAGGGGTTGGTTATGAAAGCATGGGGCAGAGCCTTGAGAAGCTCCGGTGTGGGGTGGATAGATTGGATTCTGCCTGTTAGTACCTGTGGTATATGGGGAAGATTGACTAGCATTCTCAAACCTTCCCTTGCTCACTTGCAAAATAATAGGACTTGACTCCTAAAGCAGTTTTGAGAATCAAACTAAATGACAATATGTACAGTGCTTAGCACAATGGTAGCACAATACACTTTTGATAAAAGTGTATACCTATTCTCAATATCAAATTTCCAGAGCCTTTACTTAAGATAAATTAGGTTTTTTTTTTCCCCTCAGTTATTTGAGATGATGGGTTATCTTGTGGGAAAAGCAGTCGGATGTCAATAATATGGAAAACCTCCCCTAATGCACAGTATGAGAGAGCCAAGCAGAACATTTTGGCGTAACACAAGTGTTTGGAACTCATAATACTCGATGCCTTCAAGGTTGGGAGATTAAGAAGGAAAAAAGAGAAGAAAGAAAGAGACATTCTTTTGGCTTTCTCCTTCCTCAGAACAAAACTAAAACATGTTGGTCGGTGACTCTTAGGTAGAAAAAAATCAACTAATAGAAAACATGACAGTAACAGAATATGCAAATATGTAAATATGAATGATAAAAACAATTTTTGGAGTCTTTCAGGATGAAAGGAAAGGCAGTAGTCAGTAGCTCAAAGGCACATGAAGAAATAAATAGCCTTGGTATAGGCAAACACATAGGTGAATACATTCCTAATAGCTTGTGTACTTTTTGGTGTGGAATTCCTCTTTTCTGTCTCCATGTGATGGAAAAGGTGAAAGGATACAGCCTAATTATAGATTTCCACTACTGGACACACAATATGTAGGGATGTTGCTGTTGATTTGGTCACGTCATCTGTTCCAACTCATAGTGACCCCACTTACAACAAGGAACACCACCAGGCTCTGTGCCGTGTTTGAGCCCATTCTGCAGCCACTGTGCCAGTCCATCGCGTTGCGTGCCTTCCTTATTCAGAGGCCCCTTGACTGCACCAAGCCTGATGTCCTCCTCAAGGGTCTGGTCTCTCCTAATAGCAGGTCCAAAGTATGTGAGATGAAGTCTTGTCACCTTGCTTCTAGGAAGCTCTCTGGCTGCACTTCTTCCAAGAAAGATTTGTTTGTTCTTTCGTCAGTCCACGGTAGTTTCAATATTCCTCAGCAGCACTGTATAGATATCACATATGAAAATAAGAATACATGAAAAGCATGAGATACACAGGATGAGATATACAGATGAGATACACAGGATGAGATACACAGTACTGTTTGCATAGGATTTAGTGTGGATTGCATCAAGTGTCCCTAAGAAAATAAGTAGGGAGCGCTGGCGGTATAATGGGTTGCTAGTTGGGCTGCTAACTGCAAAGTAAGCAGTTTGAAACCACCAGCCACTCAGAGTGAGAAAGATGAGGCTTTCTACTTGAGTAAAGAGTCCTAGTCTCAGAAGCTCACGGGGAAAGTTCTACACTTTCTGTAGAGAAGTCCCCCATCCTATGGGTCATTCGAAATTAGAATTAACTAGATGGCAGTAAGTTTTTTTTTTTTTCATGTAAGGAGTACTGGTGGTGTAGGGGGCTATGAATTGGGCTGTTAACCACTAGGTCAACAGTTTGAAACCACCAGCTGCTCCAAGGGAGATGAGATTGCATATATCAAGTTTATTGACATATAATTCACACATGACATAATCCAATAGTTCAATCACATCAAGAAGAAGTATACAGTCATCACAATCAGTTTTAGAACATTTTCTTCACTTTTGTCTCATCGTTATTAGCTCTTCATTTCTGCCCAACTTTCCCTGCCACACCCCCAGGGGGCTATTGATCCCGCGGCTGTTGGGAGGTGAGGCTTTTTAGTCCCATAAAGATACACAGTCTCAGGGGCTGTTTCCTCTACTCCAGGGTCACAGGGAGTGGGGATCCACTCAACAACAGTGAGTTCAGAATCTAATCTGATTGCTGTCCTTCTAGAAGTGGAGCAGCATTCTGCCTCAGGACTGTAACATAAATATCCTGCTGGATTTTCCAGTTATTCTGGTCTAGGATTTTCGACTTGCCAGCTCCCACAGCCATGTTAGCCAATTCCTTAAAATGATCTATCTATCTGCTCTGTTTCTGTGGAGAACCCTGGGTATGTACAGTTAAAATTAAGCTGATATATGAAAAAAAGGTTTTCAATTTTTTTCCCCTAGTTTAACAAAAATGTCTCTTTCCTTCCTTCCTTCCTTCCTTCCTTCCTTCCTTCCTTCCTTCCTTCCTTCCTTCCTTCCTTCCTCTCCTACAATTATAGGGTTTATTATAGAAGTTAACAAGTTACAATTCTGGTGTCTAAATTGACTTTTAAATGTTTAAGGTGCTAATTGTAATTCCCAAGGCAACTATTAGGAGAATAACTAAAACATGCACAGAAATGGGAAAACAGAAAAAAGGAATGAAAATGATATACTTTTAAAAGTCAGCTAAATACATAATAAAAAAAAATCCCCCCAAAAGCAGTAATTGAGAAATTCAGGGACAAAAACCATATGAGACATTCAGTCTTCGTTTCCCCGTGGGCCTGTTACCAGAAACATCACAAGTGGGCGGTTTAATAAACTGACATTTATTTTCTGACAGTTCAGGAGGCAGGAAGTCTAAATTCAGTGCACTAGTTCTAGGGCAAAGCTCTGCTGGTTGGCTCTCAGGAAAGTTCTTTTCTCTGGGAGCTTCTGTAGCCCCAGGCCCATCAGTTCCTGGTGTCTGTCACATTGCATCTCTCCTTCACCCCACCCCAGACTCCTTGCTTGTTTCTCTGTGCTCTGTCTATAACTCAGAAATGATTAGGTGTCAGGCCATGCCCTATGCTGCTATGGATTCAGCAACATAAAAAAAGTCCCATTCCCACATGTGACTACACCCACAGTCAAAGGGTCAGGATTCCAACACACATCTTGGAGGACACAATCCCTACGAGCTAGGATGTGAAGACATTGGAACTCTTTCATATTGCTGGTGAGAATATATGAGAAAATTCCTAGGAAAAGTCTGGCCGTTCAAGAGGTTAAACTTAGAACCTACTCAAAGCCCAGAAATGCTAATGCTTAGGGTTTAATACAGTTATTTACTTAACAAGCAACCTGGTTGGGCAACAGTTAAGTGCTCAGCTGCTCACCAAAAGTGGATGGTTCAAACCAGCTGCTCCTTGGGAGAAAGGCCCGGTAGTGATCTGCTTCTGTCAGCATTACAGTGTGGACAACCTTCTGGGCAGTTACTCTTTGCCATGTTGAGTCATGGTGAGTCAGCTTGAAAAGAAAACAAACGCAGATCAATGTTTTTTTTTTCTCCATTTAGATCTGTCTGAAATCCATATTCATCATTGATGGTGCTGGTGGTTGCTGCTGAGTTGGTTCCTACTTCAGTGGGCTTTGCATACAATGTGTACACAATGTGTACAATGGAATGTGCCAGCCTCACTGCCACAGAGCCCATCCGCTTCGAGCTCATCGTGGTGGCCCTTGTGCCAAATCATCGTGTTGAGGGGCTTTCTCTTTCTCACGTCTTTATTTTTTTGGAGTCATCAAAACAACTCCTATTAAAGATGGTTGGTTTGGGAGATAAGGCTGGCATTTCTACATATAGCGTGTTGTTCAGGGTATTTGGAAAGTTGCCTCCCAAGTAGAGGGCAGATTTGCTTTCACTCAGGGTCAATAAATCTAATCTCCCCTCCTTGGAGACAGTAACCCTAAACCAAACTCGCTGGCATGCGCCAGTGCTGACTCACAGGGACCCTGTAAGACAGAGCCATCTTCAGGTTTCTGAGACTGTGTATTTTCACGGGGGCAGAAGCAATTAGGTGTAAGGACATGTCCTACATTCTCCCTCAGAATGGCTCAGGGATTGGAACTGCTGATCTTGTGGTTCATACTCCAACGTGATCCCTCTGAGTCAGAGGGCAGATTTAGTCCCTGCAAAGGATAATGAAGATTATAATGTCTCTCCGGAGGGGAGGATGGGCATGTTTACAGTATCCTCTTGAAAAGACTGGTTGGAGGTTTTCTGTGCTGGGAGCTTTTTTGCTGTCACAAACCACTCTGTGCACACCATCTCTCTGAGGTCTCCCCTCCATCCTTCCCATTGGAATTGGGAGCCAAGAGAAATCCATGGGAGCATGAAACTCATGTTTCCTGCTGTTCTATGTTTAATGAACTATGCAATCCTATTGGGATCATGTCTTCTACTGGCTGAATTTATGGAAGTTTGGTCATCTGACCTGTTCTACGGTGGCAGCTGCTGATTAGAAAGAGGTGGCTCCTAGACAGGAAAGTCACTTCAACCTCTAAAAAAAAGCTGACTATGAGGGGCTTATCTGAAAGATACATTCCCACTCAAGTGTATGCTTTTAATTTTGATGGAGAGTAGTCATATTAAGCACAGAGTTAAAAAAGAGTATTCTTCTGGGGTGCCGGCCCCAATCCCAACTACTAAGTGAGCACCTGTCCCTTCCCCCAGAAGAATGAATTTCAAAGGATGGCATTGAATCTGCCGCTTCGGGAGAGGGACCTATCTGATCAGAGCACGCAGGAGCAGATGAAGGGGGAGGAGGAGAGAGTGGAGCACATCCTGGTCCACCAGGCCTGGAGGATGATGTTCTCAATTAGAGCAGCCAGTCCACAGAGAGGACCACATGGCCGGCCTAACTATGAGACATGATGTCCCTCCCTGACCCATAGCCCTACAGGGGACAACACCAGAGACACAGTGTAGGAATTGCATTGATCGGCTCCTGCCACACAGAGGCAAAACACTAAGGGGGTGCAACAAAATAGCAAGGGAATGGAGCGGTGAGGTCCCCAGGAAATGCTGAAGGTGGACTTTGGGGCCAGCTGGTGGTGCCTCAACAGACTGGACTGGAAAACACTCCTAAAGGCCAACAAACAATCCTTTTCTTCCTTGTGTTTTGTTTTGTTATTTTTTTTCATTGGTTTGTTGTTGTTGTTTTGTTGTATATTGTTGCTTGGTTTTGCTCTGTCTTGTTTTTGAGCATGTTATTATCTCCACAGGTCTGTCTAAATAAGATAGCCTGGATGAACAATCTGGAGGAGAAAACAATGGGACCGATAGTTCTGGGGGGACAGGGAGAGTGGGGGGAAAGATAATGATGTTAACAAACCCAGGGACAAGGGAAAAACAAGTGATCCAAATCGGTGGTGAGGAGGGTGTGAGAGGCCTGGTAGGGCATGGTCAAGGGCAATGTAACCAAGAGGAATTGCTGAAACCCTTGTGGGGACTGAGCATGATAGTGGGACAGGAGGAACGTCAAAGGAAACAGAGGAAAGAGCTGGGAGGCAAAGAGCATTTTTAGAGGTCTAGATAAAGACATGTACATATGCAAATATATGTATATATGAGGATGGGAGAATAGATCTATGCACATATATTTATAGATTTAGTATTAAGGTAGCAGAAGGACATTGGGCCTCCACTCAAGTACTTCCACAATGCAAGAATACTTTCTTCTATTAAATTGGCATTCTATGGTGCTCACCTTCCTGACACAACTGCTGAAGACAAAGTGGGTGAATAAGCAAATGTGGTGAAGAAAGCTGATAGTGTCTGGCTATCCAAAGATATAGCACCTGGGGTCTTAAAGGCTTGAAGGTAAACAAGCAGCCATCTAGCTCAGAAGCAACAAAGCCTACATGGTAGAAGCACACCAGCCTGTGTGATCACCAGGTGTCAAAGGGATCAGGTAGCAGGCATCATCAGAACAAAATATCATAGTGAATGAGAGGGGGAGTACGGAGTGAAGTCCCAAAGCCCATTTGTAGGCCATTGGACATCCCCTTACAGAAGGGTCTCGGGGAGGAGATGAACCAGTCAGGGTGCAATGTAGCAAGGATGAAAAATACAACTTTCCTCTAGTTCCTAAATGCTTCCTCCTCCCCCCCCACCACCACTATCACGACCCCAATTCTGCCTGGCAAGTCTGGCTAGACCAGAGGATGTACAGGGGTACAGATAGGAACTGGAAACACAGGGAATCCAGGATGGATGATCCCTTTAGGACCAGTGGTGTAAGTGGCGATACCAGGACGGTGAAGGGAGGGTGGGTTGGAAAGGGGGAACTTATTTCAAGGATCTACATGTGACCTCCTCCCTGGGGGATGGACAACAGAAAAGTGGGTGAAGGGAGATTTCTGAAAGGCCAAGATATGACAAAATAAAAATGTTTAAAAAAATAAATGACAAAATAATAATTTATAAATTATTAAGGGTTCGTGAGGGAGGGGAGAGCGGGGAGGGAGGGAAAAATGAGGAGCTGATGCCAGGGGCTTAAATGAGAGCAAATGTTTTGAGAATGATGAGGGCAATGAATGTACAAACGTGCTTTTTACAATTGATGTATATATGGATTGTGATAAGAGTTGTTATGAGCCCCTAATAAAATGATTTAAAAAGAGAGTATTCTTAATAACATTTGAGTTATTATATATACCTACTTTGAAACTCATAGGTGCTCTAGTTATAAAATTTATTATTGTTGTTCATATTTCTTAAGCTATTCCTACCTCACCCCCGCCCTGACCATCTTTTAATCAATGTAAATACTTTGGATATGAGATTTTGTTCAGAATTACCTGTGTATCTTGTTACAAAAGTAGACCATAATCTTATTTTCAGGAAATTGAATTCCATGCACGTGCAGCGTTGCGCTGAGGAGCCCTGGCGGTACCTGGGTTAAGAGTTGGGTTGCAAACTGCTAGGTCAGCAGTTTGAAGACAGCTACTCTTGGGGGGAAAGGTGGGGATTTCTAGTCCCGTAAAGAGTTTTACAGCCTCGGAAATGCTCTGGGTCAGATCTACCCGGTCCTACAGGGTCCTACAGGAGATAGCATCAACTCAATGGCAGTGAGTTTCATTGGGTTTGGGCTTTATTAATTTCGGGAGCAGTGAGGTGTTTTTCTTTTGAGAGTTATGCTGAGTTTGCGCTTTAAAACAGCAACAACAAAACGACCTCAGAGATTGACAGGTAGAGTCACACTTTTCAAACACCTTTTAAGAAGACTACTATGAAACTCAGGATGGATGAATCTAGAGACAGCACCTAGATAAGGGTTCCTGGGAGGTACAGTGGGCAGGTGAGTGGGGGTGGGGGTAAGGGGGTGTAAAGGGAGCTGATATCAAGGAGTTCAAGAAGGAAGAAATGTTTTGAAACATATTGGCAGCAAGTGTACAATCCTGCTTGATGTGACTGATCTATGGAAAGGTGTATTGTGTGAATTAGCTCTTAAAGTAATTTGGAAAATAAATAAGTAATACAATATTTTGTATTATTTTCCCCCACTCCCACCCCCTCCCAAAAAAGAAAATGAATAGCGTTATCCTAAAAAAGAACAGATAAAATCCACAGGATAAGCCTTTTCTTTAAGCACTGCAGGGGCGCTCACCTACTCCCACTGAGTGGAGTGTAAGGATGTCACGGTTTATAGGGACAAATAGTTTCATCTTTATCCTGTCGTGTGGCAGGGAGGCAAGAAAAAGAAAAGATTACAGCCTGGGAAATCTGATGTGGTACTTTCCCTTTGCCCTATAGGGTTGCTATGAGCTAGAATCAACTCAATAGCATACACCAACTTAAACAAAAACTTTTGTTTTACTGTAGCCATTAAAGCTTTTGGATAGGACTTAGCCTCAAACAACAGAATTACTTGATTATCTCTGAAAGTACTGCTCTCTATTTGAGGGATATCTGTAGCAGATGGATTAATTTATCTTTTGAAATATATACAGGATGTTGTGGTGAAGTAAAATTACTTATTTATGGTTCGCCTAAACATTTCTCTATCATTCTCACCAAAAGATAGAGAGCATGCAAATAAGGTGTAGGGGGCTCTAACTCTTTTTATTTTATTTTTAAAATCATTTTATTGGGGACTCATACAATTCTTATCACAATACATACATACAACCATTGTGTCAAGTTGCCTTCTACTTGAGCCTTTAATATCGGCTGCTCATTTTCCCCCTCCCTACCCACTCCCCCCTACCTCAGGAACCCTTCATAATTCATAAATTATTATTATTTTGTCATATGTAACACTGACCAATGTCTCCTCCCTCCTTCTTCTCTGCTGTCCATCTCCCAGGGAGGAGGCTATACGCAGATCCTTGTAATCAGTTCCCCCTTTCTACCTCACATTCCCTCCACCCTCCAAGCATCGCCACTCTCACCACTGGTCCTGAAGGAGTCATCTTTCCTGGATTCCCTGTGTTTCCAGTTGCTATCTGTGCCTATGTACATCCTGTGGTCTAGCCAGATTTGTAAGGTAGATTTGGGATCATGATAGTAGGGGGTGGGGGGGGGAAGCATTTAAGAACTAGAGGAAAGTTATATGTTTCATTGTTGTTTCCATTAACCCTGACTGGCCCATCTCCTCCCCACAACCCTTCAGTAAGGGGGTGTCCAGTTGCCTACCGATCAGCTTTGTGTCTGTACTCTGCACTCATCCACATTTACAGTTATATGATTTTTTTGTTCTTTGATGCTTGTTACCTGATCCCTTCAACAGCTCGTGGTCACACAGGCTGGTGTGCTTCTTCCATGTGGGCTTTGTTGCTTCTGAACTAGATGGCTGCTTGTTTATCTTCAAGCCCTTAAGACCCAGACACTATATCTTTTGATAGCCGGGGACCATCAGCTTTCTTCACCACATTTGCTTATGCATACATTTGTCTTCAGTGATCATATCAGGAAGGTGGGCACCCACTGATATGATTTTTAGTTCTTTGATGTCTGATAACTGGTCCCTTATACAGCTCGTGATCAGACAGGCTGGTGTGTTTCTTCCATGTGGGCTTTGAGGTTTCTCAGCTAGATGGCTGCTTGTTCATCTTCAAGCCTTTCAGACAGGGGGCTCTAACTCTTGGATTGATCAGTTTTTCCATTCCACTGAGTATAAGAATCACCCATCTCAGAAATAGGAGGGAAGAATTCCCAGGGTCATTAAAGAAAGAAGAACCACCAGCAGAGCACATTAGAAATCCCTGTTGTGAGTGGAGGAGGCAGCAGAGGTCATGCCATGCCAAGATCAAGGGCCAAGGCAAGGATAATAGGAAACCAAAGAGGAGCAGTGCTGTGATTATACGACTGTGAGGCAGAGGAGGACTCTGGCCAAAGGGTCATGTGGCTGAGAGGCTGAAGACCAGAGAGAGACTTGACTTCTGACTCAGGAAAGGAACTGCAGTGGACCAATGGTTATATCCTTAATGTTTTCTGACCTTGACTTGTGGTAACTTGTTAGTTTCCCTAATAAATCCCCATAATTGTGAGTGTTATCTCTGAGTTCGGGATTGCCATTGCAACAAATGATTGAACCTAACAGTGAAGCAAAGTATTGTGGGAGGAATAGTTGGCATCAGAATCGTATAAAGAACAATGGAGGGTGGAGGCATAGCTGAGCTCTGCCTATGGCAACCGGCTTTAGGTTGGTGTGGAGATAGGATTTTTCTTCTCTTTTGTGTCCTTGGAGGAGGTAAGATGCAGCCCCCACACCATTTTTTCAGATGTCTACCATGTGTCAGGAGTTGATCTAAGTTCTAGGTTCTGGGGTCACAACAATTTTTGAATTAAGCAAAGTTCAGGCTCTCATAAAGCTTATATTTAGCATGTTACATGTATGTGTGCGCTTGTGGGGGTGTTAGAGAATATACACTTAAATAAATACATATGTCAAGTCGAAATAAAGTAAGATTATGAGAAAAAGAGAGCTGGGCCTGTGGTTTGAGGCTGCAAATGGAGATGGTGTTTTATGAAGGAAGAGCGGAAGGGTCTTTCTAAGGAGGTCACCTTTGCAGAGAGACTAAAGGGAGCGATGAGTAGACACAGAAATAGGTTGCCCAGATCTCCTTCAAAGAGAGAGCTACCATCGGAGAGCCTTCAGCTGTTGTGGTGTTTACATAACCTTGTGTCAACATGAGGGTATTATGAGTGAAGGGGTGGAGTCTAGCCTGTCAATCAGGTCATAACCGTTGATGCCTCTGTGTGGGTGTGATGGTCTCATGAGGATTCTGGGAACTTCCTGTCTCTTGATTCTAGCATCAGAAAAGGCAGGTCTCTCTTTCTCTCTCTCTCTCTGCTACACATTCATGTTAACAAGCCACATGGAGCCACACTGATGGCAGCCAGAGCCCTGGACATGTGTCCACTGCCATTGGCTCCACAGGACTTTCCACCCATTGGCCTGTGATCTTCCTATATTCAGCATTATTGCATGTGCTGCATGAGCCTAAGGAGGAATTTATGGACTATTATCAGACATATGGGCTAATAGCAGACTTATGGACTTGATCTGGCCTGGGCTGGGATGTTTTCTCAATATACAATTGCTCTTTGATATAAAGTTCTCTCTTACACATATATGAATGTCTCTGAATTTGTTTCTCTAATCATCCTGGTCTAACACAGCTGTCCTAACATTTAAGGACTGTTTTATCTGCAAAGAACATCTTCCTAAAAAAGAGCATCTTCTTGAACATGGGTCCTATCCAGAGGCTCATAAAAGTAGGACAAGTGCCTAGGAATTTTGGGGTGGGGAAGTGTTGGGGGGTTGCAAATGGTTAACATGATCAGCTGCTGACTGAAAAGTTACAAGTTCAAGTCCATCCATAGATGACTTGGGAGAAAGGCCTGATGATCTACTTTGCAAAACTTAGCCACTGAAAACTTGTTGAGCACAATCCTACTCTGACACAAATAAAGTTGTCATAAGTTGTAATCTACTTATATCATCTTTACTAAATGCCCTAAATGAGACCTAGGAGCCCTGGTTGTGTAGTGATGACTCATTGGGCTGTGATCCACATGGTTGGCAGTTAGAAACCACCAATGGCTCCATGGGAGAAAGACTGGGCTTTCTACTCCCATAAACAGTTACAATCTGAGAAATCTCCAGGGGCTTGCCATAGTCAGCACTGACTCAGTGGCAGTGAATGAGACCTATTGGACAGAATGTTTCAACTTCTGTTATATACCATAGCTTCAATATTTCTCCACCATGATCTCAAATAAATATCATATGCATGGAACTCTATAGGAGGGAGACGTATAACTATCAGACAAGAAAGAACATTACCTCACAGACAACAACAGTAAGTGCCAAGGCAATCACACTGCTGCTCACATGGCACTACCATCAGAATAGAAAGAGGCTGCACAGCTTGGTGTGGGGACCTTGAGGGTTGTGGGCATGACTGGGGGATCAAGTAGGAGGTGGTCCAGAGCCAGCTAAGGAAACTGTTAGGTAGGAATTGGAAGACAGTCATCAAAAGATACAGAGAAATGCAAGTTATTTAGATCTTCAATTAAAACGTAAACCCAGTATGCCTGTTGGAGACATCTAGAATGCTGGAGGTCTCTTGTTTCTTCCACACATAAATTACAAAGGTGCTCACCAATGGCAGGGATATGAAGGACCCGTTTTCAAGCCTACCTATTCTCTCCATGTCCAACTCTCCCAAGTCTCTTCTTCCTCGGCTTCACGGACTATAGTCTTCTCACACATCTCATGTTTCACAGTCAAAGCTCCTAGAGGAAAAGGAAACCGATTTTCTCAGCCGAGGGTTTCATAAATGCTGCTAGTTCTAAAGAGATTAGGAAGTTAATCATAGGAAACAGGCAACACCTTCTCAGCTTCATCCCTAAATAAAGCACCATGCCTATCATAGCTTAAGGGGAAAATAGTTATAGAACCTTTCTTTTTAACCAAAGGAAATGATTCTGAAAATCATTTCTAAAAAGTATTTCAATAGTACATAGAGAAGTAGGTGCGTGCGTGTGTGTGTGTGTGTGTGAAAATTAGTCCCAGTTTGATTTTTATATAACTGAACAAGACCTCACATTGTATGTTTAGATTTTCAAGCCCTTATTACCAATTGCTCTACTTGTGTTACTAGTGTTCTTTCTACTGTGAGTTTGGTTCAGAATGATATTTTTAGATCGCGTGGGGAGAGGGATGGAGTCCAGGAGGGTTTGTTTGCTTTTGAATCACTTTAATTTCTGAATCCAAAGATCCACTAATGTAACCATGTGTAGAGCCCCCAAACCAAAACCAAACTCACCGTCATTGAGTAGATACCAACTCATACTGACCCTGTAGGACAAGGGAAGTTGGACACTTTAAATATTAAGAAAATGATAATCTGGATATAAATTAAAATTCATATGCTCAACAACTCTGTTTGAATTACAGCATAATATCTAAATAACTAGCCCACAAACTAAAAATGCCCCAAGACAAGGCCTTCGTGTCTTTTTTGCTGTTGTTGTCAGGTGCCCAGAATCAGATCGGACTCAGCGACTCTGTGTACAAAAGAATGAAACCCCCTTGGTCCTTCCCCATCCTCACTACTCTTCCTCTGCTTGAGCCCATTGTTCATAGGGTGTCTTAGTCTGAACACTCTGCTGAAATCTGTTTGTCATCAGTAAACCTGCTAGCCCATGAAATACCCGTGACATGACTTCCACAACCAGTAACACACACGCCATCATAGTACAACAAATTGACAGAGGGGTAAGTGGTTCTCTTACCCCCGCCTCCCCAAACCGAAACAAATCTACTGACACCAACTCATAGCAACCCATAGATCTACTCCACTGGGTTGTTCAGATTAAGTTGTTATGGAAGCCAACAGCCTCCTCCTCCTCCAATGGAGCAGATGGTGGCTTTGAACTGCTCATCATGCAGTTAGCAGTCTAACACTTAACTTACTGCACCATCAATTCGTGCCTACCTTCTCTTGTGTTAAGTGCTATCAAGTTGGTTCTGATCCATACTGACCCTCGGTATAGCAGAAGGAAGAACTGGTTCTATCCCATCCTCACAATATATTTGAACCCATTGTGGCAGCCACTGTGTCAACTCGCTTATCGAATTGACTCTTCCTCTTTTCTGATGACCCTCTACCAAGTCCGATGGACCTTTCCAAGGACTGGTCTTTCCTAATCATACACTTGCCAGAAGTGGGTCGCATGGCTCTTCTCTCAAACAAATGTAATGCTTGTGTTACTGTGCTTTTGTAACACACAGATGTAATGTGTGTGCTACTGGTCATGGTGCTTTTGTTTTGCACTTTATTTGCATAAAATATCATAACCATGGCTCCAAAGGAAATTCATGATCCCAGCAGGAAAACTAAGAGGAACACTGTGAGAACCACGACAGAGAGAAAGAAATCAGCATGAACTTTGAATCAGGTTGCCCCTTGCCTGATTGGGCGACTCAATGCAACATGACTAAGTCGACATTCTCAACATTTTTTTGGGGGGGGGGGTAAGAAAAAGATTAAAAAGGCTAATGGAGCGAAAAGTGTGAAATCCTTAACTATGAAACAGAGTCCAGAACTTTGAAGAGGCTGATCAGTTACTGTTAATTTGAATAAATTAGCCAACTCGATGGCGATAGCATATCTGAGCCAGTGATAAATGAGGATGCTAGAAGTTTCCATAGTGACTTACAATCCTTGATAAATGAATTTATAAGGGCCATTTTTGGCACTCCAAACCAATTATTTGGTTTTATATAATTTCTTATGGGAAAAGTATGTTCAGTTCTGGAACTTTTTGGCGTTTGAATCCAAATTTGGAATGAATTGGGTAAGAAAACCTAGGTATCACTGTATTAATAATTATAATGAAAAGATACAACCTCGACTCACAACTTTCCTGATTTTAAACTATGCAGTTTTCCTTTGTTCTGTTCAAACAATCGCCTTTGGTTTATGTATTTCCAATGTTCTTTCCAATGTTCTTTAGACTTATGATCCACGCCGTCAGGTATCTTTGAATAATCAATTCACCACAAGTTAACAACCTTTTGGTGTTCTCTGCTTTTAGCCAGAATCCATCTAGCAACAGCAACGATGTCTCATCCTAAATCTTCTTGAAATTCTGATGTACTGCTACAACCATTGTTGAATTATCTTCTGCAAAATTTTACTCACATATGATATTAATGGTATTATTCAATAATTTTTATACTTTTGGGGCTCCATTTTATGTGGAATGGGTACAAATCTGAATATCTTCCAGTTGGTTAGCCAGGTCAACTCAAGAACTCCCTGCCATTGAGTCGATTCTGACTCCCAGTGATCCTAGAGGGCAGGGTGGAACTGTCGCTGTAGGTTTCTCACGGCAGCTCTTCATGGGAGTAGAAAGCCATGTTTTTCTCTTGAGTGTATGGTGCCTTCAACCTGCGGACCTTCCAATGAGCAGTGTGCCATATAACCTACTATCCCACCAGGGCTTCTGGGTTGGCAAGGTGGCTTTTGATGCATTTCTTGGCGTAGACTAGTGAGTGCTTCCAGCATCACTTTGTTCAAATAGTTCAAGTGGTATTCCATCACTTTCTGGAAGCTTGTTTTTCACTCATGCCTTCAGTGTAATGTGGCCTTGGTTCAATGCCATCAGTTCTTGATCATGCTAAGTCTCAGAATGATTGAATATTGACCAGTTCTTTTTCATACCATGACTGTGTATTTCTTCTATCTTTTTTTGATCCTGCATCTTTCAACATATTGCCTATAAAATCCTTCAATATTTCAGCCAGAGGTTTGACATTTTCCCCCCTCAGTTCTTTCAGCATGAATATGCTGTGTTCTTCTCTTGTGGCTTTCTAACTCAAGGTCTTTACATATTTCTTTTTTATTATTTAAATCATTGTATTGGGAGCTCATACAACTCTTATCGCAATCCATACATACATCCATGTGTCAAGCACATTTGTACATTTGTTGCCATCATCATTCTCAAGACATTTGCTTTCCACTTGAACCCTTGGTATCAGCTCCTCATTCCCCACTCCCCTCTCTCCTCCCCCATCCCTCATGAACCCTCGATAATTTATAAATTATTATTGTTTTGTCATATCTTAAACTGCCTGACGTCTCCCTTCACCCACTTTACTCTTGTCCATTCCCCAGCGAAGGGGTTATATGTAGATCCTTGTGATCGGTTCCCCCTTTCTACCCCACCTTCCGTTGACCCTCCCGGTATCGCCACTCTCACCAGTTGTTCTGAGGGGGTCACCTGTCCTGGATTCCCTGTGCTTTAATTTGTATTTCTTTCAAAAACTCATTGCCACTGAGTCCATTCGGACTCATAGAGACCTTCTGTGAGCATTGAATAGAGCGGAATAGAATTGTCCCTTTGGGTTTCTGAGACTTTAGACCTTACAGGAGCAGATAGCCTCATCTTTCCTCTACAGGACAGCTGGTGGGTTCCAACTGCTGACCTTTCAGCTAGCAGCTCAGTGCATAGATCCCCATGCCACTAGTATTCCTTGTAGTTACTCTTATCTCAGAACTCTTACATTTTTGTTTGGATAGGAAGTGCTGATACTATACTTTGAAAGCAGTAGATCATGATGACTAAGCCCTTCATAGCTGTCCAATTTCACTTGATGTAGTGATTGTTTGAGACTTGGGTTGGGAAACGTTTCTCTGGTTGGTCACAGGGATTGGCCAGTGAGAGCTAAGAAGAGTTTTGCTGTAGATTTCTGGGTAAACTGCTTCTTGGCATGTCTGAGAGTGTTACTTCTGAACATGATTTCTTTTCTGTACAATTTGGAGTCATAAGCCTAGAACTATTGGAATAAATTGCTATCATAAAGGACATAAATCTTGAAATAAATGAACATTGTGGATGGTAAAGCTGAGGAAGAGAAGACAAGAAAAAACAAACAAAAACAACAACCCGGCCACTGATAAAATCACTAAGCTCCTGTATTAAAGTAACCCTCCCGCTCACTCTGTCATTTGATTTTCCATGCATAAATCAATAAAAACCAAACCCCCAAAGCCGTGGCCATCTAGACAATAGCAACTCATAGTGACCCTATTAGTCAGGGTTTTTGAGACTGTAAATCTTTAAGGGAGCAGGGAGTCTCATTATTCTGTTGAATGGCTCATGAGTCTGAACTGCCTACATTGAGGTCTGCAGTCCAGAAATTAAGAAACTGTGCCATCAGAGTTAATTTCCTAAAGCAGTAAATTGCTTACCAGAGATTGTGTTAGAGATATGTAAATCTCTTTAGGGGAATACATTTAAACTCTTGAACATTTTGAGTAGAATGAACTGGTGATTAAAATGAGCCATACATGGGGGTGTAGACCATACTTTTAGCCCAGGATTATTTTTGGCTTTTTTGTTCCTTAGAACAATTATTTCATACCACTCACAATCACACCAGGAAAGTGTAATTCAAACTATTTAGGGTTGGTGATAGAAATTTAGGATTTCTTTTGATAGGAAGAAGTCCTTAATTTTATGGGAGTATTAGAAAAAATAAAAGATCAGAAATACTAGTTGCTTAATTATCAGCTGCTGCACATACATACACACATAAACACAACTCACACTATAGATACTAATTTACTACATATGTATATATTTCAACATCTTTATTTCTATTTAGGATTCATATTCTGTTAGACTTCCCCATTGAAAGTGTACCATTCATTGGTTCTTAGCATGCTCACAGAATGATGCAAATATCCCTGAAGTACACGTTTAGAACTTCTGATCCCTCACAAAAGACCACTTATATGCATGAGCCATCATTTTCTATTTTTCCTTCCGGGGCCCTGGCAACCAGTAGTCTACTTTCTGTTCTTAAGCAATTGTCCCTGACCTACTATATATTTTAAATCTCTCTTAGCTTAATAATTTGGTAACCTTTTAAAGTCACCCTATTTGCATAAAATAACCCTTTAAATTTACTCTAAATGACCGGCTACAAAGCTGGGACTTGTAAAATGTGGATAGACTCAGTGAGAAGCCACCTTACAGTGAAATCCTTACAATCCTTACAGTGGAATATGGGTTAAGGCTTACTTCTAGTTTTTTACTCTTCAATTTTTATACTCCTTTAATATAAGTCCAGGTCAAGGATACACAATAATGTAGAAAAGAAAAAGTATATGAGGAGCATGAGGTGGAAGAATGTAATAGCATTAGAGGAATAAAATTATATTGATGAAATGAAAGAAGTCACTGATTGATTTTTAAATATCTTTGTTGTAAAATATTTTTAAGGCTTGCAGACTTGAATAGGTTCCCTGTGATGTAGTAAATTTCTTAATATAGTCTTTCAAGCTATCAAAAAAATTAAGTGGAGCTATGCAAATACGATGCTTGTTGTCCACCAAGGATAGCTTGTTTATAATACAATTAAGGTGCCTGGCACCCCTGTCTGGATGGGACCTTGTCATTACGAAGGAGGAGCAGGAGGAGAAAAAAGATACATTGAAATCTTAAGGAGGGAATTGGTCACTTTTTCACTTAAAAAAAAAAAAAGCCAATTCCAAAGCAGAGGGGACTTCTCTACAATCGAGGAAGAACCAGATGGAGAGAGTGTTCTCTCGACTCCCATCCCTGTGATAAGAGCCTCTAGAGAAAGAGAGTGATAGAGGTGGAGCTAGACAGAGAGAGCTGTAACACTGGAGTGAGAGATGGTGAGAACAGCAGAAGAGAAACTGGCAGCAGAGTCAGTAGAATTAAGAGATGGGTAAGACATCATTCACTGGGCTTCCCGGTTGACAGAATGAAAGAACTTTTGGGTTAAAGTGGAATAAGATGCCTCTTTGGCACTTATTGGTGGAGCTATAGAGTTCTTAAGTATTTGCCTAATCTCAAGGAGCCAACAACTAGAGAAAGGCCTGCATGTTGATGCAGCTCAGAGGAGGCTATTCTGATTGAAGAATTGTTTCCTGAATAAATTTTGACCCTAAATGATAGCCTGTTACTTCCCTAATAAACCTATAATGCTGAGTATTATGTATGAGTTCTTTGTGGCCACTGCAACAAATTTTCAAATTACTGTACCCCACTGAGGAGTAGAAAATGCTATCAGAGGGACCGGTGGTGTCAGATTAGGAAAATTGGAGGTGAACGGGTATGTCTGACCTTTACTTCACAGGAATCAATCTTAGACTGATAATTTGATTGTCCTTCCCCGTTGTGAACTTAGAGCTGGTTGGGTGTCTACCCCTACCTGCAAGCCATTCTTACAGGCTCCAAAGACATATTTCTATCATTCTTTATTTCCCCATTTTTATTTTATTATTTTTAAAACAAATCATTTTATTGGGGATTCTTACAACACTTGTAACAATCCACAAATCAAATGTATCAGGCACATTTGTACATATGTTGCTATCATCATTTAAAAAATATTTTCTTTCTACTTGAGCCCTGGTATCAACTCTTCTTCCCCACCCCCCACTCTCATGAACTCTTGATAAAGTATGTTATTTTTATTTTCATAGCTTACACTGTCTTCTGTCTCCCTTCACACACATTTCTTTGTTCCACCCGCTGGGGGCGGGGGGTGGGGGGGGAGGAGGTTATATCAATCATTGTGATCGGTTCCCCTTTTTGCCCCCTTTCCCCAACCCCTTCCCCTTCCTCTCATGATATTGCTATTCCCATTATTGGTTCTGAGGGATTTATCTCTCCTGGATTCTTGTGCTGAGAGGTATTATCTGTACCAGTGTACATGCTCTGGACTAACCAGATTTGTAAGGTAAAACTGGGGTCATGACATTGGGGTAAGGAAGCATTAAAGAACTAGAGGAATGTTGTGTGTTTTGTTGGTGCTATACTGCACCCTGACTGACTCCCTTCCTTGTGACCCTTCTGTGAGGGATATCCAATTGTCTACAGATGGGCTTTGGGTCTCCATTCCCACCCCCCTCATTCACATATAAATGGTTGGTTGTTTTGGGTCTTCTGATGCCTGATACCTGATCTCATTGACACCTCATGATCATATGGGTTGGTGTGTTTCTTCAATGTGGGCTTTGTTCTTTCCCTGTTAGATGGCCACTTGTTTAACTTCAAGCCTTTAAGCCTTGTTTAACTTCAAGCCTCAGATCTTTTGAAAGCTTGGCACCATCAGCTTTCTTCACCACATTAGCTTATGCACCCATTTTGTCTTTAGAGGTCATGTCAGGAAGGTGAGTATCACAGAATGCCAGGTTATTAGAACAAAGCGTTCTTGTGTTGAGGGAGGATTTGAGTAGAGGCCCAATGTCCATAAGACATGTTTTTTAAAATTAGAAAATAGCTAAGGCAAATGGAAAAATGATAATATCAAAAAGCTGAATAAAAAATTTGAAAGGGCAGCTTGAGCAGACAAAATAAAATATTATAATGAAATGTGCAGAGACCTAAAGTTAGAACACCAAAAAGGGAAGAATACACTCAGCACATTTTAATCTGAAAGAACTCAACAGACAATTTAAGTCTCAGGTTGGAAAATTGAAAGATTATATGGGCAAAATATCGAAAGATTCAGGAAGTATCAAAAGAATATGCAGTCACTGTACCAAAAAGACATCCCACCTTAAGGGGGTAGCATCTGAGCAATAGCCAGTAACATTGAAGGAATATGGTCAAGCTGCACTGAAAGCATCAACCAAAAACAAGGCTCCAGAAATTGTTGGAAAAGCAATCAAAATGCTTCAACAAGCTGATGAAGCACTGGAAGCCCTTTTGTCTATGCCAGGAAATTTGGAAGACAGCTGCTTGGTTAAGTGACTGGAAGAGGTCCATATTTGTACCAATTTCAAAGAAAGGTGACCCAACAGGTGCTCCAATTATAGAACTGTATCATGGATATCATATGCAAGTAAAGTTTTGTTGAATATCATCCAAGGATGAATGCAACAGTGTATTACCAGGGAGCTTCCAGAGGTTCAGGCCAGAATCAGAAGACATGGAGCAAGGGATAGCACCAATGATGTCAGATGGATCTTGGCTGAAAGCAGAGAATACTAGAAAGATGTTTACTTGTGTTTTATTGACTATGCTAAGACACTTGACTGTGTGGATCATAGCAAAGCATGAATAGATTTGAGGGGAATGGATATCCCAGAACACTACATTGTGCTCATGGGGAAATTGTATGTAGATCAAGAACAGAATAAGGGAATACTGCATGGGTTAAAATAAGGAAAGTTGTGTATTTGGGTTGTTTCCTCTCACCATATTTATTCACTCTGTATCCTGAGAAAATCATCAGAGAAGCTAGATTATATGAAGAAGAATGTGGCATCAGGATGGGAGGAAGACTTGTGAACCTGTGATATGCAGATGACGAAACCTTGCTTGCTCTGAGTGAGAAAGACATGAAGATTTGCTGATAAAGTTGAAGGATTGCAGCCATCAATATGGATTACAACTCAAGGTAAAGAAAACTAAAATTCTCACACTGGACCAACAGGTAAAAGTGTGATAAACGGAGAAATGTTTGAAGTTGTCAAGGAATACGTTTTGCTTGTATCCACAAGCAATATTCATGGAAGAGCAATCAAGATATTAAACTATATATGGCAAGACTTCTTTAAAGATTTATAAAGCAGGAAGATTGCTTTGAGCACTAAGGTGCGCCTGACCCATGCTCTGGTATTTTCAATCACCTCATGTGCATGGCAAAGTTGGACATTGAATAAGGAAGACAGAAAAAGAATCGATGCATCTGAATTATGTTGCTGGCAAGAACATTGAAAGTGCCAGGACTGCCAAAAGAACACTCCAATCTGCCTTGGAAGAAGTATAGCCAGAATAATACAGAAGCAAGGACGGTGAGACTTCATCTTACGTACTTTGAAGACGTTATCAGGCGAGAGCAGTCCCTAGGGGCGGGCATCGCGCTTGGTAAAGTCGAGGGGCGACAAAGAAAGAGGAAGGTCGTCAGTGAGAAGGACTGACACCATGGCTGCAGTAACGGACTAAAGTCTAGGAATGTGGTGAGGGTGGCACTGCACTGGGCAGTGTTTGCTTCTGCTGTGTGTAGGGTTGCTATGGGTCTGAACTGATGAGATAGCATCTAACAGCAACAACAACAACAACAACAAAAGAGGCATGGCAGGGGAGGTTGGGGGAAATGGGGAGCTAACAACATTCAGAGAATGTTCTGAAATTGTGATGATTGCAAAACTCTTAATACAATTGAGTGACTAATTCTATGATATGTGAATAAAAATATTAGGAAAAAGCCCCCATGACATCAACAGTAATGTTTAAAAATGCACACACGCTGATTAAAAAATATCAAGAAAAGTAAGGAAATTCATATAAAGCAGAAGTATATGGGGTGGGATGGTGTGGTCGTTACATAATCTGGTGTCAATTTGGGACTTGATAGGATTAAGAGTGAAGGGGTGGAGTCTAGTTTGTCAATCGGATCATAGACAATGAGGCCTCTGTGTGGGCATGACTTTCTCCTAAGGATTCTGGGAAATCTGGGATTTCTCCTTGGAGGTAGAGACACTTCTCTCTCTTGGCTCACTTCCTGTGAGACATCCCTGGGGAGAAGCTACAGGGATCTACCCTGATGCAGCCCTCCGGAACTGGAGAAGTCACGTGGAGACCCCTGCCAGTGCTGAGATGCTTACAATGCCACTGGATCCAGAAGACTTCCAATCCACTAGCCTGTGATCTTCCTGTATTTGGCGTCATTGTATGTGTTCTGTGATTCTGAAGAGGAATTTATAGATTGGTATTGGACATATGGGCTAATATTGGACTTATGGACTTGATCTGGAACAGGCTCGGATGTTATCTCAATATTCAATTGCTATTGTATATAAACCTCTTTCTGTATATGAATTTGTTTATCCACTCTACCTGGACGAACATAGATGGGATAAAAATGGAAAGTCTGTGGGTGAGAGGTGAGAAGCCCGCTGACGAAGTACTGTATTTCTTCTTCTTTTTAAAAAATCATTTTATTGGGGGCTCATACAGTTCTTACCACAATCCATCATCCATCCATTGTGTCAAACACATTGTACATATGCTGCCATCATCATTTTCAAAACATTTTCTTTCTACTTGAGCCCTTGGTATCAGCTCATTTCCTCCCTCTCCCACCCCCCTCTTTCATGAACCCTTGATAATTTATCTATTATTTTTTTCATGTCTTACACTGACCGCTGCTTCCCTTCACCCATTTTTATGTTGTCTGGGAGCGGGGTTTATGTAGATCATTGTGATTAGTTCTCCCTTTCTCTCCCCACCTTCTCCTTACCCTCTTGGTATTGCTACTCTCATTATTGAACCTGAGGGGTTTAGCTGTCCGGGATTCCCTGTGTCTGGAGCTCTTATCTGCACCAGTGTACACGCTCTGGTCTAGCCAGATTTGTAAGGTAAAATTGGGGTCATGATAGTGGGGTGGGGATGGGGCGAGGAAGCATTAAAGAACTAGAGGAAAGTTGTATGTTTCAGTGGTGCTATACTGCAACCTGACTGGTTCATCTCTTCCTTATGACCCTTCTGTAAGGGGATGTCCAATTGTCTACAGATGGGCTTTGGGTCTCCACTTCACGCTCCCCCTCATTCACATTGATATGATTTTTTTGTTCTGTGTCTTGGATGCCTGATACCTGATCCCACCGATATCTCATGATCACACAGGCTGGTGTGCTTCTTCCATGTGGGCTTGGCTGCTTCTCAGCCACATGGAGAAGTGCTGTATTTCAAAGCAGCATTATTTGTCCTAAAAAAACATTTAAATGTTCGGGTTTTATTTATTTGTTTATGTATTTATATTTCTACTCCCTTGCTACCCTTATAGAAGATTGTTTTTTAAAAATATATATAATAATGTGGTTTTATGTTGTCTTACAAAAAGAAACTTGCTTTTTTGCATTTAATACTTGTAGGAAAAGCATCTTTTCTTTCACAAGAAAGATGCTCTTTCTTGGCCCATTTTTCACAAAATCAAAGGGAAAAATCCATTTTTTCTTATTTTGATATAGTAATGATTGCAAATAAACGTGACTGCATTCTAAAAAAAGACCCCAGCAGTGAAATATAACGATAAGTGGCAATTCACACTTGGTTTGCATGGCAGAGAGAAAAGGTAGTAGTGTTTATTGTGTTAAATTAGGAGTGCAGGTGATAGCTAAAGAGGACATTGCCATTCAGCTCTACTGTGTATGCTACTTCACAGTGTCAGAAAACAGGCTGAATTTTAACAGAGCTTCAGATTTTCCATAGAAACTGAGCATTTGTATAAAAAATCTTCTGATTTCCAAATACTGGCAATCAATCCAGTTTATAAACCCAGTGCATGAATCAAAAAAGTACATCCTGGTCTCATGATGCCTGTTTAGGATCTTGGCTTTAGAGAATGTGTCTCAACTTGATTAGGGGTTAGAATCAGAGTGTTTCGCTTTTCAACACATTTATGGTATGTATTATTATTTACAATACCCTTTGAACAAATATATAGCCAAGGACAACTGTCTAGAGAAAGAAGGATGAGATTAGAACAAAGATGTGACACTCTAAGAAAGATTTTAAAGAGACAAATATAATGTTGCTTGTAAAGATGGAAAGAAATATGGACAGTTCAAACAGAAGTCTGGAAGACAACAGAGCAGATTTTTTGGTGGAAAAATGGAATTAAAAGATAATGGAATTTTCCCATGAACTTGTTCAAGCCCTTTCATGCATGCCTATGTGTGTGTATGTATAAAAATATATATATACATACATATATACATGTATATAGGTATATATAGAAATATCTGTAATGCACATTTGTGTTTATATATGCACTTGTATGTTTATATTTATCGATACAAACATTTATCTATAAATATAAATATCTTGTGTATGCATTTTCATGTTCATATATATTTTTATATAGGTATATATATATATAAACATGCACACACATACACATACATGAGAAGGCTTCAAAAAGTTCATGGGGAAAGTTATAATATTTTTATTTATTTTAAAATATTTATTGGGGACTCTTATAGCTCTTATAACAGTCCGTACATTGATTGTATCAAGTATGTTTGTACATATGTTGCCATCATTATTTACTTTCTATTTGAGCCCTTTGTATCAGCTCCTTTTTTTCTTCCTCCCTCCTACCATCATGAGTCCTTGATAAATTATACATCATTATTATTTTCATATCTTACACAGACCGCTGTCTCCCTTCCTCGTTTCTGTTGTTTGTCCCCCTGGCGCACGTGTGTGTGTGGCTATGTGTCAATCATTGCGATCAGTTCCTCTTTCCTCCTCTCTTCTCCCCACCTTCCCCCTATCTCCTGATATTATTACTCCCATTTCTGTTCCTGAGGGGCTTATCTGACTTGGCTTCCGTGTGTCCTGAGCTCTTGTCTGTACAGTGTACATGCTCAGTCTCGCCAGAACTGAAAGGCAGGACTGGGGTTAGGATCGTGGGGGCTGAGAAAGCCTCAAGGAACCAGAGGAATATTGTGTGTTTCATCTGTGCTATTCTGCGCCTTGGTTGACTCATCCTTTAACAGAAACTTCTTTCATTTAAGATTTACTGTATATTTTACAGTGATGAAAACTAAAAGTTGGTGCTAAGTATATTGACACATGCTTCCTACAGACTGTCAGTCTTCAGAGTGTATGGGTGTATGATGGGGGCAGGGCTGTTGCAGCTGAGATGTTGGCCAAGGACTAAACTTAAGCAGGGGCTGCAGTTGGTAGGGGGGTGGGTAGTAAAAGGTTTTCTTATAGAAGCTGCAGTTGGTAGGGGGGTGGGTAGTAAAAGGTTTTCTTATAGAAGCAGCTTCTTGTGGTCTCCCCTCAATAGAGTTCAGGATTGTGTGTCAAACCACTTCCTTTCCTGTAGTACAGCTAATTGGTGGACTTTTCTCTGGCTGGACTGGAGATTCCATTCTTCACCACATCCTGATTGGCAGAAATGTCAAAACTTTGAATGAGCAGTCTGACATTGAGCATAATTTTCAAGAAAGTATCTGTCTTCCCATTTGAATTGGTTGGTAGAATGAGATGCTTATGAAACTGTGGGTTACAGATCTATTTATGTTCTTCACTTGTATGAAACCCAGGAATTCTACAGCTTGATGATCCTCAACTCTCTCTAGAGGAGCCAGTAGAAGTATGAAATTTTATTGATACAGAATGGAGGCACTTTTTGGTATCTCAGCTTAGGTCTCTTGGTGACACAAACGGTTCGAACTTGGTTATTAGCCAAAGGTTAAGGGTTTGAGTTCATCCCATGGAACGTAGAAAAAAGGCTTAGTATTCCACTTGCAGGAGTTTATACCCTTTGAGAACCCTATGTGATGTGGCTCTACTTTAACACACATGGAGTCACCATGGGTCACCATCTACTCGATGCCAATGGGATTAACCATTCGATTTTGAAGCTCAGGATTTACTGCAAGCATCACTAACCTCCAGTCAATTTCCTCTGAACAGAAGTTGGAATCCAGACAGCTTCTCCACATGGCACCATCCTTTACTTCACTTCTATTTTTTGGAAAAACTCCAACAAAATGGAGCCAAGCCTGATTGTCAAGTTTGGATTAAAGGTTGAAATTTGGGATGAGATTTTTTCTCTGAGAAAAATAGAATAAGGGTTTCCATTGAACATGAGAATGCACATGTGTGCATTGTCAAAAAAATATAAAGGAACACAAAGATACAAAATGCAAGAAGGAATATCAGAAATATGATCAAATCTGGAGTTTCAGTCATGGGAAAGTATGTTAGGATTTGAAGATTAGAACTACAGAGAAGCAGAAAAGAATCCAGATTCAAAATAGGTATAAAAATAAGAAAAGATTGCAATCAATTTCCCAGAACAGTGTGACAAAATCTTTTGGTGGCCACTTTTCCCGGTTTGCCTTTCTGAAATGTCAGTTGTGCTTAATGGTAGTATATATTACATTGCTTAGTAGTTTATATTACATTGCTTGTAGAGTCAAATGCAAGTTTTGCATGAATTTTTAAAGATCAAACATGAGACTTCAAAGAGAAATTACTTTTGCTATGGACTGTTGTAGGCTTTGCTGTAGCCATCCTGAGTGCATATATATTCTCTTTTCCTTGCTACTATAAAGGATATTTTGGTAGGAATGCCTGAGAATCAGAGGCTGGAACATCAACTAGAATTCTGGACTTGCTTTTAATAGACTACTAGGTGCAAGGCTATTTGGATGGTCAACTAGCCTAAAGGGCAGGGACCAAAATTTATTGTATATCCTTTATAATAATTGCATTGTTGCATCAACTTGAACCTACATCAACTATTTAGGAGCATAAGTGGCATAGTGGGTTATATGTTGGGCTACTCACATTAAAGTCAGTAGTTTAAAATCCATCAGCTGCTCCATGGGAAAAATATGAAGCTTTCTGTTCCAGCACAAGATTTACAGCCTCAGAAACCAAAGGGGGTCATTTACTCTGTTTGATAGGTTTGATATGAATTAGAATCAGGTTGATGGCAGTGAGTTTATATTAACTGTTGAGCATCATCATAAAAAATGGTGATTTTCTCCTGCCTTAGTGCAAGAATGGTTTGTTCTAACAATATGGTATTGTATGATACCTTTCTGACACAATCACTGACAAAATGGGTGCATAAGCAAATGTGGTGAAGAAAACTGATGGTGCCTGGCTATCAAAAGATATAGCACCCGGGATCTTAAAGGCTTGTAATTAAATAGGCGACCTTCTAGCTCAGAAGCAACAAAACCCATATGGAAGAAGTACACCAGCCTGTGTGATCATGAGTGTCCATGGGAAGAGATATTAGAAGTTTAAAAGCACACAACCAACTCGATGTGAAGGGGCATGGATACAATAGGGACCCAAAATTCACTTGCAAAATAATTGGATTGTCCCTCTCAGAAGGGCCACAAGGAAAGGATGAGAAATCCAGGGTGCAGTATGGCTTCTGATCAACTACATAATTATCCACTAGTTCTTTAAAATTTCCTCCCCTTACTCTTAAGTCTGTTATTTTTTTACCTTATTAATCATGTTAGATTTGTATATGTTCATTTGTGTATTTAAGATTGTTCAGTTCATGAAAGTCAAGGTAGATAACCCTGTGGAAACAGTAACAGGAATAATGGTTCCCTGAGGGTACAGGAAGAGAAGTAGGGGTAAGAGAGGGATTGAAGAGCTGATAGCATTGACGATTGTATAACTCCACTTGATGGGATTGAGCAACAGAATTGTATGTGAGTCAATACATTGGATTGTGTAAGATGTTTCAATAAAACTTTATTTAAAAAATGGTGATTTTTCAAACCATAAATCACCATTCATATAATGAAACATGACCAATTTTGTTTGCTGCTACTTGTGTCGTAAAGCCTAAAAAGGAAAACAAAAGCAACATATAATAAGTATATATTTTAGTTTTATATTATTTTGTGAATGTTTTATTATATTTAGGTAAATGCAGTAGGTTACAATGTAACATGAATATTTTTTAACCTGTGGCTTTTCATAACAATTAAATCACTATTCTAAATTTATTTTGAAGTTCAGTAAGATATGAATAGATATTCCATTTGAGAGGGGGGAGTGTTCCTTGCTCAAATAAATTTTATGTAAAAAATCAAATTTAGAGACTTAAAAAAATTAAGTACTTTTATAGAACAACAAATATGCTAACAGATACTGGGAATTTATAGAAGAGATAAAATTGGCAGTATTTCCCAAAGATACTTATATAGATGATCCCTGCCCCCCTGCCCTTTTTTTCTTTTCATAGAGAGTTTCAAGAAGCTAGTACTATGTGGACTGCAGGACATTAATAAAATGAATAAACATTCTCACTCCATTTTGTTATCAAAGTAAGGTGCTGTGTTGCCTTCAAAGAAGTTCTAAGTAGAGACTCCTTCTTGGATGGAAAGGGAAGAGTATGTACTATATTCAAAGTCAAGTTTTTAATAATTTATTTTTCAGAAGCAGATCTCCAGGTCTTTTTTCGGAGGTTCTTCTGGGGGACTCAACCCTCCAACATTTTGGCTAACAAACAAGCACACTCACTGTGAAACCACCAGGGGCTCCAACTTCAGGTAAGCATACCCCTTGTAGGAATTTATTTTCCTGTTTGCTTCTGCCCGGAGAGCTACCTGTCATATCTACGTTGGTGTTTTCCTTGCTGTACCTCTACTCTGTATGACCTCAAAGTGGGGCACAGATTTTCTAGTGACATTTCCATCTCCACACGTCAAGATATAGACAAGGTACTCCCTCTCCTTTCATTTTCAAAGGCGTGCTCCTATTACCGCAGTATGGATTATGACTCAATGTAAAGAAGGCCCAAATCCTCACAACCAGACCAATAGGTGACATCATGATCAGTGGAGAAAAGGCTGAAGTTGTCCAGGATTTTGTCTTGCTTCAATCACAATCAATGTTCATGAAAGCAGCAGTCAAGAGATAAGAGATAGGTAGCACCAGGCATACTGCACAAGATCTCTTTGGAGGATTGAAAAGCAAAGATGCTACTTTGAGGACGAAGGTGTGCCTGGCCCATGGTATTTCCCCTTGTCCTCGATGCATGTGAAAGTTGGACATTGAGTAAGGACGACAGAAGAAGAATCAATGGATTTAAGTTTGAAAGTATCACGGACTGCTAAAAGGACAAACACGTGTGATTTTGGAAAAAGCACGGCCAGAGAGCTCCTCAGAGGCAAGGAGAGCAAGACTCTGGCTTACATGCTTTGCACATGTTGTCAGGAGAGACCCGTCCCTGGAGATTCTACAGTGTAGAAGACCGTGATGCTCGGTAAAGAGGACGTCCCTCAAGGAGATGGGTGCATACGGTGGCTGCATCAGTGGACTCAGACACAGGAACAACTGTGAGGATGGGGTAGGGCGGTGCAGTGTTCCTTCCTGTTGTGCATAAGGTTACTCTGGAGCGGAACGGACTCCATGGCACCTAGCAAGAACAAGTATTGCAACTATTTTTACATCTTTACCACTTCATTACACTCTAGGTGAAGTATGCAGATGGAGATAAAAATGTCCTAATTAACTATGAGAAGTTATAAACATCTCTAGAACCATCTACATTTTTTCTAGTTTAAAAAAATAAAGTAGTATTTCTCCTAAGGAATGAAAATAATTTTCATAAAGCATTTTAAAACGCTGACAGATCTTCGATATTGCTAGCCCGTGTCCACAGGCTCTTTTGCGATGCTTTTGATCTTTAGTTTCTCAGTGCTGCTTACAGCACCACCTCCCAAGGTATGAGCTGGTTCTTAGCTGATGTAGAATTTTCCCTGCTTGATTATCCCCCCCCTTTAAGCCACAAAGACAAAAGATGCAATCGGCGCAAATTAACAGGACCCCTCTTTCTTCCGATTGGCCTTTCTGAAGACTGCAGTCTCGTTATGGCTGACCGGGTTCTAGGTTCTCTGCTTGGCTCTGGGACACTGGGACATGCCTGCTGGGTACGCTCTCACACACGCTCATCACATCAGGAGTGGAGCCAGGAGGTCAAACCCAACAGCTCCACAAGAACACTGCTTCAAAGAAGGGTCCTAGAGCAACGATCACGAGAGTCACACTCGAGAATAGGTTTAGGATTTTGATCATGAAAGCATCACTGGTTGCATTTCCCTTTTTTTGCTGTGGATGCAAAGGAATTCAGAGCCACACCTGCAGTTTAGAGTATCTATATTGATGCCCATTACCCACATATTTCATCCTTCCTTTTGGGACCCAGATTAAAAAACAACAAAAATTGGTTTTATTAGCTTATTATTAGTTTCCATCATTGACTGCCATTCTTGTGTAGCTGCAAGCCTTTGTTGTATAGGTTCAAAACAATAAGGATTTTTTTTGTTAAATTTTTTGTTGAACGTTTGATGCAAGTTTCAAAACAATAACAAGTTAAAAGAACTCTTTAAAGTTCCAGGTTCTCCTCCCAATTTATGGGCACACTTTGTTGTCTCCTGCTCTGGTCGCTTTTAATCTCCTAGACCTTTAACACTGCAGAGCCAATGGGCTCAACTCTCCGTTGTTAAGTCTGTTTTAATGCAAGCTCCCTCCCTCAGTGATCTCAGTGAGACTCAAGGCTTTAAAAAGCAGCTATATTACTAGGTCTATGAAACAGCTCCAAGCATGGATGGTCCTGGAGGGCATTGCACTAATTAAAATTAGGCACTCACCAAAGGGCAGATGTTTTATGATACCACTATTATTAAATTCAAGGTAAGACTTTCAAATTAAAAAAAAAAAACCTTCTTTGATGGCTACCACGGGTAGAAGGGGAAAAGTGAGAGAGAACGTCACTGGCTAGGTGAGAGAGGGTTAATCTGGGTGAAGGGAGAGCGACATACAATAAGTGGGGGGTAGGCAGAATGAAGCAAGCAGGGCAAGACATTGGAGGTTTCCAAGAATTAAACAACAGAGGCAAATGCTCTTATACGCACAGTCCTGTCATAGTGGTGACTGATCTGCAAGTAAGTGCTTGGATAGACACACATGTGTGGGAGCAGGTGTGGGAGGGAGAGTAGAGTCTACCCACGAATCTAGATAGATTTGACAGAAGGGAATTGTTCGTGTGTATTTATCTTTGCAGGAGCCCTGGTCACCTCATGGGGCACGTGTAGAGCGGTTAACCCCCAAGTCCAGCAGTTTGAAAGCACCAGCTGCCCCTTGGGAGAAAGAGGAGGCTTTTCTATAAGGATTCCCAGTCTTGGAAATCCACAGGTGCTTTTCTACTCTGTCCCAAAGGGTTGCTTTAAGTTGCAATTGACTCGATGATAGTGAGTTTTTTTGTTTTTACCTTTGTTACAACTATATCCATGAATATGGAGCATCCTGGGGGAGAAGTTATGAAAACTTCCTAAACATAACCAAATACCTTGAGGTCATGAGTCCCTGGAGATCTGGGCCATATAGTCTTTGGGAACCCCAAGGTCAATTGGCATAAGACCATCACAAAGGCATCCTTCTCTAGCCATTCTCTCATCTCCTGTTGTGCACCTATCAGCACATCTTGTTGATTCTTTCATCAAAATACACCTAAAACACGCCAATTTCCTAACATCTCCACACCTTCCACTAAGGTGGAAAGCAGTCACCTCCTCTTGGATGGTTGCCTCGGAAATGGTCTCCTTAGTTCTGCCTTTCCCTTTTGCAGCTTATTCTGTGCAACAGCAGAACATCTTGTAAAGATGTAAATCAGTTTAGGTTGGGTTTTTTTTTTTTTTTGCTCAAAACTATCCAGGGTTTTCCATATGTCCCAGAATAAAAGTCCATTCCTACCATGATCTATAAATTTGGTTTTGTTTATTTCTGACACCAAGTATGTCTTCCTCGGTCACTTGGTTCTGCTTACTTTGCTCATCGCTGTATACCCCCTGTTTAGCATGTGCCTTGCATGTAAATCAATTAGGCGCTTATTTCTTAAATGGATCAGTGCGCTTATTAGTATTTGGTTTAAAATAGGTCTCTTATCGTGAAAAAAACCACTGTGAATTGGAAACCGATTATACAACAGATACATGCAGTAGGTGATTTCATCCTTACAACTCTCTTTTTGACGTGGGTATGATTATTATTCCCACTGTACAGATGAGAAAACTAGGCACAGACCAACCCAAGTACCCAAAGCTGTTAAGAAACAGTCAGGATTTGAATGCTTGCTCATATGTCCTAGGCTTTCTTTCACTTTCCTTGTGGGTGAAAGGAGAACAGTGGTTGGTGTAAGACATGAAAATAATAATTATTTAAAAATTATCAAGGGTTCATGAGGGAGGCAGGGGAGGGGGGTGGAGAAAAAAAACATGAGGACCTGATATTCATCTGTATAGTTGATAAGAGTTCAAGTAGAAAGAAAATATTTTGAAAATGGTAATGGAAACATATGTACAAATGTGCTTGCCCCAATGGATGTATGGATGGATTGTTACATGAGCTGTAGAGCCCCAGTAAAATGATTTCTTAAAGTAATATTTTTTACATATGGACATTTTTTAAAATACCAAATTAGATATACTAGAACAACAAATTCCCACATATCCGGTGCCAATGCTGATAAACTACTAACTCTGGTCAGATTGTTTTCATCTATACTTCATTGCTCAGCTGGGTAATTTTCAAGCAATGGGCAATCACTATTTTTATTTAACTTTTAAACATTTCAGAATTTATTTCTAAAGAGCAGAGGTAAAGACACATTCCAGTTGGAAATTTTGTACTGTCCATTTTTAACTTGGCTAGTCATTTCGTTTTCCTTAAACAAGAGTTCTCTGAGAAGTGCCTAGACTCACCTTAATTTTGTTCTTAGTACTAAATGAACCTCGGCTCTCAGAAAACTTGGGCAAACTACAAGGCATCATATAAAGCTTGAGTTTTTAACTTCGATGTCATTACCCACCTTGTGCTATTATATGGTTAAAAACTCTACATCAAAGCCTCCTTTGGGAGGGTGTATAACAAGTATGACCTGCTTTTCCCCAGCAACGTGGCTTCCCAAAGAGCAACATGCCTCATAAATATGCCAGAGTTCTTACAGAGAGTCAGCGGTCACATGGAGTGAATACACTCTTGGAAGATTAGAAAGTCTTACGAGAAAACAAAGCACTGCATTTATGTTGTGTGAAAGAGAACTGGAACAGCATATATGTTTTCAAGAATCCATCACAACTTCTAAAACAGGACTAATAAAACATCGGGTATACGTAGCAGTGTGCGAGGGTGTGAGAGGTAAAACAAGATCCTGGTGGCACAATTTAGTGGGGCCTCAATTGTGCTCCACTAGAAGTAAAGTGAATCATCCTTTTAAATAAAAATAATAAATATATCAATAAACATGTTGTTCTTTCTTTACTTCAGGGTTTCATTTTGTTTCTTTAAATTATTTTATTGGGGCTCATAAAGCTCTTATCACAATCCATACATACATTAATTGTATAAAACACATTTGTACACTCATTACCCTCATTCTCAAAACATTTGCTCTCCATGTAAGCTTCTGGCATCAGCTCCTCATCCCCCCCCTTCTGTCCCCGCTCTGCTCCCCCCTCCCTCATGAACCCTTGATAATTTATAAATTATTATTTTGTCATGTCTTGCCCTGTCCGATGTCTCCCTTCACCCACTTTTCTGTTGTCCGACCCCCGTGGAGGAGGTTATGCGTAGATCCCTGTAATCGGTTCCCCCTTTCTACCCCACCTTCCCACCACCCTCCAGTATCGCCACTCTCTCCACTGGTCCTGAAGGGGTCATCTGTCATGGATTCCCTGTGTTTCCAGTACCTGTCTCAAACATGTAGCTCTGAATGTGTGACGAACACTTTTCTAAATGCTTTCTTAATGTATATTAATTTAGTTCATTCTCACAACAAAGACGTTGTAAATAATTTTCAATCTCTATGGGTATAGAGAGATTAAGAGATTTGCTGTTTCACAACGAATAGTGGGGAAGTCATTATTTAAATGCCGGCCTCTCACAGAGAACTGAAGTTTTGACATGTGCAACAACATGGATTTATCATTAAAACACATTGCTAAGTGAGAGAAGTTAGAGGTTGGAGAAGAGGCGCTGAACAGAGATAGAATTTAGCCAGGAATGTGAAGTTGAGAAAGATTTTATTGAGACAGGGAAAGAACTCCCAGGAGCGAAGGGAGAGCAGAGAAAGGGATGGGGGCATCTTGAGCCGCTGGGTGGGTTCTGAGACCCAACAAGTTAGGTCAGGGAAATCGCGCCTGGTAGTGAGGCAGTGGGACACATATAGGGCTTGAGCCAGAATGTGCTGGTAAGAGGAAGTAGGGCCTTCTGGTGCTGCAGTTGCAGGGTCTGCGTCAGGCTGTGATCTGTAAGTAAATCATCCTGGAACACTGAGGGAAGGGGCTGTACAGACCCGGCCTGGAGTGATAAGCTCCTAGGAATGTTGAAGCCAGGGAATGCACAGCCCAGCTCTGGCCTTGAGAGGCGGGAGAAGGGGCCGCACAGTCCAACAGGCTCTCTTTCGGGAGAGCTGGGGCAATCGGCTGCATGGTTTGGACCCGGCCCAAACAATAGGTCATTTACCATGGGAACATATTATATGATCCAGTTCATAAAAAATGTCTAGAAAAGGAAAACATATATAAATTTATTAGTGATTTCCAGGGATAAGCGGGAGGAAGGAGAAAAAGAAGTCATAATATTTAGGAGACACCAGCTTTTTCTTAAGTGGGAAAATTCAGGAAGAATTAGGGTGATGGTAGAGCACTTGATGAAGATGCATGTCTTCAACATCACTGACCTGTACATGTGAAAATTGTTGAAGCAAAATGCCTTTTTTCTCATATATTTATCACAATAAAAAAGAAAGGTGATGATGACAGGGATCATTGCATATTTTCTAAGCATGTAGCCATTCAAAAACTCTTACTTATAACCTTTGCGGAAAATATCTGAAAAATCAGGAATCTCATCATCAGGTCATATTTTGTTCTAAAATACACCTGACAATAAACTAATGCTTATTAAAATAAAAAGGAACATATTTCTGTATTCCATCCAATATGATATTATCTATCATGTTGTTCAACACAGTGAATTAAGAAGTAGACCACATATTGAAATAAATTGATCACTAAAAATTAATAATTGCACATATGATATGTATATTCTTTTGAGTTAAGTCTCTTTACCCTATGAAGACAACCCACTGTTCCTAAACACGTGTGGATGAAAGGTGTAAAGTAAATTACTTAAGGAGAAAATTCATTAGTAAAGAAAAATCAGAATTCAGAAGTATATTTCTATAAATGAAGAATTTTCACTGTGTTATTTTTCCTTAGGAATTCTTACTTTCTATCAGTATGAGCATACACTGAACAAGCTACAGTTCTTATTCTCTTGAATCTTACAGTCAACAGAGCAAGATAACTCTACAGAGAAACATTCTAAAACCATGTGATGTCTCTGATGAGAGAGGTTGTCCACAAGGTCCTGGATTTATTAAATAAGGAGAGTTCATGCTCTGCCTGAGAGAATCAGAAGAGGATTGTTTATGGCTTCAAAAGCATCAGGAAGAAAATTAATCACCATCAAGACAATTCCAAGAGATGTCTAAATTTGCAGAAGAGGAGGAAGGGAAATAGATTCGCAGGATTAGTCCATTTTAGACACTGGAAAGCCTAACACTCAGGGTTCTATTAGATCCGTTGGGTGGGCAATACCTTGGTTCTTGGCTTCGCACGAGAAAGTCACGCTGAAGCCTGGTTTGTGATCCAAGTGGGTTAAAAATATTTTTTTGTGTGTAAAGGATCGAAGAAGTTTCAGGCTTTACAGTCAATGAACATGGGGATGCACCCCCACACGTGGTGACCTGAGGCCCAAGAGAGAGACCAAGGCAAGGCCGAGAGGAAGGCAGAGGAGCAGTTGGAAAAAGAGGGGGGTGGTCTTCAGGTTCCATTTCTGCTGAGAGGTGTGGTGGATGGTCCTGGTTGACCGCATTGGCTGAATTAAGCTCACCTGGCTCAGGGGCCCGAATTGCAGCATGCCCTGTAGCCTTTAGAGGCTCAACCTCCTGTAGGGGGCCCCTAGGCTAAGCATGAAGAGCAACAACCCCCTATCTTGCTACCTAACAGGTTCCACATTAGCAAGACCCTGTAGTCTATACTCAGGTCTTTCTGTATCTGCAGCGCAGGTTTCTTTACTACAAACTCATTCTTTTACACATAAGTATGCAGCCAGAGCCAGAACTCTGTTTCCTTTCGGATTCCAGCATGTCTGGACATGTTCTGTGGAGATGTGGCATTTGAGTTCCCTGGCCTTGAGGCAGTATAATATAATGTTTAGTGGGCACTGCATTTGGAATGCAAGTCACAAGTTAGTGAAGGCTACTTAGGACTTTGGAATCTGAAGACCAGCTTTGAATCTGGGTGCTCATTTGTCAACGCCACAACCAGAGGGAATTAATTTAATTCATTGATACACTTTAATCTATAAAATGGAGGCATTTTACTCTAGCCCTTAAATGCTTGCTCCCCCCACTATTACGATCCCAATTCTACCTTACAAATCTGGCTAGACAAGAGGATGTACATTGGTGCAGATAGGAACTGGAAACACAAGAGAATCCAGGACAGATGACCCCATAAGGACCAGCACTGAGAGTGGTGACACCCAGACAGTGGAGGGAAGGTAGGGTAGAAAGGGGGAACTGATTACAAGGATCTACATATGACATCCTCCCTGGGGGATGGACAACAGAAAAGTGGGTAAAAGGAAATGCTGGACAGTGTAAGATATGAAAAATAATAACAATTTTTAATTATGAAGGGTTCATGAGGGAGGGGGGAGTGGAGAGGGAGGAGAAAATGAGGAGCTGATATTAAGGACTCAAATAGAAAGCAAGTGTTTTGAGAATGATGACGGCAACAAATACACAAATGTGCTTGACACAGGGATGTATGTATGGATTGTGATAAGAATTGTACAAGCCCCCGATAAAATGATTTAAAAAATGTCATGGGAAGCAGATACCCTGTTTAACAAGTGGTGCTGGAAAAAATGGATATTTACCTGCAGAAAAATGAAGCAAGACCCTTATCTCAGTCCATGCACAAGAACAAATGCAAGGTGGATCACAGACCTTGAAGTTAACCCCCAAATTATTAGGGTCATCAATGAGGGAATTGGGACCAACCTGAGAACATTGGCACAGGGAATACGTAGGCCATCAGAAATAGGGAAGGACACAGAGAGGAGGCACAAATTGACAAATGGGATATACTGAAGATAAAACACCTGTGAACATCAAAAGAATTCACCAAGAGAGTAATAAGAGAGTCCACAGCCAGGGAAAACATCTTTAGCAATAACACATCAGACAAAGGCCTTATTACTAAAATCTACAATACCCTGCTAGCTTCAAAAAAGGAAAAAAACCTAATTGCCCAATGAGGAGGTGGGCAAAGGACCTGAACAGAAGTTTCACAGGGGCAGAAATCCGAATGGCCAACAAACATATGAGAAAATGTTCCAGATCTTTAGCCATGAGAGAAATGCAAATTAAAACAACAATGAGGTACCACCTAACACCCTCAAAGGTAGCCCAATTCAAAAAATCAGAAAACAACAACTGTTGGAGGGGCTGTGGGGAGACTATGGAAAATGATCTGGCAAAATCTAAAACAGATGGAAATTGAGTTACCAAACAACCCAGCAATCCCCCTTCTGGGCATATACCCAGAAGAGCCAAGAAACAAACTAAGGTCAGACATGTGTGCTCCAATGTTCATTGCGGCACAGTTCACAATCACAAGGAGTTGGAAACAACCCAAATTTCCATCAACTGATGATTGGATTAAAAAGCTGTGGTATATATATATATATATATATATATATATATATATATATATATATATATATATATATATATATATATACAATGGAGTACTACACATCGCTAAAAAGCAGTGATGAACATATGAAGCCCACCACTGCATGGGAAGAACTGGAGGAAATCATGCTAAGTGAAGTAAGCCAAGCACAAAATGACAAGTACAACATGAGTCCGCTGAGGTAAGTTTCTTTTAAAAAAAAGCAAAAGGGGCATAGGGAAAAAGCTACTGCATACAAACATTCCTGGGGTGAGGACCAGGTAATATGGCAGGACCAGATCAAATACAGGAATACACATAGTAGACAACTAAAAAGGAGGTGGGGAAAGGAAAAAAATAATAAATAGGTAGTGGGGACACAGGAAACTAACCTACCCAAGGTGAGGCTACTGTTTATATCTCCACAGGGAAAGAGGGACCAGACTTCAAACCAGTGCTCCAAGATATGAATGTAACATATCAGCGTGGAGTAGGAAAACAGTGGAGAGATCTAGGGGGCCGGCTCTAATCCCAACTACTAAGTAGACACCTGCCCCTTCCCCCAGAAGAATTTATTTCAAAGGATGGCAGTGAATCTGCAGCTCTGGGAGAGGGACATATCTGATCAGAGCACATGGGAGTAGATGAAGGGGGAGGAGGAGAGAATGGAGCACATCCTGGCCCACTAGGCCTTGAGGATGATGTTCCCAATTAGAGCAGCCAGTCCACAGAGAGGAACACATGGCCAGCCCCACTATGAGACATGATGCCCCTCACTGACCCACAGCCCTACAGGGGCCAACACCAGAGACACCGTGTGGGAATTACGCCCTATCTGATCCTGCCACACAGAGGCAAGACACTAAGGGGAGTGCAACAGAACAGCAAGGGAGTGGAGCGGCAAGGTCCCCAGGGAAAGCTGAAGTTGGACTTTGGGGCCAGTGGGTGGTGCCTCAACAGACTGGACTGGAAAACACTCCTAAAGGCCAACAAACAATTCTTGAACTAACTACAAGCTTTTCTTTCTTGTGTTTTGTTTTGTCATTGGTTTGTTATTGTTGTTTTGTTGCACATTGTTGCTTGGTTTTGCTCTGTCTTGTTTTTGAGCATGTTATTATCTCCGCAGGTCTGTCTAAATAAGATAGGCTGGATGAACAATCTGGAGGAGAAAACAATGGGACTGACAGTTCTGGGGGGACATGGGAGAGGGGAAGGTGTGGGTAGAGGGGAAGGTGGGGGGAAAGGTAGTGGTGTTAACAAATCCAGGGACAAGGGAACAAGTGATCCAAATTGGTGGTGAGGAGGGTGTGGGAGGCCTGGTAGGGCGTGGTCAAGGGTAATGTATCCAAGAGGAATTGCTGAAACTCTGGTGGGGAATGAGCATGATAGTGGGATAGGAGGAAAGTCAAAAGAAATAGAGGAAAGAGCTGGGAGGAAAAGGGCATTTATAGAGGTCTAGATAAAGACATGTACATATGCAAATATATTTATACATGAGGATGGGGAAATAGATCTATGTGCATATATTTATAGATTTAGTATTAAGGTCGCAGAAGGACATTGGGCCTCCACTCAAGTACTCCCTCAATGCAAGAATACTTTCTTCTATTAAATTGGCATTCTATGATGCTCACCTTCCTGACACAACTGCTGAAGACAAAGCGGGTGAATAAGCAAATGTGGTGAAGAAAGCTGACGGTGCCTGGCTATCAAAAGATATAGTGTCTGGGGTCTTATTGAAGGTAAACAAGCAGCCATCTAGCTCAGAAGTAACAAAGCCCACATGGAAGAAGCACACCAGCCTGTGTGATTATGAGGTGCTGAAGGATCAGGTAGCAGGCATCATCAGAACAAAAAAATCTTACCATAGTGAATGAGGGGGTGAGTGTGTGCAGAGTGGAGACCCAAAACCTATTTGCAGGCCACTGGGCATCCACTTACAGAAGGGTCTTGGGGAGGAGATGAGCCAGTCAGGGTGTGATGTAGCAATGATGAAAAAAACAACTTTCCTCTAGTTCCTAGATGATTCCTTCTACCCCACTATCATGATCCCAATTCTACCTTGCAAGTCTGGCTAGACCAGAGTATGTACACTGGTATAGATAGGAACTGGAAACACAGGGAATCCAGGACCAGTGGTGTGTGTGGAGATACTGGGAGGAGAGTAGAGGGAGGGTGGGTTGGAAAGGGGGAACTGATTTCAAGGATCTACATGTGACCTCCTCTCTAGGGAATGAACAGCAGAAAAGTGAACGAAGGGAGACATCAGACAGGGCAAGATATGACAAAATAATAAATTATCAAGGGTTCATGAGGGAGTGGGGAGCGGGGAGGGAGGGGAAAATGAGGAACTGATGCTAGGGGATTAAGTGGAGAGCAAATGTCTTGAGAATGATGAGAGCAATGAATGTACAAATGTGCTTTACAAAACTGATGTATGTGTAGATTGCGATAAGAGTTGTAAAATAAAAGTCCTAACAAAATAAATAAATAAATAATGTTGGAATGGAAAAACAAACAAACAAACAAACCTAAAAAACCCAAACCCATTGCCTCCACAAAGTTCAGGATGAAAGCGAGTCAATAGAGACTACGCAAAAGTGAAAAGCAGCTGGCATCCAGGTGGCAAGATGGCAAAAATCGCCATGCCAGTAACCCTGACTTCCTCTGCATGGCGGTCAGTCACGTCCCAGTGTAGACTTGAGTGGACTGCGGCGAGCAGAGCCAGTGTTCTGTGGGGAATTAGATCGTTCTTCAGTTAGGCTGCTGCTTTTGGAAAGGGCAAGAGGAGAAGTCACTGCAGCGAGCTTGAACAGAAGATAGCAGTCTTGTCAATACTCAGAAGGACAGAGAACTAACATTTTGGAGGAAGCTCATTTGCTCTCAGTGCATACTAGGCAGAACCAGAGAAAATTACTGATGTTTCGTTACCATTATGATGATTTCCCCCTTGCAGTGAGGTGTTTTAGGAAAACGTTTCCACTTAACAAAATGCTATTCTGAAAGGAAGAAATTAGGAAATTTTCTCCTACGAATAGAAGTAACAAGGAAGAAGCAAATTAAACTTCAGCATGAACCAGGCTTGTGGCCATCACCCAGTGACAAACGATATGTAAAGTATGATTTCAATGTAAAGGATTCTGAGATGTCACTTTGAATTCCAGGGTAGAATTTTCTCCTTCAAATGATCTAATGTGCTGTCCTAATGCATAACAAGTAAAATAAAGGATATTGTTAGGAAACCTCAGAGTCATGACAGAAAGTGTAATTTTCTTAGATTAAAATAAAACAAAACTATTGTGAGTGCTCAAAGTAAACACTCCATCAAATTTGGTAAACACACTCAAGGAAGACATAACAGGACTTAAGAATTTCAAAACAAAAGAATCAAGGTCAGTAGCAGGCAGCAAAACTTAAGGAAGGGAAGACGTCCATTCAGACTGATTTGAGAGTGGAAAGGGTCCAAGAAGGGATAGGATCAAAGTTGTTGCACAATGAAGGGTGTGGTCAAGGTCAATGTGAAGTTGGTCATCAAAGACTTGGATTCCCGCATTAAGAAAGTCCCAGGGTTAGAGACGTCTGATTTATGAACCACTTGTACTTATCCTGTATGGGAATCTGTCCTCACCGTGACATGGCTGAACAACCCCTACTGGCAACAAATTCTTTCTTGTCATTTTCACTTGCTGCATCTGCAACTTTGAATCATTGAAAAGTCTTTGAGCTATTATGTGCATTCAAATATTGCTAAATCACAACCGTATGTACCCGTCCCAACTTACCTACACGTTTGATATAAAGACACTTAGGAAGAAATTTCATTCAAAACCTGAGGACTGACTTTATTAGGTTATTACTGAGGCTTAAAAAGAGACTATTTTAAAACAAATAAAGGGAAGCTAAATTTGAAAAAAGCAAACGAAAGGGTATTATACGTGTGGAATTCATCCTGAAAAAAAGGTTAAAATAGAAATACAAAACTTTAAATAAAAAGAGCATGTTAATTAATTTGCCATATATCTCTGAATATGAAGACAACTGGTGGGGGTTTCAAAGCTTTCCATGTGGACGCATGCTGAGTAGTTAGCAGGGTTTCCCTCAGTCTATGCACAGAATTGAGATACTAGGTGGAATGCCATTGTTTTTTTTTCATTCTTTTCAGAGAGCTGAAATGGTTTGACCTTTTACTGTCTCATAAGTCAGTGGCTGAGTTAAAAATATGAGCTCTGATTTTTGGCTTCCATTTTAGGCCAACCTCAGGGTATAGTGTCATAATGAATGAGAACATTGCTGACATTTAAAATTATAATTGTTAACAATAGACTTGGTCTTTTAGGTAAAACCACCGTCATATGTAGAGAAAAGCACTTCTATTCTTAGGCAAATCATAAGCATCTTAGTCTGAGCCCAGCTTGTTAAAGAATTCTTCATGTGGTATTTTAGTCTATGAATAAACAGAGAGTTTCACATATCATTATTGTTCTAGTATGAGCTTTATATAATAGCAACAAAAACCGGAGCCTAATTAGTCTCTTCCAGTAAAAGCATTTGAGAAATTTTCCATTGCCCAATACCTTTCCATGATGGAAAATACACTGTGTGCGTGGTATGTGTAAATATTTGATTCCTGCTCCACTGATTCCAGTATCACAACCCATCAATCATTAACACTTCAGAAAACATATACCTGGTTAGTCATTTCCAAAGTCCATCTTCGCGGAGAAGGGTTTCTAGACGGGGAGAGAGGCACTTGGCACGTACCTATTCTAATTTTTTCATGTTACTGAAGATGAAACTAAGAGGGTGTTTGAATGACTTTCATAAAGTTCTCCAATCCTAGTTGGTGCCTAGGATTAGTACCTTCATGCTTTTTTGAAGATAGTAGTAAGAATGACCGCCCACTGTTTGTTTTGAAGGAAGGTAAACATAGTCACAATGACGTTGCCATTGCTGTAGAAATTAAAGTGAACAGCATGCAGGAATGGTAGCTATAGACATTTTCTTTTTTTTTTTTTTTTTAACAATTTATTGGGGCTGATACAATTCTTTTCACAGTTCATACATATACATACATCAACTGTATAAAGCACATCTGTACAGTCTTTGCCCTAATCATTTTTTTCTCTTTTCTTCTTTTACATTTTATTAGGGACTCCAACAACTCTTACCACAATCCATACATATACATACATCAATTGTATAAAGCACATCCATACATTCCCTGCCCCAATCATTCTCAAGGCATTTGCTCTCCACTTAAGCCCCTTGCATCAGGTCCTCTTTTTTTTCCCCCACTCCCTCCCCTTTCCCCCCTCCCTCATATGCCCTTGGTAATTTATACCTCGTTATTTTGTCATATCTTGCCCTATTCGGGGTCTCCCTTCCCCCCTTCTCTGCTGTCCCTCTCCCAGGGAAGAGGTCACATGTGGCTCCTTGTAATCGGTTCCCCCTTTCCAACCCACTCACCCTCCACTCTCCCAGCATCGTCCCTCACGCCCTTGGTCCTGAAGGTATCATCCACCCTGGATTCCCTGTACGTCCAACCCTCATATGTACCAGTGTACAGCCTCTGTCCTATCCAGCCCTGCAAGGTAGAATTCGGATCATGGTAGTTGGGGGGAGGAAGCATCCAGGATCTGGGGGAAAGCTGTGTTCTTCATCGATACTACCTCACACCCTAATTAACCCATCTCCTCTCCTAGGCCCCTCTATGAGGGGATCTCCATTGGCCGACACTTGGGCCTTGGGTCTCCACTCTGCACTTCCCCCTTCATTTAATATATTGTTAAACTGCTATAGACATTTTCTACAGCGATAATATATAAAATAAAATGATTGCCTGTATAAAAAGAATGGTGAGGACATTAGCTTGACTTGCCACTACTATAATATAAAATCAATCAAGTATCTTCACCTAGGTATGTGGTTTGTTTTTCAGTATATGGCAAGCATGTAAAAAATGGTAGTTGAAGCTGCTTGGGATAAAAAGTCTAAAACTAAAAATATCTGCATTATTTCATTGACAGCATACATTTTTAGAAAGGAGAAGTTGTGATGCTGAAAAGTCAGCTCTAACTCATAGTAACCTACATATAACAGATTACAATGTTGCCTGGTCCTGTGTCATCTTCATAATCATAAACGGACTTGATCCCATTCTTGACTGTATCAATCCATCTTACTGAGGTTCTTCCTCTTTCACACCGATCCACTTTATCAAGCATGATGTCCTTCTCTAGGGCTTGGCATGATCCTGGTAAGAAGCACAAAGCAAGGATCACCACCTTCAGCTGTGTTATCAGGAATAAGGGTCAAGGCTTCTCTGTCACTGTTTCAGCCAAAGACAGAGACCAGATTGACTCAAGAAACATTCAGTTATCCTGGCAGATGGAAGATTCCTAACCAGCACCCTAGGTCACATGCACCAGTTTGTCATTGGTCTTTGGTTTCACACACACACACACACACACACACACACACACACACACACACACACGGCAATCAAAAGACTGTGGCTTAGTTCAGGTGAATCATCAGTTGCTTGCTTGAGGGCTGCTTCCATGGGTGTTGATTGTGGATCTAAGCAACATGAAATCATGGGCAATTTAAATATTTTCATGATTGCTTACTGGTCCAACTGTGAAGATGTTTGTTTTTTTTTGTTGAGGTGTGATCTGCACTGAATGCTGCATCATTGATCTTCATCCGTAAGTGCTTCAGCCTTCTCTGTTTCACTTTCAGAGAGCAAGGTTATGTCATTTGCTTATTGCAGGTGATTAATGACTCTTCCTTCAATCTTTGCTGCCTTCTCCTTCCTATAGTCCAGCTCTCCGGTTATTTGCTCAGCATACAGATAAAAAATAAGTATGATGAAATGATGGAATCCTAACACACACCTTTTCTAATGTTAAGCCACACAGTATCCCCAGGCCTCTTGTCTATGTACGAATTCTGCATGAACACAAATGTGCGAGAATCCTCATGTTTCTAATGTTCTGCGTGATTTGTTATCAACACCATTGAATACCTCTGGATAATCAGTGAAAACAGGTAACGATCTTTCTAGTACTTTCTGTTACCCCTCTTCTGAGTATCGCTTTATTTTCTGGTAGTTTCCTATCAATGTAGAATTGCAGCCATTTACAATTATATTCAATGAAATTATTTTGTATGTTATATTATTGCTTATTATTTGATGATTTTTGCATGATGTCAGATCATCTACTTAGGAAGGACCATGACTACGGATCTCTCCTAGCCAGTTTTGTCTTTCAAATTTCTTGTCACAGACCAGTGAGAAATTCTAGAATTGCATAGGATTGTTCAAACATTTCAGTTTGTATTCTGTCAATTCCTGGAGCTTTCAGTGCATCTCCGACTTCTTTCAATATCATTAGTTCTTGACTGTTTGCTATTTCCTGAATCATTGAATACTGACCAGTAAAGAAACATACAAAATTACAAACTAAACTCTAAGAAAACACATTTAATCTAGGGGGAAAATGTCAGACAAAGTATACAGTGTAGCATTGGCTAAGCCAACATCTTTCAGGAACTCATGATGTTAATGCACTTTGGCCAATGGGTGAGAGTGAGGTGAGGGTCACATTCTGAGTAGCTTTCTTTGGTCGAGCATCTTGGCTTATGTAAAAACCCTTATCTGGAAGGCTGCTTTCTCTACATTTAGATGGGAAGCGGTATAATTATTTGTATAGAAGTTGGAAACATATATCGGAGGTAATAGATACAGAACTTCTCAAAAAACTTGAGAAGTATGAACCAGAAAACTTGGTACTATGAACCAGAAAAAATAACTTAGGGGTAAAATAATTTTTTCTCTTGCTTTGGTGAAGGAGCCCTGGCAGCATAGTGGTTACTAGTAGCATCGTGTTGGGCTGCAATTGGCAAGGTAGGCAGTTCAAAACCACTATCCACTTTGTGGGCGAGAGACATGGCTTTCTAGTTATATGAAGAATTACAGTTTTGGAAATTCTAAGGGGGTAGTTCTATCCTCTCCTATAGATCACAATAGACTCAGTGGCAGCGAGTTTGAATTTTTGAGTTGCATTTGTGAGGGCATTGGTGGCGGAATTCTTGCCTTCCCCGTGGGAAACCCAGGGCGTTGTGGTGCTGAAGAGGTCTCAGCAGAGTTTCTTATTTAAGACAAACAGGAAGGCCCATCGTGCACTGAGACTCCATGTGTCAGAGTCAACTCTACAGTAGTTAACAACAACAACAAATGCTTTGATGAGGGGAGTTCTATAGAACATTTCCCAAAGCTCCATTCTTTAGTCCATTCAGAGCTGATGACTAATCATTATTTTTCCAATATCTTTTTAAAAAAACATTTTATTAGAGACTCATACAACTCTTATCACAATCCATACATACATCAATGGTGTAAAGCACATCTGTACATTCATTGCCCTAATCATTTTCAAAGCATTTGCTCTCCACTTAAGCCCTTTGCATCAGGTCCTCTTTTTTCCCCCTCCCTCCCCGCTTCCCCCTCTCTCATGAGTCCTTGATAATTTATAAATTATTGGTTTATCTATTTTTCCAATATCTTATAAACAATATAGGGGTGACAGACTAGAGCCCAGACCCCCAACAGCTGCAGATGAGCTCCCACTGAGCCAGACAAAAATGGAGGACCGAGTATGGCACAGCTCAGGGTCACACTGTGCATAGCCTCACTCTCTTCTGTAGCAAAACTAGCCACGGAGAGCCAGATGAATGTTTTAAATGTGAAATGTTGAAAATCATTCTTTTAACTAAAATGTAAAACAGTATAGAGCTTGACCTTAACCTATTTATCAATAATTAGTTATTAATAACAGAGATTAGTTGATAGGTAACAGAAAAGTAGAGTTCAAGGTAAATGTTTATAGAATAGTGAGAAGGAAAGGTTTTTTTTCCTGCCTAGGACAAATTCAGAAAAAATTAAAATGCTTTATTCATACTTTTATTATCTTTATTCAAAGTGTTAATAGACACACTAATTGCATGGTGGTAATGGGGACAATACCTATTTTAAAAGCTTTTTTACTTATATCATAATGTAAAAACTAATCAACAAAACAAATAACCAGCCACCAAAAAACTGGTACTGAGAATATTACTCTTTGGTCTAAATTCAATGAAGATCAAGAGGTTTGGAATTATGCAGGATGAACAGACAGTATGGGATAAGATGGAATACCTTAGTTTTTCACATGTAAATTTTGGTATAAGAAAGTTATAGTTAATAGAGTTGTTTTGAGAAATATAATGACATAAATTAATAAAAAATAAAGTGCCAAAATATACTATGCAAACAGCTACAAAGCAAAGCAAAACAATGTCTGGGTCATTATATCAACATCGGACAAAGTAGAGTTTGGATAAGGTGTATTTCCAGGAATGAAGAAAGACATTTACATAATGATAATGGGGCCAATTCATTGTGAGGAACTTCTAATTCTAAATTTGTGTGGATTTGATAATAGATTTTTTTAATGCCTGAAGCAAAAATTAATTGATATGGATTAAATTATGTTCCCCCAAAAGATATGCTGGAGTCTTAACTGTGTACCATTGATCATGACTGTGATGGTTAGGTTTAATGTCTTACCTAGGCCAATAGGAACATGTGGCCGGAGTTTGACTAGGGCACAGCTTTATTGGAGGGTGAATGAGATAAATGAAGACGGCTGGCACCCCATATCTCTTTTGATTCCTGGTGATCGGACCAACGTGCTGCTGCTTTAACTAGTTCTCTGCCTCAACCTGTGATCTACACTACCTGTGGGCCAAGCCAGCCTGTGGATCGTGTCACTAGAGATCGAGGCTCCTTCGAGACCTGCTTCGTTAAGCTGCTACTGTGTACATCACTTGGGCTTGAGGCTTGTGAATTCGGTCACCATGCATGTCTTGAGTTTGTGATTGCACAGGGCCTGCTTCGCTGCTCCCGTGCTAATGACTGCTGCTGGCCCAACTTGCTGTCTCTGCCTGCGGGCAGACTGCCTGTCTTGCTTGAGGGAAGTCTGCTGTCTGCTTCCTTGACCTTGGACCTGGTAGCCCCCATGAGTTGAAAGACTTCCAGTTTATTAACTGTTCCATGCAAGTGAGTTGAATTGAGCCCTCTGTACTGCTGTGTGGACTAATTAGCTGTTATATTCCTTCCCACTGTATAAACCTATACTCTTAAATCTATAATCATAAGTGTCTTGGTTTTGTTTTTCTAGAAAACACTGCCTAACACAATGACTTCTTTTAGGGAAATAATATTTTTCTTTACGGACATCATCACTTAAATGAACAAAGCCACGTTAAGACTGTGGGTTCAAAGTTGACCTTTTGAGTGGTGCCTTCTAAAAAAGAAGCAGAGTCATAAGTGTGTGTGCATGGGGGGGTGCACTCACTATTTGGATACATCTGCAAGAAGGAAAGAATACTAAGGATTTCTGGCAACTATAACTTGGAGAGAGGCAATGGAACAATTCTTCTTACAGATAGAATTGACCTGGCTGATATTCTGATATGGATTTTTAATTTCTAAAACGTTGAGAAAGTAAATTTCTCTCTTCTTTAACGCCACCCAGGTTGTGGTATTTTGTTATGATATCCCTAGGAAACTAAAGCACTAATTGAACTTAAAGGAGAAATCTATAACTCTATACATGCAGTTGGAGATTTCAACATTCCTTTCTAGATAATTAATAGAACAATTATAAAATTAGGACCCAGAAGCCTTGAAGAATACTATCAACCGATCTGTGTAACATTCATAGAATTGATGTTTTCAAGTTAGGTGATATTTATAGAACAATTCATGTAATAGCAGAATATGCATCTCTTTTAATGGTACACATAGCACTCACCAAGACAAATCATATTCTAGGCCACAATACAAATTTAATAAATTTAAGTCTCTCACACACAATCTCAGGGATATATTTCCCCATGTCTCTCTTTATGAATACTACCCTCTTTAGTTCAATCAATATTCAACTGCCATCGGCTCTATTTTGACTTAAAGCAAACTTATACAGGGTTTTTAAGACTGTAAATCTTTTCAAGAACAAACGGCCTTATTTTTTCTCCTGCAGAGCATCTGGCCAATTTGATGTTTTAGTTAGCAGTCTAATGCTTACCAGATAGTGCTGCTTGGGCTACTTAGTTCTATCAATAATCCACATTTACATTAATGCAAATATGCAGTTATTGTTTATAGTTAAGCTCCATAGTGTAATATGTTTACACTTCTCATTCAACATCTTCTATATCCTGGAGTTAGTGTCTGCTTAGAGTTAATGTGGCTTCATGTTCCAAACACGGTTTCGTTTCTGAACTTGCTCTATGGTTGTTGTTAGTTCCGAGTGGGATCTCCACCACAGCGACCCTGTGCTCCAAGAAGGAAACCCTGCAGGTCCTGCGGCATCCTCACAATTGTTCCGATGCCCGAGTCCACCGCTGTAGCCACTGTGATAGTCCATGTCTTTCTTTCTTTAAAAAATAATCATTTTATTGGGGGCTCTTGCAACTCTTACTACAATCCATCCATCCATCCATCCATCCATCCATCCATCCATCCATCCATCCATCCATCCATCCATCCATATTGTGTCAAGCACATTTGTACATTTGTTGCCATTTCCATTTTCAAAACATTTTCTTTCTACGTGAGCTCTTGGTATCAGATCACTTCCCCCCATCTCCCACCCTCTGTCCCTCATGAACCCTCGATAATTTATAAATTATTATTTTTTTCGTGTCTTACACCAACTGCTGTCTCCCTTCACCCGCTTTTCTGTTGTCTGTCCCCCTGGGAGGGGGTTATACGTTGATCATTGTGGTCGGTGCACCCTTCTCCCCACAACTTCTTCTTATCCTCCTGAGGGGTTTATCTGTCCCGGATTCCCTGTGTCTAGAGTTTTTTATTTATTAAATACGTCTAGGCACACCTGGTTGAAAACATACAACTTTCACATGCGCAAATGTAATAGGGACTACCATCGTTTGTGTCAGGCGCACCTTAGTCTTCAAAGTAACACCTTTGCTCTTTAATACTCTAAAAAGGTCTGCTCAGCAGATTTATCTGATGCAGTATCTATTTTTTAAAAATAGACATTTGCTTTTATTTACCAAAACCATTTTATTGGGAGTTCATAGAGATATCATATCATTTCATAGTTGAGTCACATCAAGGAGTATTGTACAAGTGCTACCACAATCAGTCTCAGAGCATTCTCTTCCTTCCTGAACTCCTCGACACTGGCTACCTTTATCCACAACCACCCCTTCCACTGTGCCCCCACGTCCCCCAGAAACCCTCATTCTACTTGCTGTCCCTACAATGTCCCCATTCATCAATGCGATATGTCTTTTAATTGTTTGACTGCTGCTTCCATGAGCAAGGATTGGGGATCCAAGTAAGAAAAAATTGTTGACAACTTCAACCTTCCTTCCATTCATCATGATGTTACCTGTTGGTGCCGTTGTGAGGATTTTGGTCTTCCTTACATTGAGTTGTCATTCATGCTGAAGAGTACAACCCTCAGTCTTCCTTAGCAAGTGTTTCAAGTCTTGCCCACTTTCATCAAGCAAGGCTGTGTTATCTGCAACCACAGGTTTTTAAATAAGCCTTCTTTCAATCCCAATGCCAAATTCTTCTTCATAGAATCCAGTTTCTCTGATGATTTGCTCAGCACATGTATTGAACAAGGATAGTGACATGATATAACCCTGACATACACCTTTCCTGGTTCATACTTTAGACATTCCAAGTTTCAATCTTTAGAAGATTTTTGCAGCTATTTCTCTTTACCTTGAGTTCTGTCCTATCAGCAAATGAGGTTCCCAAAAGCTCCGCCCCCACAGGCTTTATCCGGTTCACATGACCATGGTCTTGATGTTAATTACCCGCATCATTCAATACTTTGCCTATAGAATCTTTCATAACTGCACTTTGAGGCTTGAATTCTTTTCTCGAGTTCTTTCATCGTCAGACATGCTGAGTGTCTTCTTCCCTTGTGGATTTCTAATTCCAGGTCCTTGCACATTTCACTGTAATATTTGACTTTGTCTTCTTGAGCTGCCCTTTGAAACCTCTTTAGCTTCTTGATTTTTCTTCCATTTTCTTTAGCTACTCTATAATTAACAACAATTTTCAGAGTCTCTTCTGGCATCTGATGTGATGTTTTCTTTTTGTCCCTGGTCTTTTTAGTGACCTTTGGTTTCTTCATGAATGATGGACGTGATGTCCTTCCACAGCTCATCAGGTCTTGTCATTTGGCTTCAATGTGTCAACTCTGTTCTTGAGAAGCTCTCAGACCCAAGGTCTTACTTTGGATTCTGTGAACTTGTTTTCATTTCCTATAGCTTTACCCTGAAATTACATATGAGCAGTTAATAACCTTGCTCTGGTTTTAGCTGCTGATATTGAGCTTTTCCATCATTTCTTCCCAAAATGTAGTCAATTTGATTTCTGTGTATTCCATCTGGGGAAGTCCAGTGTATAGTTTCAGTGGTAGTTACATAATCTGGTGTCAATTTGGGACTTAAGAGGATTAAGCGTGAAAGGGTAGAGTCTACTTTGTCAATTGGGTCATAGCCAATGAGACTTCTGTGTGGGCATGGCCTTCCCCTAAGGATTCTGGGAATTCCAATATTTCCTCCTTGGAGGCAGGAGACAGACTCTCTCTCTCTCGGCTTACTCCCTTGTAGACTCTCTACTGACAATACACATGGTACTATGTTGATAGACGCCATGCCCTGGAAACTGGAGACCCCTGCCAACACTGAGATGCTTACAATGCCACTAGATCCACAGACTCTCTACCCACTGACTTGTGATTGTACTGCATTTGGCATCATTGCATGTTTTCCGTGAGTCAGAAGAGGACTTTATAGATTGGTATCAGACAAATGGGCTAATATTGCACTTATGGGCTTGGACTGTCCTGGGTTGGGATGCTTTCTTAATGTACAATTACCCTTTATATAAAACTCTCTCTTATACACATATGAGTTTCCATGGATTTGTTTCTCTAGTCCACCTGGACTAATACAGTTGCCTGAAACGGCTTCAAAACCATGCATAAGGTTTCCCATGGCCTTTTCTTCTGGAGTAGAGAGCTGATTCCTTCTTCATTGTTTTTGTCTGGAAGCTCTGCTGAAACCAGATCAGTTTGGCTGACACTGATGGTGTTTGAAATACCAGTGACATAGCTTCCAGCATCACAGCAACACACCAGCCACCACAGTACAACACACATGTGGTGGGACCTTATCAGTAGACTGAAAAGACGCATTTATAAATAGCTTCCCATATCAGATATTAGCCCCCCCCCTTAGTGATATACCTTCTTTTGTCTTCTTGGTCCAATTTGGATTGGTTGCTTCCTAAAATTTTTGATAATTTGTCATCATGGGATTAGGAGTTTCTTTTCCATCTTGGGTCACCTCTTCCATGCTGCCCTTGTGTTTTTCTATAGCTGTCATTTTCATGGATGTTCTGCACAGAAACCGAGATAAGCATATGAATTGAAAATGCCATGTAACAGGACCAGATCTGTTAATTTTCCATAAAACTTTTTTGAGTGCCCTAGAAAATTATTACACCTTTGACTCAGGTCTGAAGAATATCCACTAAATGAGAATGGGATCATGGGAGGTTTAGGTATAAAGCTATATTTTAGTTTTTCAAATAATCTTCATGGCTGATTCACTGGCATAGAAATTAAAGATACGTACTTATCTTCCTAGTACAAGTTAGGTCTTTTCTAGATTTTAGTTTTTCCTAATGCAACCAAAAATTTTTAAGGACATTATGAAATAACAGTGAGAAAGTAATGTCTTATATTTTCATAAAAATACCCTTTATCCTGAAAGTGTGCTAAGTACTTTATAACTTGCAGAGATGATTTTGTTCATAATTTAAAGAAACCTCATTCTGAGATGAAATATTATAAAAACAACATTTTAATGAAAGATGTGTGCTTTGGGGGAAGTATGAAAATCAAAGAACTAGTACTAACAATTTTTTTTGAAATTAATAGCTAATTAAGCTTGTTTAATTTTTGGTAAAATGATATCTAAATTTGTTGGGAAAATGAGCTTTCCTACTTTGAGTTAAGGATAAGTGCCATCATTTAATTTTCATTAAATTCCTTACAGCATTCTAATACCTGGAATCACACCTACAAACTTACTCAAATAGGGATCAATATTGTCCCAAGATATGGTTAGTAGTAGAAATTCACTTCCCGGATCTCAGACCCACTGCTTGGAGTTGGCTGCACTCATAGAGACCCCGTCGAGGGTTTCGTACAGTGCCAATCTTCACAGGAGTAGACAGCCCCACCCTTCTCCTGCCAATGGCCTTGTGGTTAGTAGTCCAAAGCTCATCCGACAAAGCCATCAGGGTTAAGCCGTTGTTGCTAGGTGCTAGTGAGTGAGTCGCTTATGACCCATCGCGACTCTATGTACAACAGCGAGACACGGCCTGTGCCCTCGCCACAATTGTTTTGCCGTTTGAGCGCGTTGTTGAAGTCACGGTGTCCATCCATTGTGTAGAGGGCCTTAGTCTGTCCAGCTGCCTCTCTACTTTGTCCTTCTCCAAGGCAGACCTGTTTGTTCTTTTGGCCGTCTATGGTACTTTCAACCAGTACAGTTAAATGAGATAGATGATTAATGGATGATATAAAGATTGCACTTAGCAAATTTTGTTAGAGATAGTTAATCAATGCTATTAAGACATTAAACACTGGAAATAGATCTATGTGTCTATATTTATAGGTCAAGTATTAAGGTGGCGGAAGGACCTTGGGCCTCTACTCAAACACTCCCTCAATGCATGAATACCTTCTTTTATTAAATTGGAACTCTATGATGCTCACTCTCCCGACACAACGGCTGGAGCCAAAGTGGGTGAACAAGTAAATGTGGTGAAGAAAGCTGATGGTGCCCGGCTATCAAAAGAGATAGTGACTGGGGTCTTAAAGGCTCGAAGATAAACAAGCGGCCATCTAGCTCAGAAGCAACAAAGTCCACATGGAAGCACACACCAGCCTGTGTGACCGAGTGGTCCCAAAGGGATCAGTTACCAGGCATCAAAGAACAAAAAATCATATCATTGACTGCACACCTCCATGATAGGATCGCTGAAGACAAATGGGTGCATAAGCAAATGTGGTGAAGAAAGCTGATTGTGCCCGGCTATCAAAAGAGATAGTGTCTGGGGTCTTAAAGGCTTGAAGGTGAACAAGTGGCCATCAAGCTCAGAAGCAAAAAAGTCCACATGGAAGAAGCACACCGGCCAGTGCGATCACGAGGTGCCAAGGTACCAGGTATAAGGCATCATGCAAAAAACAAAAAAGATATAAGTGTGTGTATGTATGTGTATATGTGTGTATATGCATATATGTATATATACCATATTAAATGAAGGGGGAAGTGCAGAGTGGAGACCCAAGGCCCAAGTGTCGGCCAATGGAGATCCCCTCATAGAGGGGTTTAGGAGAGGAGATGGGTTAATTAGGGTGCGAGGTAGTACCGATGAAGAACACAGCTTTCCCCCAGATCCTGGATGCTTCCTCCCCCCAACTACCATGATCCGAATTCTACCTTGCAGGCCTGGATAGGACAGAGGCTGTACACTGGTACATATGAGGGCTGGAGGTACAGGGAATCCAGGGTGGATGATACCTTCAGGACCAAGGGTGTGAGGGACGATGCTGGGAGAGTGGAGGGTGAGTGTGTTGGAAAGGGGGAACTGATTACAAGGATCCACATGTGACCTCTTCCCTGGGAGAGGGACAGCAGAGAAGGGGGGAAGGGAGACTCCGGATAGGGCAAGATATGACACAATAACGATGTATAAATTACCAAGGGCACATGAGGGAGGGGGGAAAGGGGAGGGAGGGGAAAAAAAAAAAGAGGACCTGATGCAAGGGGCTTAAGTGGAGAGCAAATGCCTTGAGAATGATTGGGGCAGGGAATGTATGGATGTGCTTTATACAATTGATGTATGTATATGTATGGATTGTGGTAAGAGTTGTTTGAGTCCCTAATAAAATGTAAAAGAAGAAAAGAGAAAAAAATGATTAGGGCAAAGACTGTACAGATGTGCTTTATACAATTGATGTATGTATATGTATGAACTGTGAAAAGAATTGTATCAGGCCCAATAAATTGTTAAAATAAAAAAATAAAAAAAAAGACCCCCCCAAAAAAACAAAAAAAAATAAATTAATCCTAGGAAGATATAGCCAAGTAAGGTAGTAAAATCTGATATTCTATTTTGTAGATTATAATTTATCATCTAAATATAGTGACTTTGCTTATTTGGCACTCAGACTTCTGGCAATCCCAACCCAAACCTGCAACTTGATGATAAACCAAAAGAGCCTGGAGTGGTCACAATGGATGTTGAGAAAGCTGTCACTTTTATGTGGTAGAAACATGCCAGCCCTCACATTAAGCAGATAGTCTATTCCTCAGCTATTTATAAAAATGGAAAGGTTGCTACTGGTAGGCACATTGGCAGTTATATTTATATTATTTTTAAAAGATTTCCAAAACCAAACAAACTGGTCAATATATTTTACTCTTAACTACTATTCTGGGGAAAAGTGATTCTTGATGATCTTCACTTTCTCCAATTACATGGATTTTAGTTTAGTCAAATAATAATCCAAGCACACATTAATTCAGTTAGCGCTGACTGAAAAGGTCAAGTTCCTGTGAGAAATCTATCACAGGCCTGAGGGCTAGGAAATGGCATAGATAATGCCTTACATAATTGATGGCCATTTTAATGAATTCACTCACTGATCCATCCGTTCCATCAACACAAGTTTATTGGGTGCATGCTGTTTGCTGGATCCTGTGGTGGTGTTGAGCATATATTTGCGAATAAAAGTCCTGACATTCTAGGAGAAACACACAATCCACATAATAAATTAATCAAGGGGATAGTATATCAGAAGCCATTTAAGTTTTATGGAAAAAAAGAGCCAATTAAAGGAAGATCAAAGGGCACAGGAATGGGAGAAAGTACAATTTCAAGTATGGTGGTGAGGCCAGCCCTTACTGGAGAAGTGCATTTTACACAAAGGCCAAGGCAGAGGTGGAGGGCTACAAAAAGACTTGGCTGCTGGCTGAACAGAGGTGTTGCTGTACACCAGGGTGACCATACCTTACTGTTTACAGATATTGATTAATGGTGACCTGTTAATTTTCCTAATACAACCCTTTAATCATGAGTATTGTCTATAGGTTATGTGTGGTCATTACAATGAATTATCGAACCCAGCATAGAAGTACGATGCTGTGAGAGTAACATTGGTGTCAGAGAAGGTGACAAAGGCTGGATTGTAGATGCTTGTCTGATCTCTGCTTGCAAAAGGGAATCCAGGGGAGATCAGATGCAGCTTCTCCTCCCTATTTGCACAATATCTCTGGGCAAATGCTATCCTTTAGATCTCAGATATTTATCTTTGTAGGATCAACTAAGTTTGCTAAACATAACGTTCTCTAGTTTTGTCCCCATCTTGTGGTATTTAAAAGAATTGTTGTATATTTTTACTGATGCACACAATGGCATAGGATGAGTGGACCAGAGCTTCTTTATGCATTACTCTATAGTTGAAGTTTTTGGTTATCTCCGTGTTTTTGCTTTTGTGGAAATTGTTGCAATAAACATAGTTATACGTATGTCTGTTAGTGCTTTGTTCTTAATTTCTCGTGGGCATATACCCAGTAAGAGAGATTGCTGGGTCATATGGTACTTGCATTGAAGTTTTTGTAGGAAGTGCCGTCCTGGTTTTCACAATGATTGTACAATTCTACAACCCCACTATCAATGTAAAAGCATTCTCATCTCTCCACGTTCTCTCCATTATTTATTTTCTGTTTTATTGAATTTTGCCAAAAGTGTCCATGTGCAGCTCAAGCGGCATGGGTTAACAAACCCAGATCCCTGAATTAATTGCCCAGGGACACCACACTCCCCAAGTCAGACTCCTTCATAAAAACATTCAACTTTACTCACTTCATCTTCTGATTCTATTTTTCCATGAATCTTCTGAAGCCCTCTCATATTTTAGGGGGACATAATTCAATCTATAACACCATCTTTCCTCATGTTATATTTCAAAACTGCAAATTCCCTGCCATTGAGGCAAGGCCAACTCAAAACGACCCTAAGGACAGGGTAGGGCCCTGTGAGTTTCCAAAATGGCATTTAAAAAAAATCATTTTATTGGGGGCTCGTATAACTCTTATCACAACCTACACACACATCCATTGTGTCAAGCACCTTTGTATATCTGTTGTCACCATCATTCTCAAAACATTTGCTTTCTACTTGAGCCCTTAGCATCAGCTCCTCATCCCCCCCACTCCCTCATGAACCCTTGATAATTTATGAATTGTTATTATTTTGTCATATCTTACACAGGGATAGAAAGCCTTGTCTTTCTCCTAAGGAGAAAATTGGTGGTTTTGAACTGCTGACTTTTCAGACACCAGGGTAATTTCAATACACATTTATTTCTTACAAAACAAAACAGCCATACAGACATTAATATAACAATCTGTTTGCATTACCAATAATGTACCAATAATTTTAGGCAAAGAAACCTTGAAAATAATTTTCATTTTCAATATCATCAAGATATACTGGGTAAACACATAGACTTTAGCGCCAGACTGCCTCAGTTCAAATGCTACCTCATCTCTATTTAAGCTTTCTGTACTTCAGTTTCCAAATCAATGAAATAGAGATAAGAATAGTACTTACCTCTTAAGGGTTGTTGAGATGATTGAGTGAATACATAACTCCTCAATACCTGAAAAATAGGATCTGGGGGAAAGCTGTGTTCTTCATCGCCTCTCCATTGGCCGACACTTGGGCCTTGGGTCTCCACTCTGCACTTCCCACTTCATTTAATATGGTATATATATACATATACATATACATATACATATACACATACATACACACACTTATATCGTTGTGTTTTTTTTTTTGCATGATGCCTTATACCTGGTCCCTTGGCACCTCGTGATCGCACTGGCCGGTGTGCTTCTTCCATGTGGGCTTTTTTGCTTCTGAGCTTGATGGCCACTTGTTCACCTTCAAGCCTTTAAGACCCCAGACACTATCTCTTTTGATAGCCGGGCACAATCAGCTTTCTTCACCACATTTGCTTATGCACCCATTTGTCTTCAGCGATCCTATCATGGAGGTGTGCAGTCAATGATATGATTTTTTGTTCTTTGATGCCTGGTAACTGATCCCTTTGGGACCACTCGGTCACACAGGCTGGTGTGTGCTTCCATGTGGACTTTGTTGCTTCTGAGCTAGATGGCCGCTTGTTTATCTTCGAGCCTTTAAGACCCCAGTCACTATCTCTTTTGATAGCCGGGCACCATCAGCTTTCTTCACCACATTTACTTGTTCACCCACTTTGGCTCCAGCCGTTGTGTCGGGAGAGTGAGCATCATAGAGTTCCAATTTAATAAAAGAAGGTATTCATGCATTGAGGGAGTGTTTGAGTAGAGGCCCAAGGTCCTTCCGCCACCTTAATACTTGACCTATAAATATAGACACAAAGATCTATTTCCCCAACCTCCTATATATATTTGCATGTACATGTCTTTGTCTAGACCTCCATGAATGCCCTTTGACTCCTAGCTCTTTCCTCCATCTCCCTTGACTTTCCTCCTGCCCTACTACCATGCTTCATCGCCACCTGGGCTAGAGTATACCTCTTCTCTAAGCAACCTTACCCTTGATCATTTCCCACCCCCCCTCCCCCCAACTACCATGATCCGAATTCTACCTTGCAGGCCTGGATAGGACAGAGGCTGTACACTGGTACATATGAGGGCTGGAGGTACAGGGAATCCAGGGTGGATGATACCTTCAGGACCAAGGGTGTGAGGGACGATGCTGGGAGAGTGGAGGGTGAGTGTGTTGGAAAGGGGGAACTGATTACAAGGATCCACATGTGACCTCTTCCCTGGGAGAGGGACAGCAGAGAAGGGGGAAGGGAGACTCCGGATAGGGCAAGTATGACAAAATAACGAGGTATAAATTACCAAGGGCACATGAGGGAGGGGGGAAAGGGGAGGGAGGGGGAAAAAAAAGAGGACCTGATGCAAGGGGCTTAAGTGGAGAGCAAATGCCTTGAGAATGATTGGGGCAGGGAATGTATGGATGTGCTTTATACAATTGATGTATGTATATGTATGAACTGTGATAAGAATTGTATGAGCCCCTAAGAAATTGTTAAAATTTAAAAAAAATACCTGAAAAATATAAAAGATTCCATAAGCATATGCAAGTATGACCATGAAACAAATCATTATTTCTAGGTGATGAAAACATGTGTTCACTATGAAAATTAAAATTTATTGTTTACCACTTTGTAATATATGATTGCTTAGATTCTTTCAGAGTAATTAAACAATCCCCACACTCTTTCCATGTTTTAGGATGGTCCTATCACTTTTGTTACAAGTAAGTGTTAACTACAGATAAGTGGCTGTCAATGGGAAAAGAGAATAAGTCTTTCTGAATACGCACTCTATATAGAAAGATGTTGGGCTTAGTAGGTTGATGATAACTCATAAGTTCCTTGAATGTCAGATTCTAATCATGAGTTCCATAAATGTTAGAGTCATATTTCCCATTGGGTCCTGGTACCCCACTTGATTTAGTTAGAGCATTAGACCATAAATCTGGGGAGGGTATATAAAACAATTCAAGATAAGGATGCAATTGTTACAGATACATATTTCCAACCGATCTCCACAATGATTCTATCAATTTACATTATTACTAGTATGAACGTGTTGCCCCACACATTCTCTCCCACAGTGTAGAACCATAAATAGGAAATTATGAGTTCCTTGATTGTCAGAATGGTAGTTCCCAGTACTCTGCCAATAACCTTACATATAGAATAGGTGTTCAGAAAGCTATTTCTACCTTCTTCCCCTTTCACATAGCTACTTATCTGTAGTTAACAAAACGTAGTGGTCAGACCATCCTGAAACAGGACAGTGTTGTTCCCAAGTCTTTCTCCCACTCCACCTAGGATCTTCGAATGGATTCCTCTTCAGAGATGGTAACCATCACGTTCTTGTGGCTTCAGGGCTGTTGACACTGATGTGTGCATGGTTCATTAGTTCACTAGACTAAATATTCCCGTCTGTCTTCCCATTTTCACCACGCCCCTTTCCTCTGGATGGGGAGAGATGAATATTTACACTTTAGATTTGTACTTTAGATGACTTGGCTACTAACCCAAAGCTTTGTGGATTGCAGCTATCCAGTGGCTCTGAAAAAGAGCAATGTGCTTCCATACAGAGCACAGTCACGGGCATTTGATGGCACTCTTGCTCTAGTCCCTGTTGTGGCTTGGCTTGGAGTAGGGCGCAATGACACGGCACACAATCCCGCTTGCAAATGCTTGCGCTCTGAAGATACAGCGTGGCAGTTGAGTGCCTTTGAGTTGGTTCTCGCTCATAATCACAAACCACTGTGTGATCTTCCCCAACCTCACAACTGTTGCTACGTCTGAGCCTATTGCTGCAGCCATGGGGTCATTAGAACTCACGAAGAATCTTCCTCTTTTTTCGCTGACTGCCCACCTTGCCAAACATTGTTTTTCTTTTCCACTTCCTGTATTCTTCTAATAACAGGTGTGAAGTAGTTGAGACAAAGCCTCCTCTTTGTTTCCATTTGGTGGGTATTCCAATCACCAGTCATTATCAGTGCATCTCGATCGTGTGTTTGATCACATTCAGTTGAGGACGTTAACAAAATTCTTCACTTTCTTTAGCACTAGCCTTAGTGCTTGGTTTATAAATTTGAATAATAATTGTGTAAACGGAATTTCTCTCCAGTTGTATAGATATTATCCTATCACAGACAGCATTTTACTTCAAGACAGATCTTGAAAGGTTATTTTGATGCTGAATATGATGCCATCCCTCTTACCCTGGTCATTTCTGGAGTACTGAGCCATTTCAATTCACCGATGCCTATGGTATTTATCTCTATACATTCCATTTTGTTTTTGACAAATTCTAATTTTCCTAGCTCCATATTTCATATAGACTATGTTCTGATTATTAGTGGATGCTTGCATGTGTTTCTTTTCATTTTGAGCCATGCCCTGCCAGCAAATGAAGGTCCACACAGCTTTGCTCCATTCAAGTCATTTACTTTGCGGACCAATGTGTTTGGAGGTTACCTATTGGGCTGCTAACTCCAAGGTTGACAGTTAGAACTATCAGTCTTTCTAAGGAAGAAGGATGAGGCTATCTGTTCCCATGAAGATCTACAGCTTCAGAATGGCAAGGCTGCATCGACTCTGTCCTAGAGTTCGTGGCTGGAAGTTTCAGTAAACTCTGCACCGGTGGGCTGTCTCTCTACTTTGAGGAGGCAGCTCTGCCCTAGTTCTCTTTGGGTGGTTTCTAATCTGAAGGGCTTGTCTTCTGTCACTGGTCCAGTTGTGAGGATTTTTGTTTTCTTTACATTGAGATGTAGCGTCTACTGAAGGCAAAATTATTTGATGTCCAGAAAATATTTGATATCAGAAACAGTCTGTTATTATCCATAAGATTTTCAAGAGTTATTCTTTCATGATTGGGCCAACTGCTCATTCTGTCCACTATGGGTGACTGTGGTAGTTACACAATTTCATGTCAATTGATAAAGGAATAAAGGGGTGGAGTCTAGCATGCCAATCAGGTCACAGCTTGATGATCCCTTGTGGACATGACCTCATGAGGATTCTGGAAACCCATCTCTCGTGGATTCTGCCATCAGAAGAGTTGGGTCACTCTCTGCTTCAAATTCCTGTTGACAAGCCACATGGACCCACACTGATGGCAGCCAGAGTGCTGGAGATGCTTCCTCTGCCACTGGATCCTCAGGGCCTTCCGCCCACTGGCCTCTGGTCTTCCTGCACTGCGCATAATTGAATACGCTGCGTAAGTCTGAAGAGGAATTCCAGGGCTAATGTCGAACTTATGGACTCCATCTGGACTGGGCTGGCATGTTTTATTGATGCATAATTACTTCTTTTTTTTTTTTCAACCCTACCCACCCTGCTCCCTCTCAGCTTCCCCTGGCCTCATAATTACTTCTTGATGTAAAGTTCTCTCTTACACATATCTGAGTGTCAATGAATCTGTTTTTTTGTAATCAAACCTGTCTAACACAGTGACTCTGTTGATATTTGAAATATTTATGACACTGCTTCCAGCATCAAAGCAACACACACACTACCACACTACAGCAAACTGATCCATGAGTGGAATAAGGATACAGAGTAAAGCATACAGTAGCGGACATAATAAAGCCCCAGCACATTTAGAGCTTACACTTGAGGAAGGAACCAGAAAGTAAACACATGAATATGTGATATCTTATTTAATAACAAAAAATTTGAAGAAAAAGAAAGTACTCCATGAACAAAGAGAGTGAAGATAGTGGAAGGGCTATATTATGCAGGTTAGTTAGTGTATTAGATAGGGTTCTCTAGAGAGATAAAGCCAGATTGCTGATAATTATGTATATGTATATATATATATTTATAAAGGTGGTTATATATATAACATAAGAAATGAACTGTTAAATTATATACAGATAGATACATAATGCAAGAAATGAACAGTTTAATTATAAAGCAGTATAAATGGCTCAGTGCAACTCACTCCCAAGAGAGAGCTGTGAGACACTAGCAGTCCTTCAAGTCTTGAGGGCTGCCAGGTAGTCCTCTGTAGAGAGAGTTAGGCTATCTCAACACAGGCAGCCAACAGCAAGGCAGGTCACCAACTATCTGCCAGGTCACCAACTGTCAGCCAGGTCACCAACCGTTAGTCCCCAGCTCCAGAGATGTACATTCCAATCGTGTGGGACCTCAACTTATAGCGACACAGTCCACCGGCTAGGTGTCCCACAGGTAGTGTAACCTGTAAATTGAGGCACAGAACAAGCAAGGCAGCTGCACACTGGTCTGATGATCAAAGAGTGAGAGACAAGAAAGGCGAGGCTCACCTAGCCATTTATTTTTCCGCCCTTCAATCAATCCCACTGTGTTTATCGGTTACGCTGGCAAAATAAGCTAACTATCTCAGTCAGAAAAGCACCTGGAATGTAACTCAAATCAAGTTCATGGGGGTTCTTCTGGAGCAGAAGAAACAGTGGGGAGGTGAATGAAGAGGGCAGAAAGTGGGGAATGCACCCCCACTATCATGATCCCAATTCTACCCTACGAATCTGGCTAGACCAGAGGATGTACACTGGTCCAGATAGGAACTGGAAACACAGGGAACCTAGGATGGATGATCCCTTCAGGGCCAGTGGTGAGCATGGCGATACCGGGAAGGTGGAGGGAGGGTGGGGTGGAAAGGGGAACTGATTACAAGGATCTACATATAACCTCCTCCCTGGGGCATGGACAACAGAAAAGTGGGTGAAGGGAGATGTTGGACAGGCCAAGATATGACAAAATAATAATTTATAAATTATCTAGGGTTCATGAAGGAGGGGTGAATGGGGAGGGAGGGGAAAATGAGGAGCTGATGCCAGAGGCTTAAGTGGAGAGCAAATGTTTTGAGAATGATGGGGGCAACAAATGTACAAATGTGCTTTATACAATTGATGTATGTATGGATTGTGATAAAAATTGTATGTGCCCTTAATAAAATGATTTTTAAAATAGCAACAAAAAAGGTGGGAAATGGAATTGTGTTGTTTTTAAAAAAAATCTTATGAGGAGTGCAATTAAGAAACATATTGTGTGTTTTAACTGCACATGTTTTTAAATCTGAAAGAGTAATATTTACCATTTCATTTGCTGTACATTCGATTTTCTATTATATTTAATTCAACATGAAGTGTCCGGTTCCCTTAGGTCTGATTTTTAAGCGAGTGCTGGGTGAGAGCCACTAGGCTGGGTTCACGACTCATTGACTCAGTGGACCATGATGCACAGGCTTAGGAAGCCCTGACTTGGGAAGTACTGACTTGTTGATTTGGTCAGGTGTGAATTTTATCTCAAATGTCATGGGAAACAATTAGAAGACATGAAGCTGAGTAGTAACATGATCTGACTTATTTTAAAAGAATCACTCTAGTTGTTTTCAAGATAATAGACTTTGTGGGTCAGGGTTAAGGTAGAAGTTTAGGTACCCTTTGATGCAGTCTTGGCCTACAACTCTATTTTATCACAATCAATGTTTATCAAGCTCCCTTTTATACTGAAGGTAGGTGCATAACAATGCGCCTTTGAACAGAAGTTATAATATGTCTTCACATGAAATGTAAAACCTGACATAATTGGTGCATGATAAACTTTAATTTTCTGTCTTTATTCATTTAAAAAATTTTCTCTGTCTTTCAGCCTGAATCAAACCTTCCCTTTGGCTGAACAAGGCTTTGCTGGGATGGAATCCAATTTGCTTACACATCTCATTCTGTTTTTCCATTTTGGTCAGTGTCGGGCTGTATTCCTTTGATGCTATGCTTATTGTCCAGGATCCCCACCTGCACAATCAGTGTTCTTTTACTTTAATGGCATCTCCATGCCATTAGGGGTTTCTGCTCTCGATTCCAGGCACATAATATCTTTATTGCTGTTCTTGATGATAGAGAAATTCTTAATTGTGCACATCTTATCCCTTAAATATTTAGCGAACATTCTTGTTTTAAAAATCATTTTGTTGGTGTCTCATACAACTCTTATCACAATCCATACATACTTCAATTGTGTAGAGCACATTTGTACATTCGTTGCCCTCATCATTCTCAACACATTTGCTTTCCACTTAAGCCTCTGGCATCAGCTCCTCATTTCCCCCTCCCTCCCCATTCACCCCTCCCTCCCCATTCACCCCTCCTTCATGAACCCTAGATAATTTATAAATTATTATTTTGTCATATCTTGGCCTGTCCAACATCCCCTTCACCCACTTTTCTGTTGTCCACCCCCCAGGGAGGAGGTTATATGTAGATCCTTGTAACCAGTTCCCCCTTTCCACCCCACCTTCCCTTCACCCTCCTAGGAGTTCTTTTTTTTAATGGTCTAAGAGGAATAGTTTATTTGGCAAGAAACTGATTATAGGAAGAAGGCTTGTGAGGGCTCCCCCCTACTCACATGAACAGAGTAAGGATACATTGCATTTTCTTTTTATTTATGGTGACTTACTCTCCATCTGTCTTCGCTGTGCTTGGTGTCTGGAGAGGTTAACTTATGGACCCCACCGTGTGTTTTCTAGCCCTTTGCTGGCAAGTTGGGCGTGGTCAACAGGAGGCACCACATCGAGATCTGATAGATTGAGAGCAATGGCTCCCTTTGTGCTGAGGGTTGCCCTTCAATTGAGGTCAAAACTCCTGAAGGTCTTCAAAATATGCTGCCCTTGAGGTGAGTGTAGGAGGCCTGGTAGGGCTTGATCAAGGGTAATGTAACCAAGAGGAATTACTGAAACCCAAATGAAGCCTGAACATGATAGTGGGACAAGAGGAAAGTAAAAGGAAATAGAGGAAAGAACCAGGAGGCAAAGGACATTTATAGAGGTCTAAATGCAGGCATGTACACATGTAAATATATTTATATATAACAATGGGGAAATATATCTATGTATATATATTTGTAGGTTTAGTATTAAGGTAGCAGATAGAGTTTGGGCCTCTACTTAAGTACTCCCTCGATGCAAGAATACTTTGTTCTATTAGACTGGCATTCCATGATGCTCACCTTCCCAACACGAAGATCACTGAAGACAAAGCGGGTACATTAACAAATGTGAAGAAGGCTGATGGTATCTGGATATCAAAAGATATAACATCAGAGGTGTTAAAGGCTTGAAGGTAAACAAATGGCCATCTAGCTGAGAAGCAACAAAGCCCACATGGAAGAAGTAAGCAGCCTGTGTGATCACGAGGTGTTGATAGGATCAGGTATCAGGCATCAAAGAACAAAAAATCTGTATCATTATGAATGAGGGAGGGGTGTGCAGAGTGGAGACCCAAAACTCATCTGTAGGCAACTGGGCATTCCCTTACAGAAGGGTCACAGGGAAGAGACAAGCCAGTCAGGGTACAGCATAGCACCGATGAAATAACACTTTCCTCTAGTTCGTAAATGCTTTCCCGACCCCCACCCCCCACCCCCCAACCCCGACTATCATGATCCCAATTCTACCTTACAAATCTGGCTAGACCAGAGGATGTACACTGGTACAGACAGGAACTGGAAACACAGGGAATCCAGGGTGGATGATCCCTTCAGGTTCAGTGGTGAGAGTGGCGATACCAGGAGGGTGGAGGGTGGGGTGAAAAGGGGTAACTGATTACAATAATCTACATATAACTTCCTCCCTGGGGGACATACAACAAAAATGTGGGTGAAGGGACACATCGGACAGGGCAAGATATGACAAAATAATAATTTATCAATTATCTAGGGTTCATGAGGGCAGGGGGAGGGGAAAATGAGGAGCTGATGCCAGGGGCTTAAGTGGAGAGCAAATGTTTCATAACGATGAAGGCAATGAATATACAAATGTGCTCTACACAATGGATGTATGTATGGATTGTGATAAGAGTTATATGAGCCCCAAATAAAATAATTAAAAAAATAAAACAACTTTCCTCTAGTTCTTTAATTTTCCTCCTCATCATTATCATGATCCCAATTCTGCCTTACAAATCCGGCTAGACCAGAGGATGTACACTGGTACAGATAAGAGCTAGAAACACAGGGAATCCAGGACAGGTAAACCCCTCAGGACCAATAATGAGAATAGCAATATCAGGAAGATAAGGGGAAGGTCGAGTAGAAAGGGGGAACCTATCACATGGATCTACATATAACCTCCTCCCTGGGGAATGGACAACAGAAAAGTGGGTGAAGGGAGATGTCAAATAGTGTAAGTCATGACAAAATAACAATAATTTATAAATTATCAAGGGTTCATGAGGGAAGAAGGTGAGGACAGAGGGGAAAAAAAGAGGAGCTGATACCAAGGGCTCAAGTAGAAAGCAAATGTTTTGAGAATGATGATAGCAACAAATGTACAAATGTGCTTGATACAATGGATACATGTATGGATTGTGATGGGTTGTATGAGCCCCCAATAAAATGATTTAAAAAAAGAAAAAAATAATTAAATACATAGCTTTCGGGGAAAAAATGCTGCCATTAGGTAGATTCTGATTCACAATGACCCCACAGGGCAGTAGAAAACTGTCTCCTAGATTTTCTAAGGCTGTTAATCTCCACGGGAGTAGACTGCCACTTATTTTCCCCAAAGAGTACCCGCTGGTTTCTGCCAACCACATTTCAGTTAGCTGCGCAGCTCTTAACTCCTGGGCCACCAGAACTCTTTGCCCAAGAGGCAGCTTTCTCTAACATTCTTCTTCTCTTTGTGGCTTCTCGTAACCTTCTCTAGCTTTCAGATCTAGGGAGGGAGATGGTTCCCAGGTTTCCTCAAAGAGCTGCACCGGTCCTTGCTTATTCCTTTCGTTCTGCCTGGTACGTGCTGTTGAGTCTGTTCTGACTCATGGGGACCCCGTGTGTGCGCCACGGGGCTGTCAGGGCTGGCACCTTTCAGGAGGCAATCTCCAGGGCTGTATTCCAGGGGGGTTCTAGGGGGTTCTAACTGTTGACCTTTTGGCTAGAAGCTGAATGCGTCACTGTTTCTATCACCCAGGACTCCTAACATGGCCTCATCCAAAACAAAGCCATTGCCATCAAGTGGATTCTGACTGATAATGACCCAATAGCACAGAGTAGAATGCCTCTTAGGGCTGCCAAGGCTGTCAATCTTGGATGCAGACTGCTATGTTTTCCTCTCATGGAGTGGCTGCTGGGCTCGAACTGCCATCTTTTGGTTAGCACTGAGTATTTTAAGCACTGCATCCCCACGGCTCGGCTCCTTAACACTTGCTTGCTTTTGTGAAGAGCAATCAAGTTGGTTGTGATTCATAGAGCACTGAGGTAGTTCGTTTATTGTGTCAACCTGGCCAATAAACATACGTGGGGTTTATTGAAGGGCAGAGGGATAAATGGCTCAGTGAGCCTCACCTTTCTCGTTCTCAGGTCTCTTGCTTTCTGATGGTCGGACCAAGGTGCAGCTGGTTCTTAGCCAGTTCCCTGCTTCAACTGGCAAGGCTCACTTCCTGCAAGACAGCCCCAAGGAGAAGCTGCCGCATTGACCTACCCCGATGCAGCCCTGGGTGCTGGAGCAGCCGTGTGGAGACCCTTATCAGCCCTGAGACACTTACACATTCACTGACTCAGCTTTCCTCCTGCAGTTGTCATCATTGTGTGTGTTTTGTGAGATGGAGGAGGACTTTGTGGATTGGTGTTGGACATATGGGTTAATGTTGGACTTATGGCCTTGGGCAGCACTGGGTTGGGATGTTTTCTTGATGTACATTTAACCTTTATATAAAACTCTCTTTTATACATGAGTTTCTGTGGAATTGTTTCTCTAAAGTACCCAGACTAACACAAGTGCCTATGCGCAAAAGAGTGAAATACTGCTCAGTTCTTCCTTGTCCTCACAATCATTGCTGTGTCTGATCACACGGTCGCAGGCACTGTGCCAATCTACCCCATCAAGGGTCTTCCTCCTTTACTGTGAGCCTCTGCTTTATCGAGCATGATGTCCTTCTCCAGGTAGTATGCTCAAAGCTAGCAAGATGAAAGTTTTAATAGTCCTATTTCGAAGGAGCATTCTGATGGTACTTCTTCCACATATAGAATGTTTGTTCTACTTGTTTTCTCTGGCCAATCTGTTTTCTGGAGTAGATTGCTGGGACCTTCTTTCCAGTCCATTGTAATCTGGAAATTCTGCTGAAACCTGTCCACCATAGGTGGCCCTGTTGGTATTTAAGATACTGGAGGCATAGCTTCTATTATCACAGCAACCAGCAGGCCACCACAGTGTGACACACAGATGATCAGATGGTGGTAACATGACCTACTCCTTTATAAATAATGGCTTTATTAAACTCGCCTCCATCTCCTATTTGTTTCCTGCTATTTCTATGATACAAGAATCTTTCGCTACAGGAGGAGCTGTGGGAGGCGGTATAAAATTTGGAGCCATTGAAAATACTTGGAGCCATTGAAATAGTAGACAGAAAATAGAATGGAAGGAGACTCTCAAATTAACTCTCAAACCATCAGTTTGGTACAAGGCCACCAACATGTGAGCGCTCATGGCTAGTAGTTAGCCCATCTTTAGAACCAGTAGAGGTATTTTGACTAGAGAATGTCAAAACATTATGTTACATGTCGCACAGCTGTGTGGACTTATTCCAGAACCTACCAAGACCAACCAGGAGGACAATTGCCTTGTAAAATTCTGGTTAATTAGCTAAGAAAATTCTTGGATATCATACATTAAGAGACTTTAAACTGTGCGACAGTTTACAACTGGTATTGAGTGAATCATAAACCTGGCTTACCGGTTTAAAGGCAGAATGGCATGATATTCCAAGGGCAGTTTCTGGAGCTAGACTCTCAAGTTCAAATTCTTCCACTTATACAAAGGGTCTTTTAAGAGGCCTACATTTGGAATAGAGAAAGAATTTTTAGTCCAACTACTTTCTCATTAGGTGGCCCAACACCATGTAGTTATTCTCATTGAATTTGTAATTATTCACCTGAGCAACAGGTATAAGAACACTCATCGTTCCTCATTCACAGGCCTAGGATCATATGGGGTGTATGTGTAGACACATTATAACTCCAGAGTTTTGTCTAAGAGTAAGCTATAGTTTAGCCAAACACTGAGTTAGTTGAAAGAAATATATCCTAATAATAACTAAGACATGATCACTCAGGTTGTTCTTTAAAATATCCCAAGTTGTAAGTCATTTATTGTGGACAATACAAGGCACTGAAAGAATACACCTATCCCTTTTCTGTATTAACCCGATTGTACATTTGTCCATGGTAGCAATGTGTCTGATCCCAGGAAACAGATCATAATTTGTCTGAACCAACATGACCTTTCCCACTTCTTTTGCAGTAAAAGCATATGGCTATCAGTTGGAGTCTTGGCAGGGAACAGAATTCCACTCAGCTGGCCAGCTAAAAATATTTTAATGGCACCTTTTTGCCGAGATGTGGGTAGCATTAAAGGCACCAGTAGAGACTTTTGAGGCTTTGGGAGACCTATGTGAATGGCTATTACTGTCGCCAGGCCTTAAAAACCAGAGGATCGATTGTTGCTAATACAGCCCTATGTGAACAGGAGCTGTGGAGGAGGAGGCCCAGCGGAAGCAGGAGTCATGGGCGAATGTGCTAAAATGGGGGCAAGTGAGGAACTGAGCCTTCCTTGATCTCGCTTCACTCTCACTTTCCAACTCCTCCATGCCCCCCGACTGTATTTTCTCAGCTAGACCAGAAGAAGCCAGAGGAGAAGGAGCTTACCATAGAATTCCATTCTGGTCAATAAAATGTAGTCAAAAAGCTGCAGTAGTCATTTCTAGAAATTTTGGTGTTCTTGGTAACTAAGGTTCAGGCAAGGACAGCAGTTTCCTTTGTTCTGCCTCTTCTTTCCTTCACCGAGCGCTCTGTGTCTAGAAGGTTGGGACCATTCTGCAGCTATGTGGTGCAGTCATGAAGACGAAGGACGACATTCCCAGGGTGCCGGAGGAGAATGAGAGGAGAGCCTGGGTTCTTGGTGGTGGTGTTCAACAAGTGAACCATCCTTTGAAGTTGTTGTCCTGAGACAGTTCATTTAGTAAATAGTGTTATTTTTTAAACGTAGAGTTTGATTGTGATGTGTATAACCAAACATGCATCGGTTCACAATTTCTACATGTGAACCCCAATGGCATTGGTTATGTACTTTACAAGACGGCACCTTTCTTATTCTGTTTATGTATATTATGACACGAGGGCTATTTAGGATCACTGACCCTGCAAGTTCTCATCTGTACTTAAAAAAATCATTTTATTGAGGGCTCGTACAGCTCTTATCACAATCCATATATGCATCCATTGGGTCAAGCACTTTTGTACGTATGTTGCCATCATCATTCTCAAAAGTCTTTCCACTTGAGCCCTTTGTATCAGCTCCTTCCCCACCCCCCCCCTCTGTTCCTCATGAACCGTTGATAATTCATAAATTATTATTTTTTCATGTGATTTTTCATCTGTACTTTTGGTTACCTTTTTGTCTAGAGGCCTGGATCCATTCTTCAATTGTGAGGCAAAAATCATGAACTTATATATGTAATTCTTTATTAATTGAGCTAAGCTATTGCTTAAGTTTAACAATGGTTTTCATGGGATAGTTTCAGTTCAAGATTTAAAGTTTATTTCTGGGAAATATATTAAGGGGTACCCTGCAGTCTCAACGGGCCTAATAAGTCTTGCTTACATATAAATTTCAAGTTTAATACCTGATTTTCCTCCTTTTGATCAGGACCCAACTATTAGGTCTCTGATCAAAACATTCAGCGGTGGTAGTCACGTACCAATCATTTCTTCTGGTCTCATGGGAGCACAGCCAATTAATTATTCAGCACATTTCCTTCTCTGGTTCCTGGGCCTCCTTTCCCTCTGCATCCACCCAAGCAAATGGAGACCAATCGTTCTTTTTGGGTGGCTGTTGAAAAGATTTTAAGATCCCAGGCACTACACACCAACCTAGGAGGTAGACCAGAAATTCTAAAAGGAATTTTAGACCAATTGACTGGATGGATCTGGAAGTCATGATAATAAAACCCTCAAATGAAAAAAAGTAATCTCATGAAATGTTTAGTTGTACCTAAGTTGTAAGTAAGTGTTGTACTAAAAATTTATTTTATTTTTTTTACTTTCAACCAGTCCAGTTCCCAAACGATGCAGGCCATCCCTTTTAGGTTGCTGTTGGTGCTGCTGTCAAGTTGGCTCTGACTAATGATGTAGCGAGAGCCCAATATTACCAGGTTTTGTGTTATCTCAATGGCTGCTGGTATGTTTGAGTCTACTGTTGTGTGTATTGTGTGAATCCACCTCACTGAGCGTTTCCCTGAGTTTAATTTCTATTGGCCATATACTTATCAAATAAGATGTCCTTTTTTTTTTTTTTAGTAATTTAATTGTCCTGATGACATGTCCAGGTAAGCAAGCAAGATGAAGTCTCACCATCTTTGCATCTAAGGAGAATTCTGGTTATATTTTCTCCTAAGTTGCAGTTGTTGATTCAATGGCAGTCCACAGTACAGTGAAAATAAACAAGACAATTTGCCATATTAAAATGTGTTTTCATAGTGCAGGACATAAGAATAAAAGGACAATATCTACATTTACATCAATGCCAGCATTAGGACGGTTTGCTTTTGGTTCCATATCTATTTGTTTTTCTCACACTTTTTACTGCTTTTAATATCTGCTTAATAATTGTCCTTGATTAAACTATAAGTCAGTGCTGTTCAGATGATGCCTACTTTGCTCACTGTTATTCTTGTGGGAACAATCAAGCAAACACACAACCACCAAAGCCACTGTCATTGAGTTGACTCCAACTCATAGCAATCCTGTAGGGCAGACTAGAACTGCCCCCTTAATTTCTCCAAGAATGTAAATCCTTATGGACGCAAGCTGCCATATCATAATCCCACACAGATGACGGTGGGTTTGAACTACTGACCTTGTGATTATCAAACACTCAACTACTGAACAACTAGTGCTCTGGGGCAGCAAAGAATTGGCTCCCAATAACTATCTGTTAAGTTAAATCTAAACTTTTCAGAACCAGTAATGCTAAATATTGAATTTTCTCTGCTTTTCTCAACTTTTTCTGACGTCAGTGCTATAATTTTCTTAGATCACAAAATTTTGCACAGTTACGAAGATAAAAAGCGCATATTTTAAGAGCTGAAACATTAGGCTCTGATAGCCCCCAGTCATTAAGATTTGAATATAAGTAAAGGAGTAGGAGCCTCATTTTGCAGGCAGGTCTGGGACACAGAGTTGAAGATCTAAAAGCTGTTTTGCAGACTTTCCTGGAATGTCTCACTTAATTGAAAGTATTCCTGTTCATTCATTTATCCCACTCAATGGACAAATAACTTATATCCACACCACAAACGAAAAGAGGGTTTACTTAATTAAGGAGGGAGACATAAACGGAACCACAAATTGCATTTACTGGGGGAGGAAGTGGGTAGGGAATTGCTTCATTTTGCAAGCATTTTATTTTTACATATGAGGTGCTGATATTAATAGTCATTTTTGGTTACAAGACCAAAAATAAGTAAAATAAGCCAAAAACAAACACCCAGAGCAACCAGAGTTGCTCTAAACATGGAAGAAATCACAAAAATAACTGCACCAGGACACTTAAGATTATATATATTCATATAGATAGATAGATACAACATATGAAATAAACAGCTAATTAGTCTATAGAGCAGTACAAATGGCTCAGGGCAACTCACTTCTGTGAGACAGCTAATACATTGGCAAGTCTTGAGGGCCGCCGGGTACAAGTCAAGGAAGCAGACAGCTGAGTTCTCATAGGGCAATTCAGGCTATCCGGCCACAGGCAGCAAACAGCAAGGCAGGTCACCAACAGTGAGTCAGATGACAGTGTCAAACAGTCCCCAGCTCAAGCGATGTATACACCAGTAGCATGACGAAGCATGTCTTGAAGGAACCTCAAACTACAGTCCACAGGTTGGGTGTCCCACAGGTAGTGTAACTTGCAAGTTGAGGCAGAGAACCAGTCAAGGCAGCCGCACACTGGTCCCATCATTAAAGAGCAAGAGAGAAGAAAGGCGAGGATCTCTGAGTCATTTATCAATCTGCCCTTCAATTAATCTCACATGTGTTCATTGGCCAGGTTGGCACAACAAACCTACCTATCACAATTACTTTTATAATAACTTGCTTTACTTTTGTTATGAAAACAACATAGATGCCAAATTACATGTATGTATTGTTCCATGGCTTCATTTGCATATTGAGATAAAAATGACTATGCTAGTATTTATTGCATTGCCTTGTTAAGCATATATAATCACAGTCATCGTTAGGTGCTACAGAGTTGGTTTCCATTCACAGCGGCCCTACATGCCACAGAATGAAATTCTGCCCGGTCTGACACCAACCTCACAATTGTTCTTATGTTTACGCCCATTGTTGCACGTATGGTGTCAATCTATCTTGTTCAGGGACTTTTCTTTTTCAATGCCCCTTTATTAAGCATGAACTTTTCCAGGGACTGGTTTCTCTTCACAACATGTCCAAAGCACGTGAGATGAAGTCTTGCCATCCACAGTACTTTCAATATTCTTTGGCAGCACCATAATTTAAGTGTCTTGATTTTTCTTTGGTTTTCCGTATTCAATATACAACTTTCACATGCCTATGAGGCCATTGAAAACACAATAGCTTGGTTAGCACTTTAGTCCTTAAAGAGACACCCTCACTTTTCAAAAGTTTAACGAGATCATGTGCAGTGTATTTACACAATACAATGCATTGTTTGATCTCTTAACTGCTGCTCCTGAGAGTACTGATTGAGGATATAAGCAAGATGGAATCTTTAACTTTAACCTTTTCTCGATTTATCATGATGTTACCTATTGGTCTAGTTGTGAGAATTTTTATTTTCTTTAGATGCATGTTAATCTTTATATGTAGATAATTTGAAGCAAATTAACAAGTGTCCAGGGCAGCTTCCCATTTTGTTTGAGTTGATTGGTGACTCTTGTATCTGCATGTTTTACTGTAGATTCATTATGGCTGTAGCAAAGTTTGGAGGCTGCCAGAACATTTTTTAATGTTTCAGTAATTTGATAACAATAACAGTTTTCTGTAATCTGGTCAGAAGAAGACCGTGTCCCTTTTAAAATCTTATTTTAACCAAGCTATTTACAAAGAGAAAGCACATTTATAATAATTTAGTAACTAAAAAAACTCTGACCTGCAAGAAGAAAGATCAGTGTGTAGAAGTGACGAGACTGGCTTTGACTGGAGGCCCTTCTGACCTATTTCCAGGCTCTGCACGTGTGTTTTCCAAACATTTCAAATGAGCACATTTGAACATCGAGGATCTATATTGAGCCACTTTAAATCATGGAGCCAGAATAAGAGTAGTCTAGTTTTTTTTCTCTCCCTGTAAACTCTGCGTCTGTGTATATATTTAGTTTCTCAGCACCTGGGATGAAGAAAGCTACAAGGGTACAGCAGAACAATATCCAGGGTAGTTTTTTTAGGGGGTGGGGAGTGAAGAATGAACAACTGGAATAAAGAAAAGGTCTGCAATCCCAGACATCAATCTTGAGAAAACAATTTCTTAGATTGCCTGTTCTCCTGAGTGCAAAAGGACATTAGCTCAGTTCTATCTGAAAAGAAAGACATGTTGCTTTCAGGAGTTATTTTATAGTGTAAGCATTCAGAACGTCAAGGTAATGGTTGTTTTTTGACTTATATTTAATGAAAGAGAATTTAAAATCAATACCCTTTTACAGTCTGCTGTGACCTGCGATACACATACATAATAGACAAACATTTGGTCTGCATATGTACGGAGGAGGGCAAGGGAGGGGAGGGAAGAGGTTGAGGGTTGACCAGTTCTATGTTTTAAATAGCAAAGCGTTATCCTTATAGTGGATGTTGTTGGATTTATCAATTCCAGGTTGGATCAGTTTAAGTTTAATCTGCTTCAGAATTGCGGAATTCAGGGAAGGCAACCAAATCCTTCTGGATCCTAAGCATTGGATGTGGTTGTTGGGTTCTGTGGAGCCAGTAGGGACCCCGTGTACAGCAGACCCCAAGGTTGCCCAGCCTTGCACCATTTTCACAATTGCTGCTGTGTCCGAGCGAATCACGGTTGCAGCCAATGATTCGGTCCATCTCATTTATACTCTACGTCTTCTTCATGGATATTACCAAGCGCACGGTCCTTCTCCAAGGATTGATCCCTCGGGATAGCATGTCCAAAGGAAACAAGGGCAAATTCTCCATCATCACTTCTAAGGAGCAATCTGGAGAGTGAATATATTTGATGCAACACAATGCAAGAATGACCGATCTTTATGTTTTGGCAAGAAGTGTGTAATCACAGTTAATGGCCTAAAGACATCACCACTCTCTTTCCAAGAATTTCCTTTTCACGTCAACATGCTTAATGTTTTACTTCAAGGTAAGTAGAGATTCACATTCAGGTGTAATGGACAATACAAGAGAGACCTGGTATATCCTTTACCCAAAGGTCACATCTTGAAAAGTTATAGTATAATGTTATAACCAGGGTATTGACATTGATACAAAGTATAGAGCATTTCTATCACCAAAAAGATCCTTAATGTTGTTTTTAATATTTAAATCTACTTACCTCCTACCCCTGTCCCTAAACTCTTGAAAGTTACAATATCTTCCATTTCTATCAGACTTGAAAATGGTTCAAACTGGTTCAGTCATAGCCAGTGCAGCAAAACTTGAGTTTTTAAAATGTAGGTGCACCAGAATGATAACCAGAAGGAAAAATTATTGGCCAACGCTCTGGGATGGGAGACTCAGAAGAGTTATCGTATCCTCTCAGGACTCTGGTGTAGGAGATGGGTTTATTACCAACATTGTGGAGAGTGACACACGTTCAAAGCAGGGTAGTTGGCCACCATTTTTTGCCAGGCGTTACTATTTCAAATTGAACATATTATGATACTTTGTTGCTATGTAACATGCAAGAACCCTGGTAGTGTAGTGGGTTATATTTTGGGCTGCTAACTAGAAAAACAGCAGTTATAAATATACAGCCACTCCACAGGAGAAAGCCAAGACTGTCTACTCCCATAAAAAGTTAGTCTCAGAAACCCACGGGGGCATTCTACTCTGTCCCATATGGTCACGGTGAGTTGGAATAAGCTCGAGAGCAATATGTTTGAGTTATTTTGGAGATGCAGCATGGACTTCGTCTTTTAATTTTATTGGAAGAAAATTAAATTTCTATTAAGATATTAACCTGATGTTTCTTCTTCTTTTTCGTGGTACACACACATTTTACAAATTTGGGAGCCATGCTTTGGCAGCCATGACTGAACCAGGAAGAATTGGTTTGAAACTTTGATTTCTGTAGTATCAAGAATGCTGTACATCTTACAAAGATAAAATCTGCACCTGCCCTTCCCCACAGAAGAATTTATTTCAGAGGACAGCACTGAATCTGCAGCTCAGGGAGAGGGACATGTCTGATCAGAGCACACAGGAGCAAATGAAGGGGGAGGAAGAGAGAGTGCAGAGAGAGTGGCCCACCAGCCCTTGAGGACAATATTCCTGCTCAAAGCATCCAAGCCACAGAGAAAACCACAGGGCTGGTCCCACTGTGAGACACAACATCCCTCACTGACCTACAGGGGACAACACTGGAGACACAGTGTGGGTATTACACCCAATCTGATCCCACCACACTGAGGCAAAACACTAAGGGCGTGGAACAGAACATCAAGGGGCACAGAAAAACAAAGTCCCCAGGGAATACCAAAAATAGACTTTGGGGCCAGGGCTTGGCACCCCAACAGACTCGACTAGAAAACACTCCTAAAGGCCAACAAACAATCCTTGAATTAACTACAAACTTTCTTTCTTGTTGTGTTTTGTTTTGTTTTTTGTCATTGGCTTGTTGTTGTTTTGTTTTCTGTTGTTGCTTGGATTTGTTCTGTCTTGTTTTTGTACATGTTATTATCCCCACAGGTCTGTCTAAATAAGATAGGCTGGATGAACAATCTGGAGGAGAAAACAACAGGACTGACCATTCTGGGGGGACATGGGAGAGGGGGAAGTGGGGGGAAAGGTAGTGGTGTTAACAAACCCAGGGACAAGGGAAAAACAAGTGATTCAAATTGGTGGTGAGGAGGGCATAGGAGGCCTGGTAAGATGTGACCAATGATAATATAGCCGAGAGGAATTACTAAAACCCAAATGAAGACTGAGCATGATAGTGGGACAAGAGGAAAGTAAAGGAAATAGAGGAAAGAGCTAGGAGGCAAAGGACATTTATAGAGGTCTAAATAAAGGCATGTACATATGTAAATATATATATGAGGATGTGGAAATAGATCTATGTGCATATATGTATAGGTTTAGTATTAAGGTAGCCGATGGACATTGGGCCTCCACTCAAATACTCCCTCAATGCAAGAATACTTTGTTCTATTAAACTGGTATTCCATGTTGCTCACCTTCCCAACACAATCGCTGAAGACAAAGTGGGTGCATAAGCAAATGTGGTGAAGAAAGCTGATGGTGCCCGGCTATCAAAAGATATAGCGTCTGGGGTCTTAAAGGCTTGAAGGTAAACAAGCACCCATCTAGCTGCGAAGCAACAAAGCCCACATGGAAGAAGCACAACAATCTGCGTGCTCACGAGGTGCCAAAGGGATCAGTTTTCAGGCACCAAAGAACTAAAAATCAAATCATTGTGTGTTCACCTCCCTGATAAAATCTCCGAAGACAAATATGTGCATAAGCAAATGTGATGAAGAAAGCTGATGGTGCCCGGCTATCAAAAGATGTAGTGTCTGGGATCTTAAAGGCCTGAAGGTAAAGAAGCGGACATCAAACTCAGAAGCATCAACGCCCACATGGAGGAAGTACAGCAACCTGTGTGATCACAAGGTGTTGAAGGGATCAGGTATCAGGCATCATCAGAACAAAAAAATCATATCATTGTGAATGAGGGGGGAGTGTGGCGTGGAGACCCAAAGCCCATCTGTAGGCAATTGTACATCCCCTTATGGAAGGGTCATGGGGAGCACATGAGCCAGTCAGTGTGCAGTATAGCAATAATGAAACATCAAACTTTCCTCTAGTTCCTAATGCTTCCTCCTCCCCCCTTATCATGATCCCAATTCTACCTTACAAATCTGGCTAGACCAGAGGATGTACAATGGTACAGATAGGAACTGGAAACACAGGGAATCCAGGGTGGATGATCCCTTCAGGTTCAGTGGTGAGAGTGGCGATACCGGGAGGGTGGGGTGAAAAGGGGTAACTAATTACAATAATCTACATATAACCTCCTCCCTGGAGGACATACAACAAAAATGTGGGTGAAGGGAGATGCCAGACAGTGCAAGATATGACAAAATAATAATTTATAAATTATCAAGGGTTCATGAAGTGGGGAGCAGGGAGGGAGGGGAAAATGAGGAGCTGATGCCAAGGGCTTAAGTGGAGAGCAAATGTTTTGAGAATGACGAAGGCAATGAATGTACAAATGTGCTTTACACAATTGATGTATGTATGGATTTTGATAAGAGTTGTATGAGCCCCTAATAAAACGATAAAAAAAGAGCTGAAACACAGGAAATCCAGGACAGATAAATCCCTCAGGACCAATAATGAGAGTGACGATACCAGCAGGGTAAGGGTAAGGTGGGGGGAGGAAGGGGGAACTGATCAACATGGTCTACATATAACCCCCTCCCTTGGGGATGGACAGCAGAAATATGGGTGAAGGGAGACATCAGACAGTATAAGACATGCCAAAATAATAATAATTTATAAATTATTAAGAGTTCATGAAGAAGGGGGGAGTGGGGAGGGAGGTGGAAAAATATGAGGAGCTGATACCAAGAGCTCCAGTTGAAAAAAAAAGTTTTGAAAATGATGGTGGCAACAAATGTACAAATGTGCTTGACACAACAGATCAATGTATGGATCATGATAAGAGCTGTACGAACCCCTAAAAAATGATTTAAAAAAAAGAGTATGTTGTCCTTACCAAAAGGAAAAAAAAAAAGATACAATCTGAAATCCAGGTAGCTGTTAGTTTGCAGCCAGGGTCACCAAGGTCTGAAGAGATAGTTGATTAAAACTGCACAATTAGCAACATCTTCTTGAGATATATGGCGTTCTTCATGTACCACATTAAAAATATGTGATTAGGAAACCCTGCTAGGGAACTGGCCTTTACCTTCAATGCATCTATTTCAGATAAAAGCAATTTAAATATTCCTTTGGACTTAAAGTTGAAACACCCCAGTGGGGGAGATGGCAGTGTTATTAAAATCACCAAATGTCTTAAGAGATTACTTAAATTATTTCGTGTTAGTACATTTTAGATACGGGAATGGATTTTAAGCTTACATTTAATCATAGTTCTAATATAAAAAACTGGGTTTTTTAGAAATAATTTTATCGGGGGCTCGTACAACTCTTATCACAATCCATCCACCCATCCATTGTGTCAAGAACACTTGTACATTTGTTGCCATCATCATTTTCACAACATTTTCTTTCTACTTGAGCCCTTGGTATCAGTTTCTCATCAATGAGTTCTTATGGTGTGACCCTACTCAATCCTTACTCTCATGAAGAGATCTTTGAAGATACGGGTACTATATCATAGTGTGATGAGGAAATAAGATGGTGCCTGGCTACTAATAGGTTCTGGGCCCTTAAAGGCTTATCTTAAAACAACCAGCCAATTAAATGAAGTGTCAGTTAAATCCACACAGAATAAGCATGCCAGGCAATATGATGAAAGGTTTGTAAATCATAAAATCCAAGATCGGAGGATGGTTTGTATTAGGGCTTCAGTTCTGAAGTACCTGGCTTAGAGAAGGCTGTCAGGACACTGAAAGCTCTAATCCATTTGCAGAGTCCCATGGGATTAAGTCTCCATTGAATTACTTTGGAGCATTGTGAAGGGAATCCCCTTGCCCTCAGACAATTGTTCAGGGAATGTTTCATAAAGTGGATTACTGAACATATAGTTAGGTTAAAATTTAACACATTATCATTTGTTTGCGCTGTTTTCATTCATTTTAATTTGCACTATCTCCTTTCTCTGGGAGATAGATAGGGCTTTCTACTACCGTAGGTACAGCCTCAAATACCCATAGGGTCAGTTCTACCCTGTCCTGTATGGTTGCTACGAGTCAGTGATGACTTGATTGACAGTGTTTGATTTGGTTTGGTTTTGTGTTGGATTGAGGTTTCTTGTTTTTCATTTTTTTTTGGGTATGGGTTTCTTTATATGAAATCTAGGCTGGGTAAATCTATAGAGACAGTAACTAGATTAATAGTTTCTTAGAGTTAGGGCAGAGGATGTTTGGGAGTAATGGGGAATAATAAAGGGTACAAGAATAAATGTTTTAATATTGATTGTGGTGATTATTATACAACTCTTTTAAATATATTTAAACCATTAAATTGTGTGGCATGTGAACTATATGTCTATAAAATTGTTTTAAAAAGTAAAATAAAAAGAATACTATATAACTAAGATTATTAGGGATCGGTTTTTCTTTCCCTCACTAAGTATGATTTTTTGGAAAGCCACTCAAATTGTCCTGTATCAAAGATCTGTTTCTTTTTATTGCAAAGTCTGGTGATGGTTCAGTGGTAGAATTCTTGTCTTAGTGCGGCAGGACCAGGCAATCTTGGGCACAGTGACCGCCACCCAAGGCGCATGTTGCTTTGAGGATGTGCAGGTTTCAGCAGCACTTGCAGCCTCAGGAAAATGACAATATGCTTCTGAAAACCTTATGGATCACAATGCCACTTAGAGAGAGTGCTCAGGAGAGAACAGCAAGCGGAGAACGAGGTAGTCTTTTAGGAACAAGGAGAGACCGTAGAACAGGTTTCCAGTGTGTTCAGTCCCTTCTTCCCCAGCCCACTTCACCCCTCCGAGGTCGCATTTAATTCCTGCCTTGAAGTTCCCTGCGATAGTCCAGTGTCTTTAAGGATCCACTGTGTTGATTAATTTAGCTAAATGAGTTTTAAACTTGAAAGTATATACAAATATCTACTTAAAGATGAAGAGGAAAAGGTCTTTTTGGAGTTCTCTGGGGTTCTTTAATATGTACTGGACCATTTCAACTTCACAGGAATAATGACCACTTGGAGGGACAGCACATAGATCTTTTAAAATTTTTATTTTTTAATCATTTTATTGGGGGCTACTGCAACTCGTTGCCCTCATCATTCTCAAAACATTTGCTCTCCACTTAAGCCCTTGGCATCAGCTCATTTTCCCCCCTCCCTCCCCACACCCCCCCTCTCATGAGCCCTTGATAATTTATAAATTTTTATTTTGTCATGTCTTACACTGTCCGATGTCTCCCTTCACCCACTTTTTTGTTGTCCATACCCCAGGGAGGAGGTTATATGTAGATCCTTGTAATCAGTTCCGCGTTTCCACCCCACCCCCCCTCCACCCTCCCAGTATCGCCACTCACACCACTGGTCCTGAAGGGATCATCTGTCCTGGATTCCCTGTGTTTCCAGTTCCTATCTGTACCAGTGTGCATCCTCTGGTCTAGCCAGATTTTTAAGGTAGAATTGGGATCATGATAGTGGGGTGGGGGGAGCATTAAGAACTAGAGGAAAGTTGTATGTTTCATCGTTGCTATACTACCCCTGACTGACTTGTCACCTCCCGGCAACCCTTCCAACCCTTCCGTAAGGGGATGTACAATTGCTTACAGATGGCCTTTGGGTCCCCACTCTGCACTCCCCCTCATTCACAATGATAGGATTTTTTTGTTCTGTGATGCCTGATAATTGATCCCTTCGACACCTCAACATATAGATCTTTTATCTTAGAGGACCATTTACCACTCTCCACACATTAGGGTGACCATGCCCCCCCTCCTTGTCTAGGTGCTGTGTTTCTAATGAAGAATGCCTCCTTTCAACATAATTGCATGGTAACCAGACTAACTTCATTGCACTTGAGTTAAAATAGAGGAAGCATCACAAAGACTATAAACCTTGGTCTTTCTTAACCCTTTTCATACCTAGAGCCCTGTGCCAGACAGTTTACTCCTATTAACTCATTTAATTTTTCTAAAAGAAAATAAAAGAAGGTAGTATTGTTGTCTTCATTTCCTGGGATTAAAGAAGTTAGCTGGGTTGACCAAGGCCACAAAGCAGTGCATGTAGAAGAAATGCATTATTTATGATCCCAAGTTCATTTTTTGGACTACATCCTTTAATCTGTCACAAAACTGAATGACGGCTACCATAACTAGTGAACCTACTTACCTCTAATATTCAGAAAATTGTACTCATTTAGCTAGATGTAAATAAGTTACACGTGTGGAGACATCAAAATGAATGTATACTCTAGAAATCATTAAATTTAAACTTTGTTCTGTTTAGCCTTACTATCCTATTAAATTGAAATCATTATAAATTATTAAATATGGCATTAATATAGAAATTATTTTATGGCCTTCCACCTTTAGGTTGCCATATTTCTTATGTAAAGTAGGATGAGAGTATAACAATAGTAATGCAATATATCTTGTAGACAGAAATGCCATTTTAGTTTTGATAAGGATGGTTTTTGATTCCTCCTGAAAAGGTTGCCTCAGGTCCTCGTCAGAACTGAAAATCCAGCTCAGGAATCTATCTCTAGCCCAACAATCCATTTATGAAAACTAGTGCTGTGGAAATCATAAAGCAGTGCCATCAGTCACGAATACACCTTGTTAAATAAGAAAAGAGTAAAGATGAGATATTTGGAGAAACAATAACGGTTTGTCATTGATCAAGGGGTCATTAGGGTGTGAGGGGGACAGGGAAGGAAAAAGAGGGGCTCAAAAGAAAGTAAATGTTTAGAAAATAATGATGGCAGCATATGTACTAATGTGCTCCATACAAGTATGTATGGATTGTTACAATAGCTGCAAGAGCCCCAATAAAATGATCCTAAAATAAAGAGTTCCAATCTCTCTGCACCCTCTCCAGCATTTGTTGTTGTCTTTTGTTTCTGTGTTTTAATTGGGCTATTGTTTTTAATTGGGCGTATAGCTATCCATGTCTTCGAAGAAATGTCTATGGATTTAGGAAAATCACATCACTATAAATGGTGGTTAGCTGTCCTTGTCACAAGGTGGAAATTGCCTTTAGAACTCATTTTGCAAAGGCCCAAAGACATCTCAGAGATGGCAAGGAGTTAAATATTATTAATAATTATATGAAAATTCCCTTGGTAATAAGGGATCTCTGTAATACATGGTGTTGGCTGTAGATTTTATTAATCTGACTAATCTGGGTGTTCTATATTGGTACTTTTACACAGAAACTGATTTTACTTCTTCAGGATTTTTTATAATGGTCTGTAGAAATTATACTGCCTTTTAAGTTTTTCTATTCTTATCCCATTGATTTAATGACTTTATAATTAATATCTTGTCCTAGCTTGCCTTTATTTCAAGTTTGCAAAAACAATCCTGAAATGTCTCTGCTTTTATTTTTTTATCTTTACATTGACAGGTTATAGTAAAAACTTATCTTATTCCTACGTATTTTGTGTACCTTACATTATCTGTGTTTCTACATAAAATATTTTGTCTTAGATTTTTCAATTGGAAAATATTGGAGTCCATTCACATTTAATGACACTTAAGTTTTCAGTCCTCAATACAAGTTTATTTCATTATTATTAGAACGCTTTGTGGTATGAGCAATGAGACAGAACTCCAGATGAAGGGTTCTGCCGTCAAGGGTGCCTCTTGAAAAGAAGCAGCGCAAGTTAAGCACTTCAGGAAGGCGATAATGTGTCATCGGAGGCCCTATCCCGGCATAGCTTATCTTCACTTCCTGCGCCTGCTTCCTTTCACCTACTCTTCACTTTCTGGATATCTAATTTGAAATGGAAAACAATTAGGATAGCATGCCTGGAAAACAGACCAGGAAGTCTGCCGAGAGCTTTGGAACAGTCTGCACTATTCCTAGGAGAGGTGGTAAAATTTCTAGTTAGTTCCAGAAGAAGACCATGCAACCACTTTAGAAATGGACTCTGATTAATGATTGAAGTGTATTAAATGTGGCTTCTGACCCAATAAAACGATTTAAAACAAAACAAAGCAAAAAACCATAAGCTGTCAGCTTGTTATTAAATATGATTACTTCTTCTCCATTTTATAAATGAGGAAACTGATATGCCAAATATTAAAATTCATGCCTTAGATTCTGTAGTATTAACTACCAGAGCCTGAATTTTAAATAAAGTTATTTGACTTTAAAGCCTGGTGATAATAGACTACCAAACCAGTAAAAAATAGCTAACACTTAGCAAAGGACATGTAGTCTTTTACCCTAAGTTATGTAAAATGAATACTTGATCAAAGAAGTCCTTAGTATTTAAACACAAAATGAAACACTGCCATCGAGTCAATTCTGGTTCATAGTGACCCTACAGGACAGGGTCAAACTGTCCCTGTGAGTTTCTGAGACTGTAACTCTTTAGGGGGATTAGAAAGTCCCATCTTTCTCCCTTAGATCTGACCGTTAGTTTCAAACTGCTGACTTCTGATGAGCAGCTCAACACATAGCCACTGCATCATCAGCCTGCTATCATTCAGAGTCCCTGTCTTCCTAGTGACTCACTTCCTAGTGGTTCCTGCAATCTTCCTAAACTCACATATTCATTCTGGGAGTTTTTTGGTGTAGATTCCACTTACTGCCTATTTCTTCTTCAAGGAGCTTTGATAACACACCCTGCTTAATTGTGAGACCTAGACTGATATTAAACCCCAATTCTGCCATTTGTCTCTATCATTGCTTCAGGCCCCACTTATATCTATATTAATAGAGATTTTCTAGAAATAAGTGTGGAATACTTAATTGTGCTCATGCAAGACATGTAGAATCACCAAGAGGTAGTTATTTAAACAGAAAAAGGGATATTGTATGGTTTAAAATCAGGAAAAGTGTGGATTGGTGTTATATCCTCTCGCTACACTCAATCAATCTGTACTCTGACCTGTATAGGATATCAGAATGACAGCTCAAGAAGACAAACTAACAGGAAAACATTTGTAGTTAGAAAACCCAAGAGGAAGAACATAGCATATGTTAAGCTGAAAGAACTTATGAAAAAAATTCAAGCCTCAAGTTACAATATTGAAAAACTCCATGAGCAAAATATTGAATGACGGCAGAAAGCATCACAAAAGATGGAAGCATTGTACCAAAAATATCTATTCAACAATTGCTTCAAGAGATAGCAATGACACTAAAGGTAGAATTCCAAGCTGGACTGAAGGCCTTCAGTAAAAGGATGGCTTCAGGAAAGGGTGGAATGCCAATGGAACCGTTTCAACAATCTGATGAAGCACTGAAAGCAACACTTGCTTATGCTAAAATATCTGGAAGACAGCTACCTGGTCAAAAGACTAGAAGAGACTCATATCTGTATCCATTCCCAAGAAAGGCCATCTAACAGATTGAGGAAACAAATGAAGAATGTTATTAATACCATATGCAAATAAAATTTTGTTGAAGATCATGCAATAATAGTTGTAGAAGTACACTGACAGGGAACTGCCAGAAATTCAATCCACGTTCAGAAGAGGACCTAGGATAAAAATAATATTATTAATGATGTCAGATGAACTTTGACTGAAAGCAGAGTATTTAACAAAGATGTCTACTTATGGTTTATTGACTATACCAAGGCATTAAACCATGGGGATTACAACAAACTATTGGTAGCATGGAGAAGAATGTCAATTGCAGAACACTTTAGGTGCTCATGAGGAACCTGTACATAGATCAAGAATCAGTGGTTCGAACAGAACAGGGAAATCATGCATAGTTTAAAATCAAGAAAGGTGTGTTTCATGGTTGTATATTTTCACCACACTTACTCAAGCTGTTGTTGCGTAGATAATCTGAGAAGCTAGATTGTCAGAAGAACGTGATTTGAAGACTGGTAACATCCAGCGGTACAACCTTGCATGCTGAAAGTAAAGAGGACTTGAACTTGCCAATGAAGATCACAGATTGCAGTCTTCAATATGGATTACAATTCAATGTAAAGAAAACAAAAATTCTCACAACCAGGCCAAGAGGTAACATTATGATAAACAGAGAAAAGATCAATTGTCCAGGATTTCAATATGCTTGGATCCACAATCAATGTGCATTGATCAGGAGGCCAGAAGGCAAATGATGTGCTTCATTGGGTATATCTGCTGGTCAAGGTTTCTTTAAAGTGTTGAAGACGTCACTTTGAGGACTAGAGTGCCCCACACCACAGTATTTTCAATCACTTCATAGGTGTATGAAAGTTGGACGCTGAATAAGGATGACTGACAATGCTTTTGCATTACGGTGTCAGTGAAGGGTATCGAAAGTACAATGGACTGTCAGAAGAACAAGCAACTCTGTCATGGAAGAATTATAGCTCAAATGCTCCTTGAACGTGAGGATGGTTTTGTGTCACACACTTTGGATATGGTGTTCCTGGACAAAGGACATCATGTTTGGTAAAACATAAGGGGACTGGAAAAGAGGAAAACCCTCAGTAAGAAAGATTGACATGCTGGCTGCAACAAGGATCTGAAACATAACAAAAAGTGTGAGAATGGTGCAGGACCAGGCAGTGTTTCATTCTGCTGTAAATAAGGTCCCGATGAGCTGGAACCAACTTGATGGCAGCTAACAACAACAACAACAGCAACAACATGCTGAGCAAATAATCTGAGAAGATGGACAGTATTCCGTTCCTACCAATTGGATTGTGATAAGAGTTGTATGAGCCCCTAAAAAAATTTTAAAAAAGAAAAGGGGAAAAAAGAAAATGATTAGGGCAGAGAATGTACAGATGTGCTTTATACAATTGATATATGTATATGTATGGATTGTGATAAGAGTTATATGAGCCCCTAATAAAATGTTTTAAAAAAAATAACCTGCCGATGGCACACCTTCCCTGCTAAATGTGAAGAGGAATTGAAACACTTATTGATGAAGATCAAAGACTTCGGTAGGCATTACACTTAGAATAGAGAATACAATAATCGTGAAAATGAGACCAATAAGTGCCATGATGATTAATGTTGAAAAGTTTGAAATTTACTTGTGTGCATAATCAACAACTATAGAAGCAGCAAGAACCCTCCCCTGCCTCTCCCCCGCCCCCTCAAAAACCCCAAAACTTACTATGTTGGACAAATTTGCTACAAAAGATTTCATTACAGTGTTAAAAGGAGAAGTGTGGAAGTGAGGGCTATAACACCCTGAATTGTCTCGTATATATTTGACAGATGGACATTGAATAAGGAAGGCAAGAGCAGAATGGAGGCATTTGAATTATGGTGTTGATGAAGAATATTGGCTTTATCATGGATTGCCAGAATAACAAATAAATCTTTCTTGGAAGAGGTCTAGGCAGAGTGCTTTTTGGAAGTGAGGATGGCAAATCTTCATCTCGTGCACTTTAGATGTGTCATGAGGGATCAGTTATTCTTGGGCAAGTGTTACAAACATCTTTCAGAGCAGATAAATGCCCAAACGACACCCCATTGTTATGCTCAAAGACACTCAGTTTTACTTGTCCTGTGTTCTGGGAAGCTTGCCAAGCTGTCTCACAGTCTCATGGTCTCTGATTTCTGCTGTGCACCCCTCCTGCTCTGGTGCCTCTGCTTCCTCAGTCCCTTCAGGCGGGGATTGAGAATATGCTCCGATGGTGGCTCTTCTTTCCTGATGGTCCCAGGAATGCTGTCTGTTGCTGCCCCTGAGATGATTCTCTTATATGCAGAGAATGGTGACACTGAGCAATCTGAACATCTTATTTGTGTTGTTCCACCCAATTATATGATGCGTGGTGTAGACAAATGGCTAGATGAACCATATTTTAAAAAAGACTGTATCTTAGCAACTACTCAGTCAAGCATTTAGAAACTCTTCTTGTTCATTCAGGACAAACTGTATTCGGGGGACACTGACTGCAGTTCTTACACTCAACTGCAACACCGACAGGAGTCTGCTCAGCAGCAAAACTCTTGCTTCCTCTAATAAGGAATCTATGTTAGTCTGGGTACTTTATAGAAACAAATCCACAGAAACTCACATGTATAAGAGAGAGTTTGATATAAAGGGTAAGTGCACATCAAGAAAGCATCCCATTCCAGTGCTGTCCAAGTCCACAAGTCCAACAGTCCAACAATAGCCCATATGTCCAACATCAATCCACAAAGTCCTCCTCCATCTCACAAAACACACACTATGACTCCGACTGCAGGAGGAAAGCCAAATCAGTGAGCGTGTAAACATCTCAGCGCTGGCAGGAGTCTCCACATGGCTGCTCCAGCACCCAAGGCTGCATCGGGGTTGGTCCATGCGGCTTCTCCTTGGGGATATCTTGTAGGAAGTGAGCCTTGCCAGCTGAAGCAGGGAACTGGCTAAGGCAGCTGCACCCTGGTGTGACCATCAGAAAGCAAGAGACCCTAGAACTAGAAAGGTGAGGTTCACCGAGCCATTTATCCCTCTGCCCTTCAATTAACCCTACATGTGTTTATCGGCCTGGCTGGCACAATAAATTAACTACCCACACACGCACTAACCAAATAAATGGTATGTAAGCAGAGTCTAAAAAGGGGTCCTATTCAAGAAAGGGGTCCTGGGCTACTCAGTTGTAGAATTAATCTTTATTTTTTATAGGTTCTATACCCTGCAGGATCCTTCCCTTTTAATTCTCCAGTCTCCCTAATTAGCATGCGCAACATTTAGGCTAGATCATTTTCAACCTTGAAAATTTTCTTTCTTTTTTGGAGGCAGGGGGTGGAATAGAAAAATGGGTTAAAATGTTAAGTATGCATTTATAGTCAATTTCCAGATAGTCCTGATGGAATTATTTATTTCATACCAAAAATTAAGATCTTTGACAATTCATGTCTGTATACAACATTGGTGAGTATATATTAATTGTGTTTCTAAATAATAGTACTGACATTATATTTTCCATTAGTACTACACTTGATCTTAGCCAAAAGGCCGAGAAGCGATTATATTTTCCATTAGTAAATGCTGATTCCCAAAATACTGTGATTGAATTTACTCACTGGTTTGTATACTTAGTAGTAAACTGCACCCATGTAGCAGCCTTACAGCACCTAGTTGCAACAAAGACAAGATCTGAGGAACCCACAAAGGGTTGTTGTTCAAACCGTAAGCCACCCTGTCATTAAAGTGAAGCCACACACACCATTCAGATCTTTCTGTTCCTTCTCCTTAACCCCATTGCATCACAGAGCATTACACTCTACGATCAGGTCAAGGACCGAGACAGAAGAAGATGAATTGTTCTGCAAAAACAAGATTGGTATTTTTGAGTCTATGCTACATTTCCTTTTTTGTTTGTTTGTTTTTTTAAAAGCACCTAGAAACACGAGGAGATAACAATTGACTCAGATCCCACATGCTTCCCTTACTATGTGAAAGCGGACAGGGCGATTCTTTTCTGCAAATTATAAAACATGGGTGGCACTAAAAAGTAGAGGTTAAACTTGTTAAAGAGACTCTTGCTTATGGTTTTATTATTTACCCTCGGTTTCTTTTCTTAACTGTGAGTCTGTACAGTTTACTTAAACTCTTTATGAGTCAGGCTCCTCCTCCACAGGCAGAGTGGGGACGATAACAATAAGCTTAGTTATGCAGAGGGCTGTTGTCAAACTACACGAGTTAACACATATATATATTAGCCCTGGCTGAAGCATAGAGGGACTAAAGAAGTTGATTACTTCAAAAAATCTAACCTGAGTTCCAAGCATCGATGGGGATAGCACCTTGGCGGGCGGCCACCAGTTCATGTGATGGTAGCTGCGGCAAGAGTGGGAGAAACGGTGGGCATGGGGTTTACTACGAACTCACAGCTCACTGCCTGGAAGTGAGAGCGTTTCTGGATGACAGACACAGCAACTGGCAGAACTGGGGGCAGCTCACAAAGCAATGGGACAAAAAAGTCAAACTATGGATAAGCACCTCATTAGAACTGATAGCGAGTTTGTCATCAAAGGTGTGACAGGATGGGCTGATAACGGGAAACAAAATGGTTGGAAAACACCCTCTAGAAAAGATTTCAACAGAAGTGATTTGAGAAGATTGCTCAAACTCCCCAAGGCTCGGACATTCAGTGGAAATAAGTTCCTGCCCATGGGAGGCATCAAAAGCCACGAAGAAGCTAATGGAATGGCCACAGAGGGCGCTAGACAATAAGACTTCATTCCCACGGTAGGGCGTTAGCTTCCTTTTTGCAGTTAGATTTGCTGATGGCAAATTCCAAAGTTTGCTTCTTTTTCTCATGGCCATGTCCTTATAAAACTGTTTCCTCCATTTTTTCTCTACCATTGATATTAGCAATATCTTTGTAGATTAATAAAAATACATTTGGCACGTAAAGAAAAAAGTGAAAATGTGTTAGCTCTGTCCACCCACTCTCTTCTGCTTCATTTTTTATTTCACCCTTGTGGGATACAGACAACTAGGAGTTTCTACTTCCCGTGCGTTGTGCTAGGAGTCCATCTCTGGGAGGAGCAAATAGCTAGCATTCTCAGCTAGTAAATAGAAGGTTAGAGATTTGAGTCCACCCATTAAAGTTGACTTATGAGGTATAGGTAGTAGTGGTATTCAAATAATTTAATAACCAATTCACTGCTGCTGTGCAGATCAATGTTAAAAATGAGTAAGGAATCTACATTTTTGATTTCCCCATTAGGTGGCTGCCCGGCCACCCACCTTAGAGAGAACTCTGATTACATAAGCCATTTTAACAATGGGCTCACCTAACCTAAGAAAGGATTTGTTCTGCTGAACTGCAGAACACTGGCTTAATTCCACCACTGGCCTTAGGAACCTTCCAGGGTGGTATTTAGAGTAATCAGTTGTGGCTAGAACTAGAGGTAGTAAATGAGGCTGAAGACATGGATGGAGACTGTAAAAATAGGACCCTACCATCAGATAAGGAAAGCCACCTAAAAAATTTGCAAGCCATCAATATTCATTTTCAAAGGGCAGACCAAGGTAATGCATGCAGCTACACCACAGGAAGGGGGATGTTTGTTAAGTCTTTTCTCATTTAACACCATTTATTTATTAATCTTAACTTTTTTTCTGTGATTTGGTTGAAAGTAGACAGGTTAAATTGGTTTTCTGTTCAACAATTTATTTAAATTTTGTTTCGCAACATTGATTGCAATCCCTACAAAGTAAGAGCGCCCTGACTACTTCTCCGCTGTCGATCATTTCTGTTTGTCCTTTTATTTGTCTCTTCCTTCCTCATCCACTTCCTCCCTGGGCAAATGCTGCCCTCAGGTCTAGCATGGCGGAGTGCTGTGTGGAGTGTATCACTCTCTGGGGTCATTGCTCTCCTCACAGATTTATTTTTGAGTCCCTAGGGTGAAAGTTGATTTACTTGGATGAGTTTGGTTCCAAATCTGAAGGGTATCTGAGAGTCATCGTGTTGAGGGTTCTACCGGTCTCTATCAGACCAGGAAGCCTGGTTTTTAAAATATTTTCTTCATTTAATTTTTGTCTCACATTTTACTACCTTTCTCTTCTTATTGTGGTTCTGTTCAAAGCAATCAGCAGCGGTAGCCAGTTATCATCTAGTTTTTCTGGATAAAAGTTTGTTGAAGCTGGGGCTCAGCTAGCCCATCAATTCACACTTGATCTTAGCCAAAAGGCCGAGAAGCGATGCTAGCCCATCAATTCTTTGAACAAATTTTATCTTTGATTTTCTTAATTATTCTTTTCTCCAGACAGGGCGAGACTAGTAGTTGCACCTTAAAGCTGCTCGCAAGCTTTTAAGACACCAGATGATACTCACCAAAGTAGGATGTAGACCATTGTCTTTGTGGTCCATGATATGACAGTCAACTTTGATTTCACCTAGGCCTACTGATTTATTCCCACAGGCATTTGGTTATGGCTAAGTAGTTTTCATCACTTTCCTTCCTGTATGCCCTAATAGATGCATGAATATATTTATATTTTATTTCAATCCATATGTAGGAATATCCTCTGCCAAATCCCATTTCATGTGGCTTATCGGTATGTTCCATGTACCCAACCTGCTCATATTCACATGAGGGGACAGGGTCTTTATTAAGACTCTCATCAGACTGCCACGAAGAGATACAGTAGCATACAATTCCAAGAAGTCTGCTACTAGTAGAACTAGTTAGAAATTGTATACATTTCTGTAATGTAAACCTTTAAGTTTTTGAAACTACTGAGTCAATGCTTTCTGATCCCAACATATACACATCAAATTTACTGATTGTGTAGAATAATGGAGATAGCAGAGGATTTGGCTACAGAATCTGAGATTGAAGCTTTAGACTCTCTGCTTGCTTAATTTTGGGTGTCAGGACTCTCACAACTTGATATTACTTACACATAGGAATAACATAAGTGTGTGTGATAGGTGGTTTAGATAAGTTAACTGGAAAATCAGTTAGCATTCTATGTTTAACTATATTTGGGGGCTGGTCTTAGACTTCACTACAAGTGAGTGTATGTAGCGTGGCCATTCCCCCATAAGAGAGACCAAGGGAGGAGAACTTGTAACAGATAAGTTAAAAGGCCAGAGGTAGGTTGGAGGCAAAGTTCAAAAGCCGAGTTTGGAGTGAGTTAGAAATGGAATATAATGCAGAATAGGTAGGAAATTCTAGTCATGAATAAGGGAGGGAATTCTGGAGCAATTGCTCACAAATCTTAGAGTATTACAAGTTAAATTTTTGTCAACTGATTGTATCAAAAGGATGATTTCAGGTATAAATTACAGAAAAACACAGCTTATCTGGCTTAAAAGTATCAGGAAAAATGCATTTCTCATATAAGAGAAAGCTTAGAAGTTGGGTAATTCAGGGTTAGTTAGTTAATTCAGTGACTCAATGGCATTATCAGGAAAATAGAATTTTGTTAGTTAGGTTTTGTGAATTATGTCGTGTTTAGCATGCTAGCACGTTCTCAGATGGATTCTCCGCATAATCGCAAGACAGTTCCCACTTTCATGTTCGGACAAGGGAACGTGCACAAAGGGAAAGGGCACTTTCTTCTGATGCCATTATTAAATGGTCAAAAAGTTTCTCAGAAGTTCTTCCCAGATAACCTCCTTTCATGTCCTATTGGCCAAGAAAATGTGATATGCCCATGATTAAATCAAACCATAATTATTGGCTTGGATGTACTGGAATTTACCATTGGAACGGAGGCTGGGGTCACCCTCCCCTGGGTCATGTGGTTGGAAGATGTGGGCACAGAATGAGCTCAAGGCTCTTCAGACGAGGAAGGGTCTGGGGAGGGCGGTTACAAAGGGAGCCAATTTGTGTTCACTGGAATCACAGCCTGCTGGTTTGTGGGCTGGTGGATTTGAGCTGACCTAGAGGCCCAGAAGCAGAGAAGAGTCTAAATATGGTGTACCCGAAATGAGAAACACAGGCAGAGTTAGGGAAATGAAGGCAGACATTTGGGAGCCTTTTAGAATGCCAAGTCAGGCAAGGAGTTAGAGTGGACTCAGTGTATGAAATACGATTGATAATTGGTAACCTGAGATAAGATGGAGTAAAGTGGCTGATGAAGCAAATCCATAAATGTTAATGGGATAATTCCTCTCAGAACTTTTAATTCTTTATGAAATCCAATACTTTATAAAGTTGAAGAATTAAGAAAGATAATTTAGGTAGAAGGAGTTACTTCCAATAATAAATTACTGAGCATTAGAGAGTTTTATATGGATATTAGAGGTTATTGTAATATATTATTAGCAGTATTTAATATAGTGCTTTATTCTGTGTCCTTTGGATTTGGAAATCTAGCAGTCAAGACAGCAGGATTAATATAATTTGCAATCCGCCTCATTTTTATTTATGAGGGCATACTTTTTATTGTACTCCTCATATAATGTGTGATAATGGGATAAAATATTAAAAATCCCTGTTCAAAGATCTCTAAGCTTTGCTCCATCACATGTTGGTGTTTTCATATCTTTATGTAAATGAAATAAAGTGGTACAGTCCTTGATTGAGCAAGGCTTAGGTGATGATTTTCCTAGCTGGCTCGCAGACTGAGGTGTTGGTTCAGCATTGACCAGCCTTCCAGAGCTATGCCACTCTTCCCCAAGCAGGGAGCAGGCAAGGCGTTGAGTACCTGAGAGGCTGAGAACTAGCGAGAGTCATGACTGCTGGTATGACCTCAAGAGGTGCTGCTGTGGACGAAGTACTGTAGTCTTAATGTTTAGTGATCTTGGCTTGGAGTAACTTATTAACTTCCTTAATAAATACCTGTAATTTTGAGTCCTGCTTGAGTTCTTTGTTGTCATTATATCAGATTGTCTACCTAACAGAGAAGGAGGACGTCAAGGGAGGGACCATTGAGGTTGGAATAGGATAAAGAAGCTTGGAGGGTGGAGCTATGTCAGACCTCTGGCCCATAAGAATCATCAAGGGGCAGATGTAGAGTTGGAATCTTTCACTGCTGAAGTCTAGACATGGAGCTCATGCCATTCTTTTTATACCCACAAATAGTTTTGCATAACCAAGGTTATAATATTGAAATGAATACTATCACTGGTAGTTATGGGAGAGGGATTTTATCCATGTGCATATGAAAATATGAGGTTCTGTTCAATGGATGCCACTTTCTACTATTTAAAAATGTTTATAAATCTAGTAGGTTTGGAGAGAAGCTAAAATATTTATGGGCCCCATTTCATGATTCCTATTATAAAAATTAAGAGAAGCAATAGCGATCGAAAAAGAACAGCATATGGGGAATTGTTTTTATGTTCTAGTTAGCTAGAGTTTAATAATTGTGCTGCTGAGTTCAGAAGCAGCATGAAGACAGGATATTTAACTAAGAGCTAGGAAGTTAATCTTTGGAATTAAAGGAGCAATATTATCTCAGTGACGTTTGGTTGATATTCAGCAATGGCGGGGGGGGGGTTCTGTTGAAGACCTTCACCTCTCAGGTGACATGCCATGCGGTGGAGGGGAAGAGCTGTGTCTGAGCTCTTTGGCTTGCTGTGTCTGCATTTGGACCAGCGAGACTGGTAGTATCTGTCAGAAACCTGCACGGCAGAGCTTTCCAGATGCATGATCTTCTCAAACATGTAATGATACGATCATTTGTAATAACCATGGTTATTGTCTTTCAGGAACAACTACTTCAAATGACACCAATTTTTACCGAGAAAACACTGGTCTCTTTGATTTCAAACGTTATTTCCAAGAGAAGATAATGGTCCCTGGGGACCTGTGGGAGCACTGTTGGCTCAGTGGGTTATTCACTGGGCTACTCACTGTACAGTGCGCAGTTCAGAATCACCAGCTACTCCATCGGGGAAAGAGGAGGTTTTCTATTCCTGTACCGAATTAGGCTCGGAAACCCACAGACGCAGTTCTAGTCTGTCCTCTAGGATCCTCATGAGTCAGAATTGACTCCGGGGCAGTGAGATTATCTTGAGAACACTAGATAAAAGGCTGGTCATTTGGAACCATCCAGGAGCACCTTGAAATTCAGGCCTGGTGACCGGCTTCGGAAACAAAGGTCATGACCTTGGACATCTCATGGAGCAGGCTCCTCTGCATACCGGGGGTTTCTTGGAGTCAGAGAGACTCAATGGTACCTAGCACTAAAAAAGAAGATCGAGATTGTCTTGGGTACAACCATCTTTTTCATTACTAAGGACAAGTATTCTTTAGGATGAACTTTAAAGGGGTGGCCATGGACATTAATTCAGCAACCAAGTAGGCATGCATCTGTGACCTCTACTTTCTGGTGTGTGCTCTGATCCAAACTGCTTCCTTCTGACAATGGCACACAGACTGCAGCTGAGTTTCAACTGATGGATATTCAACTTCTTATCTGCCATTATAAATGGTTCTCTTCTTTACTTGCAAATTATTTTTGTATTTAATACCTATTTATACAACTAAAATGAACCCTGGAATGCTACGGGCTAAGTACTGGACTGCTAATTGCAAGGTCAGTGGTTCAAACTCAGCAGTCGCTCTGTGGAAGAAAGATGAAACTACCTTCCTATAATGTCCCACAGTCTCAGAAGCTCGGTGGAGGGTCCTGCTTTGTTCTCAATAAGGTTGCTGTGCATTACAATGAACTCAAAGGCAGTGGGTTTGAAGTTTGTTTTTTGTTTTTCTTTTATTCTACAACTACATGGTGTAATTCATTAATTCAGCTACTAAAGACCCACCTCTAAAGAAGGTTAATTTTCCTTTTTTTTTACTATAATTATAACAGGCATGTTATAGAGACATTAGGAAATAGATGAAAGTCTTGAAAATCATGTGATACCTACAACACTAAAATAAAATAACTATTATATTTTTGGGAATTTACTTCTAATTATTTCCCCAGTATTAGTTTGTATTTAATGGTTACAAGTGTATTGTATGTATCGCTGTTTAATCTTATCATTTCCAGTGAAGTAAATTTGTACTTGTTCTACTAGTGTGAGTAAAACATAATAGTTTTTGAAAATTAATAGCACAAACTTAAAATACTCATATTTTTGATCCAGGACTAGAACATAATGTAAGGCAATCAAATAAGTTATCAAAAAGTATATTCAGACTGATGAAACATACAACTTTCCTTTAGTTCTTTAATGCTTCTCAATGCCCCCCACCCCACTATCATGACCTCAATTCTACCTTACAAATCTGGCTAGACCAGAGCATGTACACTGGTACAGATAGGAACTGGAAACACAGGGAATTCAGGACAGATAACCCTCCCCCCCCAGGACCAATAATGAGAATAGAGATACTAGGAGGGGAAGGGGAAGGCAGGGGGAAGAAAGGGGGAACCGATCACAATGATCTACATATAACCCCTTCCTAGGGGGATGGACAACAGAAAAGTGGGTGAAGGGAGACAGTGTTCAGTGTAAGACACGGGAGAAAATTTTATAAATTATCAATGGTTCATGAAGGAGGGAGAGTGGGGGAGGGGGAAATGAAGACCTGATATCAAGGGCTCAAGTAGAAAGGAAATGTTTTGAAAATGATGATGGAAACATATGTACAAATGTGCTTCACACAATGGATGGATGTGTGGATTGTGATAAGAGGTATAAGAGCCCCCAATAAAATGATTAAAAACAACACCAACAAAAGTATGTTCAGGAATGTTCATCAGTATTTTACAATGGTGAAATTAGCACAAAATATATATTAGCCCAAATCAGGTAATAGGCTAAATAAATTGTGATATATGGAAAACACAAATAACATGTAGCTGTTAAAGTTGTTATAAAAGAGTGTATACTGATGAAGAAAACTGTTCGTGGCCTACCAAACAAACAAAAACAAATAAACAAAACAGCCTGCTCTTGTTGAGCTGATTCTGGACCGTAGCCATCCTAAAGGACAGCATAGTATTGTAAGGATGTAAATCTTTATGGTAGCTGATGGATATGTCTTTCTCCCAAAGAGTGGCTGGTAGATTTGAACCAGTGACCTTTCATTTAGCAGCTGATCACTTAACCACTGACCACCAGAGCTTCTTTTATGGTCTAAAGTGAAAATTAGACTAAAAAGCAACCTATTCTATGTTATTTTATTTTAAAAAGCTACATGTAGGCATATATCTATATCTATATATATCTGACTAAATAGTGATTTGGGATCAGTTGAATTCAACAGAAAATATTCTAAAAAGGTATTTAATATAGATAATTCTGTACTAAGAGAAATCACTAGCACATCTGAATGTCTATAAAAAATAAGTGGATAAACAGTTGTGCATATATACAATGGACTACAGACAAACTATAAGGAAAAATGATCAGTCCACAAACATAACATGAAAAAAATTGGAGAACATTATGCTGAGTTAAATGGCTCAATCACAAAAGCACATATACCACATGTCCTTTTATTAAAAAATCAAGAATAGGCATATGTGCAGGAAAAAATACTATTTGCTGGTTACCAGGGAAAGAGGAAAAGGTAGGGGTATGTCTTGCTAGATGGTAAACACCTGTTATTTCTGGTGAAGGAAAGGGTGTTTCATAACATGATTTCATAACATGAATCAGTACCACTCGACCAAGGTGAATGAAGAAACTAAGAGGTATGTAGGAATGAAGGACAATTATTGTAAATGCTCAGTACAATTTTGAAACAACAGCGATAACACCAAAAAATGTGTGTGGCTACAGAGGTAGAAACGCATACTTATATGTGTGTAATTCACTCATAGCCGTGACTTAAGAGTTTGGCTACTAAGTGTAACATTGGCAGTTCAATTGCACTCGCTGCTCCTGAAGATAAAGATAAGGCTTTATATGAAGCTGGGAACCAATAGAGAGGTCCGAGGGGCCAGCCCCCATCCCAACTACATGGACAGCTACCCCTCCCCCAGAAGAATTTAGTTCAAAGGACAGCACTGAAGCTACAGCTCAGCTCAGGGAGAGGGACATGTCTGATCAGAGCACAGGAGCAAATGAAGGGGGAGGAAGAGAGAGTGGAACACAATCTGACTCACCAAGCCCTGAGAACGATATTCTTGCTCAGAGCAGCCAATGCACAGAGAGGACCATAGGGTCGGCCCCACTATGAGACACAACACCCCCCACTGACCCATAGCACTACAGGGGACAACACTGGAGACACAGTGTGGGAATTGTACCTAATCTGGCCCCTCCACACTGAGGTGAAACACTAAGGGTGTGCAACAGAACAGCAAGGGGAACAGAGCAACAAAGTCCCCAGGGAATATTAAAAATAGACTTTGGGGCCAGAGCATGGCACCCCATCAGACTCAACAAGAAAACACTCCTAAAGGTCAACAAACAGACCTTGAACTATTTATAGGCTTTTCTTAGTTTTGTTTTTTGGTTGTTGTTGTTTTTTTTTTCTGCTTTGTTTTTCTCTGTATTGTTTTTGTGCATATTATTATTTCTGCATATCTATCTAGATAAAGTAGGTAGGATAAATAATCTGGAGGAGAAAATAAGACTGACATGGGAGAGGGGACATGGGAAACATGGGACATGGGAGAGGAGTAGGCAGGGGAAAGGAAGTGAGTGTTAACCAGCCCAGGGACAAGGGAACAAGTGATCCAAAATCGGTGGCGAGGAGGGTATAAGAGGCCTGGTAGGGTGTAACTGAGGGAAATACTGAAACCAGACTGAAGTCTGAGCATGATAGTGGGACAAGAGGAAAGTAAAAGGAAATAGAGGAAAGAACTAGGAAGCAAAGGGAAGTTATAAAGGTCTAAATACAGATATGTACATATGAAAAAATATTTTTATATGATAATGGGGAAATAGATCTAAGTGCATATATTTATAGGTTTAGTACTAAGGTAGTAGATGGACACTGGGCCTCTAATCAAGTATTCTTTGAATGCAAGAACATTTTGTTCTATTAAACTGTCATTGTCATTTGCTGAAGACAAAGTGGGTATATAAGCAAATGTGGTGAAGAAAACTGATGGTGCCTGACTATCAAAAAAGATATAGCATTTGGGGTCTTAAAGGCTTTAAGATAAGCAAGCGGCCATCTAACTCAGAAGCAACAAAGCCCATATGGAAGAAGCACACCAGCCTGTGTGATCATGAGGTGTCGATAGGATCAGGTATCAGGCATCAAAGAACAAAAAAATCATATCATCGTTAATGAAGGGGACTGCAGAATAGAGATCCAAAGCCCATCTGTAGGCAACTGGACATCCCCTTACAGAAGGGTCGCAGGGAGGAGACGAGTCAGTCAGGGGGCAGTATAGCAACAACGAAACATACAACTTTCCACTAGTTCTTTAATGCTTCCTCCCCCACCCCAACCCCCCCCCGCACTCCACTATCATGATCCCAATTCTACCTTACAAATCTGGCTAGACCAGAGGATGTACATTGGCACAGATAAGAGCTGGAAAAACAGGGAATCCAGGACAGGTAAACCCTTCAGGATCAATAATGAGAGTAGGGATACCAAGAGGGTAAGAGAAAGGTGGGGGAAGAAAGGGGGAACCGATCACAATGATCTACCTATAACTCCATCCCTGGGGGACAGACAACAGAAAAGTGGGTGAAGGGAGACATTAGTTAGTATAAGACATGAAAAAAAATTTATAAATTATCAAGGGTTCCTGAGGGAGACAGAGTGGGGAAGGGAGGGGGAAAATGAGTAGCTGATACCAAGGGCTCAAATAGAAAGAAAATGTTTTGAGAATGATGACGACCACAAACATACAAATGTGCTTGACACAATGGATGTATGCAAGGATTGTGATAAGAGTTACACGAGTCCCCAATAAAATGATGTTAAAAAGATAAGGCTTTATGCTTTCATGAAGATTTACAGGCTCAGAAACCCAGAAGGGGCAGTTCTCCTCTGTATGATACTGCACGTGTGTGGGCAGGTTCGTGTGAGCACATGCACATTTGCAGGCATAAGCCCGCATGTTTAGTGTGCTACATTTATGTTCACAGATACAACGAAGCACATGGGCACGGTTCCGGTGACCTCCCTGACCTTAAATAACGCGGGGAACTTCTCTCCTGGGCTGTAGAGCTTGGGATCACAGTTCTGTGATCAACTGGCTGACCATTGTGACTAACATAGTGCTTAAGGAAGATGGCCTGTAAATCCTTCGGTGAATGACAGGCGGCATCTTAAAAGTTGCGAGAAGTTATCTAAGACACAGCCATTGGTCTCTTTCTATCTGGGGCAAAAGGGAATAAAGAAAACCAAAGACTCAAAGACGAAACTAGTCCACAGACAAACAGACCTCGAGACCCATAGTTTCTTTTAGCCCGTGACCAGAACTAGGTGGTGCCCTACTACCAAAACCAACCTTCTGACAAGAGACACAATGGAAGGTTCCAGATAAAATGGGGAAAAATATAGAACAGCATTCAATTTCCCAAGAAAACACCAGACTTAATGGACTGAGAGCGACTAGAGGAACCACAGTTTAACTTGAAACTGAACCTGTTCCTGGAGGTCGCCTTTCAGCCGAGAAAGTCTGAGAAAAGTAACAAGATCACCCATAAGGAATGTGCTCCCTACAACAAGGAAGTCTACAAGACGAAACAGTCAACATTCACTCCAAAGTCAAGATAAGAGCCCAGGGGGGACGGGAAAGCTTGATCGATGGAAACAGAACAAATAGAATGGAAACTAAGGATGCTGACATTGTAAAAATTCTAATCAACGTCACAGAACAACCTGTACAGAAACGGACACTTAATTGGGTGTGAACTTTCATCTAAAAGAAAACGAAAAGATTTTAAAGAAATCGTTGGAAGGGCTAGAGATTCTTGGCTCTGCGTCCAGGAATGACGTACAGAACTTGCCAACTGACTCCCCTGCCATGAACCCGAAGGTGCTACCCTAATTATTGGCCTCCGGACCACATAAACCCAGCATATAACTAAGATAGCAAACGGTTCAGCCACTAAGCCACGGACCAGACACTCTTATCTCTTTTCCACTGCTGTGGGGGAAAAAAAAAAGCTAACACTGGCAGAACTGTGCTTTCCAACAAAACCTAAAAAGGCAGACACAATCTCCTTTCCATCTTTCAAGTCTCGGCATACACCGGGCCCATGAGGAAGCTGAGCTCAGTGAGTATACTCATTTTCAGCTCACAGTCTCCACGATGCAGCAGGGCAGCACAGGGCTGGAGTGAAGCTGTGGACCAGTTTGCCATATTAAGGTCAAAAATTGACTTCGATTTCACCTTATATACATTTGATGTTTCCTAAGCATTTCAACTGAGACAAAATTTCCCTCTGCAAGGTGCTATCAAATTCCAAATAGGATTTCCTACTGCTACAAAGTTTCTGAGAATAATAAGGTTAATATCAAGTGGAGTCTTGGAGGCGTAGTGGGTTACCCACTGGACTGCTAACTTCAAGGTGAACAGTTGGAAGCCACCAGCTGCTCTGCAGGACAAAGACGAGGCTCTCTACCCTGTCAAACGTTATAGCCTCGGAAGTCCACAGGGCCGTTCTTCGCCATCATGTGGGGTCAGTGTGAGTTGGAACAGACTGCATGGTAATGAACTTGGTTTGGAGTTGGCAAAGATGTCCATCTAAAAGGCAAACATAACTCATTCTTTTTTTTTTCATAACTCATTCTTGCTGGATGGTTGGGAGGCAAAACTATTTAAGGGGCAATAAACGCAGCTGTTTCTTATTTGGACGCAATGGCAGTTTTAGTCTGTGAGCCAACTTACAGCACACCAAATAAAAACGCTCCTTTCTCAGATCCCTGTGAAGGCTGAGAAAAATAGGTTTAGAACTTGAATCTTGGCAAGTCAATCAGTTAACTCTACCTGTGAAACATGGGAGATTTAACTTGGGGATGCTCCTAAAAAAAGAGCATCTGGGACTTAAAAATAGCTCAGTGTCCTCCGGAGGAAACTTGCTTCCTTCATGTGACACGAGTCTGCACAGTCATTTTTATGCACAATCCCAATTCGGCGTGACGCTGCTGCTTTCTGCTCTGTCTTCTTGAGATCCCCTGTACTGAGGGCCTACCAAGGTGGGAGATGGCACAGAGATCCAAGAGGAGGAGGGCAGGTCTGTGGTACTTTGACATGAAAACACACATGAGACAAAGGCATTTGAGACAGATACATTTAAGTGGGTAACATAACTATAAAAGGCTAAGTGACACTGTAGGTTTTAGGCAGAGAATGATTTTATGACAGATTGCTTGTGTTAACTATGGCAACATCTTCTGTTTTTTTCTTTTTAGCTTAAGCATGGTAACTTTTTTTTCTCTCACACACAAAACAACCGAGCAAATGATAGCTGAGAATAATGGCCGAGTTCCACAATGCACTACTATTTCAAATGTTCTGTTTTGCATTACAAAACTTTTTATGGTTAATTTCATAATGATTTGTAGAGCAGGTGCGTTTTCCATTCATTCAACAATTAATATACATTTAATTTCACCTTAAACCCCACAACATAAACCACCACATCTCACTTTGTCCCTGTTTCCTTTTCTCGTTTTTCCCTTCACAGTTTTGTCCCTGGGTGAATGCTGCACGTTTTATCTCAAAGGGCAAGTCCTCGGACTAAGGGGTGTGCTTCTGTACTGTCCTCCTGGTAGCCCGTCTGTCGTCGGAAGGGCAACATTTTCATTCCGTCTGATAATAAGAATCATCTGGAAGAAAACTTATAAAGATTTCTTTCAGCTACCTCAGAAAGTGTGAATCAGCACCGTGAAGCCATGGCCTTGGAATCTGTATTTTGAAAAGCATCTGATCCCCTTCTGGTGATCCAGATACTGACCACTGAACAAGAGGAGAGAAACAGGCTCTGCTTTCACACACTCACAACATTATACAGCTATATCTTAACATCGGGTTCTCCAAAAAATTAAAAAGACGATTTTATTGGGGCATACACAAACAAATTATGTCAACCATTCCTCCACATCCTTCCTTCCCATCCTTCCACTGCTATGCAAACACTCATTGCCCAAAGGGGCGGTAACTGGCCATCTAGCTTGCTATGGCTCTTGTTGAACTGCGATGGAGTAGCGCTGAATCTTCACTGAGGCCTGTGTCTGGGAAAATGAAAGGATGTGCCAATAGCAGTTTTCCCATGTTCAGTGTTGGAGACTCATGAGACAACCTTCTCACAAATGTTGACAGACGAGCTTCTTTCACACCTCCACCTTATAAATAGGAGCTGATTTTTTTTTAATTAAAAAACATTTTATTAGGGGCTCATACAACTCTTATCACAATCCATACATATACATACATCAATTGTATAAAACACATCTGTACATTCTTTGCCCTAATCATTTTTTTTTAATTTTAACAATTTATTAGGGGCTCATACAATTCTTATCATAGTTCATACATATACATACATCAATTGTATAAAGCACATCTGTACAGTCCCTGCCCTAATCATTTTTTTCTCCTCTTTTCTTTTTTTACATTTTATTAGGGACCCATACAACTCTTATCACCATCCATACATATACATACATCAATTGTATAAAGCACATCCATACATTCCCTGCCCCAATCATTCTCAAATCATTTGCTCTCCACTTAAGCCCCTTGCATCAGGTCCTCTTTTTTTTCCCCCTCCCTCCCCTTTCCCCCCTCCCTCATGTGCCCTTGGTAATTTATACCTCGTTATTTTGTCATATCTTGCCCTATCCGGAGTCTCCCTTCCCCCTTCTCTGCTGTCCCTCTCCCAGGGAAGAGGTCACATGTGGATCCTTGTAATCAGTTCCCCCCTTCCAACCCACTCACCCTCCACTCTCCAAGCATCGCCCCTCACACCCTTGGTCCTGAAGGTATCATCCACCCTGGATTCCCTGTACCTCCAGCCCTCATATGTACCAGTGTACAGCCTCTGCCCTATCCAGTCCTGCAAGGTAGAATTTGGATCATGGTAGTTGGGGGGAGGAAGCATCCAGGATCTGGGGGAAAGCTGTGTTCTTCATCCGTACTACCTCACACCCTAATTAACCCATCTCCTCTCCTAAACCCCTCTATGAGGGGATCTCCATTGGCCGACACTTGGGCCTTGGGTCTCCACTCTGCACTTCCCCCTTCATTTAATATGGTATATATATACATATACATATACACATATATACACATACATACACACACTTATATCTTTTTTTTGCATGATGCCTTATACCTGGTCCCTTGGCACCTCGTGATCGCACTGGCCGGTGTGCTTCTTCCATGTGGGCTTTTTTGCTTCTGAGCTAGATGGCCGCTTGTTCACCTTCAAGCCTTTAAGACCCCAGACACTATCTCTTTTGATAGCCGGGCACCATCAGCTTTCTTCACCACATTTGCTTATGCACCCATTTGTCTTCAGCGATCCTATCATGGAGGTGTGCAGTCAATGATATGATTTTTTGTTCTTTGATGCCTGGTAACTGATCCCTTTGGGACCACTTGATCACACAGGCTGGTGTGTTCTTCCATGTGGACTTTGTTGCTTCTGAGCTAGATGGCCGCTTGTTTATCTTCAAGCCTTTAAGACCGCAGTCACTATCTCTTTTGATAGCCGGGCACCATCAGCTTTCTACACCACATTTACTTGTTCACCCACTTTGGCTCCAGCCGTTGTGTCGGGAGAGTGAGCATCATAGAGTTCCAATTTAATTAAAGAAGGTATTCATGCATTGAGGGAGTGTTTGAGTAGAGGCCCAAGGTCCTTCCGCCACCTTAATACTTGACCTATAAATATAGACACATAGATCTATTTCCCCATCTTCCTATATATATTTGCATGTACATGTCTTTGTCTAGACCTCCATGAATGCCCTTTGACTCCTAGCTCTTTCCTCCATCTCCCTTGACTTTCCTCCTGTCCTACTACCATGCTTCATTGCCACCTGGGCTAGAGTATACCTCTTCTCTAAGCAACCTTACCCTTGATCATTCCCCACCAGGCCTGCCACTCCCCCTTCTCTACCATTTGGGGTCCCATGTCCCTGGGTTTGTTAACACCACTTCCTTACCCCCCCTACCCCCCACCCCAAGTCCCCCCGGAACTGTCGGTCCCGTTGTTTTTCCTCCAGATAGTTCATCCAGCCTGTCCTATTCAGACAGACCTGTGGAGTCACTAACATGCACGAAAACAAGACAGAGGAAAACAAAGCAACAGTATACAACCAGACAACAAAACAACAAAAACAAACCACTGAAAAAGAACAGAACAAAACAGTTCACAAGAGAAAAGCTTGTAGTTAGTTCAGGGATCGTTTGCTGGCCCTTAGGAGCGTTTTCCAGTCCAGTCTGTTGGGGCACCACGCCCTGGCCCCAAAGTCCACTTTCAGCATTCCCTGGGGACCTTGCCACTCCATTCCCTTGCTGTTCCGCTGCACTCCCCCAGTGATTTGCCTCGGTGTGGTGGGATCAGGTCAGGTGCAATTCCCACACTGTGTCTCCGGTGCTGTCCCCTGTATCGCCCTTAGTCACTGAGGGGCATCATGTCTCATAGTAGGGCCAGCCATGTTGTTCTCTCTGTGGACTGGCTGAGGAGCTGAATTTTTGTTGAAGAAATTTTACTATATTGTACTTTCAATGAAGCAGGTGAAGGGTGAGAGGCAATAAATTGTTCTGCTGTTGATGATTTTTTTTGCCACCTTTTATCGTCTGTCTAACAGCGTCGTTACCATGGCATTCCCTTCCTTCGCCTGTCTATAGAAGCTTCTCTGTGTGGTCTGCCCGTACTTACAGTACAAAAGGCTTCAAGGGTAAGCAAATAGGAAATTACTTCACATACAATTGGAATCCAGGCATTTACATTGTGACACTGGCAAAGAATACTGAAAGCACCGTGGAACGCCAAAAGAACAAGAGATCTGGCCTGGCAGAAGTATAATCAGAATGGTGCTTCAAAGCAAGGATGGTGAGACGTCATCCTACCTATTTTGGATACGTGATCAGCAAAAACCAGTCCCCGCGAAAGGACATCGTGCGTGGTAAAGCAGAGAGGCAGTTGAGAAAAAGGAAGCACCTAGACAGATGGATCGACACAGTGGCTGCAACAATTGGCTCAGAAATAACAACTATCATGAGGACGGCGCAGGATTGGGTGCTGTTTTGTGCTGTTGTCCACAGGGACACCATGAGTTGAAGCCAACTTGATGGTACCTAACAACAACAACAACAACAACAACAAGAATTAAATAAAGATCTTCAAGAAAACACAATGGGGCAGAAAACCCCACTGCGTGTGGAATATTAAAATCTGATCCTTTAATTATGCTGCGTGAACGTATTCACTGACGTCTTATTAGTTTCCAGGATAAACTCCTTAAATAGGGCTCCACTGGAACCAAACCCGTCGCCACGGAGTCGGTTCTGATTTCTGGCGATCCCTCGTGCTACCAATTGCCAACCTTTCGGTTAGTAGATTCGAGGTCAAGCACAAACCATTTGTGCCACCCGGGGACGTAAATATGGCTTATGGGCACTCTTGTTTTCTGCTTTTGAGTTGATTGGGACTCACATCTGAGGAGTCGAATTGCTCCCTGGGGTTTGCACGACATCATCGTTCAGAAGAGGAGACATGCCTGTCTGCTTCTGGATGGGTTTGAACCACCGATCTTTTGGCTAGTATTTCAGTGTTTAACCATTTCTTCATTTCAGCAACCCCGTAGTAAGGCTGTTAATAGCATGCCTTGACCAGAATGAAGTATTGATTTAAATAGTCTGTTCCTTATGTTTTTCAAGTCCTTATAGTTAGCAAAATTAGATGGGATGCTGATCAATTACAAACTTAACTGATTATTCTTTTAACAAATATTCCTTTACTATTAATTCTGGACCTGGCATGATTTTCGATCCTGGGAACACAGTAGTGAATCAAAGAAGTAAAATTCCTTATATTTAAGTAAGGAACTTAATTTCAATAGGTGGACAACCTGAATTTGACTTTTCCCTGCTCCCCCTCTTTACTCCCACCCTCACACACAGACGTGGAAGGCACCCGAGTGGCCCAGCAGTTACACTCTCAGCTGTTAAGAGAAGGCTCAATGGTTTGAACCCCGCAGTGCCACATGAGAAAGTGGTGGCCATCTGTGTTGGTCACGGTGACACCATTGGAAACCCTGTGGAGCAGTGATACTCACCCAAGAGAGTGGCTCTAAGTCAGAATCAATGGGGTTTATTCATGTATTTTTTGCTTTGTTGTAACCCTCCGGGGGAATGGATCATGTCACGAGTTGGTAGTCAATAGGATGTGGGTATACATGGACTGTGTCATTTTCCAGGCGGAAGCTTATGCAAGTCATCCAGATGACCATTTCGTGTGGAGTGGCCAACAAAGCTAGATATCCTCATGTTGTGTCTCCAAATGGTGAGTCTTCCTCAACCCAAGTTCCTGAGTGCTTGCATCTAGTAGAGTCCCCATCACCAACTTGCCCCAAACTTACTTTAGCTAGGAACAGTGAGAGAAGTAAACTATGACTGTGCTAAACTGACTTGTGTGTTGGTGTTATTTAAGAATGACTCAGACAATTATGACTAATATGTAGAACTTGCCATCCATTCTCACTTCATTTTTTTGCTGAAGGCAAGATGACGCTGCTGTTGCCAAAGTAATCTGCAACACAGGTTTGAACACATTTGCCTCCAGTCCTTGCATGTGTGGCTCGCTTTCTAGATTGCCTTTCTAGCTCTTCTTCATTCGCCTACTGTTTACTCATCTTCCTTTTCGCAGTGAAACACCTTTCCTCTATGGAGATCTTCAATGATCTTCTAAGTTTTCCTGAGACGCCTTCCCTATAAACCACCAAGGTGTCTGGAAAAGCTTGTGGGAAAATACCATTATCTGCCTATTCCATTTTTCCATGAATTTTCTGAAACTCCCTCATAGGGTTGAGTAACGCTTACATCAGAGGGCTCTCAGTGGCTGACTTTTTGGAAGTGAATGGCCATACCTTTCTTCTGATGTGCCTCTCAGCGGACTCTAGCCTCCAGCCTTTCAGCTAGCGGGTGAGTATGTCAATGGTTCGTACCATCCAGGGATTCCACCCTCCTTAAAACTGCTTGTTTCCTCTGTACTTTCCCTACCGTGTGTGATTTCTTTCTTATCCCTGCAGTCCTTGATGTTGTAAGAAAATGTGCATAGAGACCATATCAGTGATGGAGGATAGCATTGAGACTCACGGACATGAAGAGGATTCTGACCCATTCTGACTCTATACAGGGTTTCCAAGTCTGTGTACCTTTACGGGACCAGATAACCTTAACCTTCTCCCACAGAGAATGAGACTAGCCAATTATAAATGCTAAATAATTATTTGTTGAGTGAATGATTAAATGAAAAAGAATATCCAGGGACAAGGGAACAACAAGTGATCTAAAGTCTATGGTGAGGAGGGCATAGGATGCCTGATGGGCTTGATCAAGGGCAATGTAGCTGAGAGGAATTACTGAAAGCAGAGTGAAGGTTGAACATGATAGTGGGACAAGAGGAAAGTAAATGGAAATAGAGGAAAAAACTAGTAGGCAAAAGACATTTATAGAGATCTAAATACAGGTATGTGCATATGTAAATATATTTATATGACAGGAAATAGATATATGTACATATATTTATAGGTATTAAGGTAGCAGATGGACATTGGGCAAGAATACTTTGCTCTAATAACCTGGCATTCTGTGATGCTCACTTTCCTAACATGATCACTGAAGACACAGTGGGTACATAAACAAATGTGGTGAAGAAAGCTGATGGTGCCCGGCTATCAAAAGATATAGTGTCTAGGGTCTATCCATATAGCTGAGAAGCAACAAAGTCCATATGGAATAAGCCCACCAACTTGTGTGATCATGAGGTGTCAGTGGGATCAGGTATCAGGTATTCAAGACACAGAACCAAAAATCATATCAATGTGAATGAACGGGAGGGAAGAGTGGAGACCCAAGGCCCATCTGTAGACAATTGGACATCCCCTCACAGAAGGGTCACAAGGAAGAGATGAGCCAATCAGGGTGCAGTATAGCACTGATGAAACCTACAATTTTCCTTTAGTTCTTTAATACTTCCTCCTCCCAACTATCACGACTCCAATTCCACCTTACAACACCGGCTAGACCAGAACATGTACACAGGTACAGATAAGAGCTCTAGACACAGAGAATCCAGGAGAGATAACCCCCTCGGGATCAATAATGAGAGTAGCGATACCAGGAGGGGAAGGGGAAGGTGGGGGCAGAAAGGGGAAACCGATCACAACGATCGACATATAACCCCCTCCTAGGGGGATGAACTTCAGAAAAGTGGATGAAGGGAGACATCAGAAAGTGAAAGACATGGCAAAATAATAATAATTTACAAATTATCAAGGGTTCATGAGGGAGGGGGATGGAGAGGGAGGGGAAAATGAGCTGATACCTAGGGCTCAAGTAGAAACAAAATGTTTTGAAAATGATGATGGCGACATATGTACAAATGTGCTTGACACAATAGATGGATGTATGGATTGTAATACATGCTGTAAGAGACTCCAGTAAAATAATTAAAAACAACAACAAACATCAAGGCTGAGCTTGGAGAGCAGAGATAAAAAGGCAGACAAGTGTGAGGGAGACAGTGTTACAGAACTTAGATGATTGGTAAAAATTTGCCCCCAGGGCCTGAAGTTGAACAAATGTCAAAAACTAATTGTCCTGCATGGTTGAGGCTGGGCCCCACACACAGTCCTAAAGTTCCTCTCTCTGTTGGCTTGTCACAATTTATAAAGGATATATTAGAGCCTGTTTCCATGATTCAAAAATCTGACTGGCTCGCGAATACTTGATGACAAATGTTTACTACAAGCCAGATGAAGATGTTTCCTTAGCAATATTTTTCTTATAATCAAGGAAAAATAAATCTAAAGTTGATATCATAATATCAAGGAGAATAAATACATATCTTTCTGCTTTTTCTTCTTTTCTTTAAAAAATTTTTGTCTTCATTTATTTTCCACCCATCAAGGAGGAAGCATTTTATTATTATTATTATTAAAATAAAATAATAATTTCATTGGGGGCTCATACGACATTCCATACATCAGTTGTATAAAGCACGTTTGTACATGTGTTGCCATCATCCTTTTCAAAACATTTTCTTTTTCCTTGAGCCCTTGGTATCTTCTCATTTTTCTTCCCTTCTCCCCTCCCACCCTCATGAACTCTTGATAAATGATAAATGATTATTGTTTTCATATCTTACACTGTCTCTTTTCACCCACCTTTCTATTATTCATCCCCCTGGAAGTGGGGGTGGGGGCAGTTACACGTCGATCATTGCAGTCGGTTCCCCCTTCCTCCTCTTCTGCTCCTTCTCGAAGAAGGTTTTTGTGCCAAACATTTTTATTATGGAAGCAGTCAGTTCTGGTTGAGAAAAACAAATAAAATGCCTCATATAGTACTTTTTTTTTGGTTCTGTTTTGAGGTTGGCCAGCCAGGAGCACCTTTTCCTGAGCAAAGATAGTGGCCATTTGCAAATAATAATCATTGTTAATGTAGGCATGGATTACCCAATAAGAAGGGTAACCATGGTGAAGATAGGGTCTGTAGGGAAGCCATGCCTGACCTCCTCTGCCTTCACTAGGGGGAAAGAGATGCCAACTCCACGTTAACTCGAGACCAATTCCTAGGACATGTTGGCCATACATGCCCTCCAAGCTTCTTCGTCTTATGGTCCCTGCATCCATTGGCTGGCACCAATGGTCCCTTCTAATGTACTCTACTTCTCTACTGAGTTCGAAAGTCTGTTGCAATGGCCACACATAACTCATGGACAATATCATATTCAGGATTATGAAGCACACTGGAGAAATTAACAGGTTCCCAGTCAGATATACTTTTTTTTGCCTGCAGTGCCTCCACTGTCATGCCTCTGAGTGGCCCTCTAACTCTCAGCAACATGGCCACCTGGCCTCTGCTCGGCTCGGGCAAGTGTTTCAAAGCTCCTTTAGGGCTGCGGATGCCTGAAAGCATGCAGGTTGCTTCATCCATGGGTCAGAGTCCAACGGACCTTTCTTCTAATCTCAGTGTTAGGGTCACTTCTCTGGGTCGGCATCTCAGATGTGCTTCACTCCTGGGATTCTCCATTTCTGCTTCTGAGATGGTTCCATTTATACTGAGTGGACAAAGAAAACTGACCAATCCCTATGGCAGAGTCCTCTGCACCTTATTTGTATGCTCCCACCCAGTCATTTGGAGGGGATTACAAAGACTATGGATAGAAGAGCCATGCCAAGTCATTTTAACTGTGCCACACATGCGCCTTAGGGCACCGACAAAAGTTGGGAGTGCCAGTTGTACAAAATTCCACAGATGCCAAGTAGCTAGAACACATGTATGTTAGGCTGCATTCTTTTTTTATTTTTTAACATTTTATTAGGGACTCATATAACTCTTATCACAATCCATACATACATCAATTGTGTAAAGCACATCTGTACATTCTTTGCCCTCATCATTTTCAAAGCATTTGCTCGCCACTTAAGCCCTTGGCATCAAGTCCTCTTTTTTCCCCTCCCTCCCCACTCCCCCCACCCTTATGAGCCCTTGATAATTTATAAATTATTATTTTTTCATATCTTGTCCTATCTGGCATCTCCCTTCACCCCCTTTTCTGTTGTCCGTCCCCCAGGGAGGAGGTCACATGTAGTTCCTTGCAATCGGTTCCCTCTTTCCAACCCACTCACCCTTTACCCTCCCAGTATCGCCCCTCACACCCCTGGTCCTGAAGGTAGCATCCGCCCTGGATTCCCTGTGCCTCCAGTTCCTATCTGCACCAGTGTACATCCTCTGCTCTATCCAGACTTGCAAGATAGAATTTGGATCATGGTAGTTGTGGGGGAGGAAACATTTAGGAATTAGAGAAAATCTGTAATCTTCATCGGTGCTACATCGCACACTCACTGACTCATCTCCTCCCCTAGACCCCTCTATGAGGGATCTCCAGTGGCCGACAAATGAACTTTGGGTCTCCACTCTGCACTTGCCCCTTCATTCACTATGGTAAGATTTTTTCCCTCCTGATGATTAGGCTGCATTCTTGAGAGAAGAAAAACCAGTGAAGCTTGTGTGTGTATGTATATATGAAGTAATTTTTATCAAGAAATGGTTCACACAGTTAGAGACCTGGAAAAGTCCAGTCCAGTTCAAGTCTGTGGGTTCAGATGTAAGCGGAAGGCTTCTCCTGACTCCTGTAGCTGCAGAGACTGATGAACAGGAAGCAGGAAGGCAAATCAGAAAGACCCCAGGCTTTGATTCATGTTGACATGAATCACTCTGAGCTCAGCCAAATGAATCGAAGGCCAGCAGTTTGCTGATGGCTCCTGGGATCCGCGGGTGATGTAACAGGAGGTCGATGAACCAGATCCAGGATCCGATTTCAGCAGAAGTCAAAGAGATTCCACTGCCGATTTATACGGGGTAGATCACACTCTTATTGAAACCTCCTTCAATCATTGTCAAGGCTATCACCAGAATAAGCCACTCAGTCAATTCTGACTCATTTTGACCCTGCAGGACGGGATACTAGAACTCTTTATGAAAGAAGAAAGCCTGTCTTTCTCCCATGTGGCAAAATTAAGAAGGTCTATTTTCTCCACAACTCTTTGACTGCTTCACAGTAGGCCCTATCATGGAATTCACCTCACTAGGTTACCATATATCATTGGAGAATCCTGTGCCAGCCAAGTGGACTTAACATTTAATTATCACAACAGGGAAAAGCAATAGCAATGGGACAAGGGAATTGGCAAGCCTCTAAACGAAACTGATGCCAGCTCCAGTCGCTGAGAATGCGCTGGCTGGAAATAGAGTTTACAGAGTGTCATGGGGGTTTCCCTGGGCAAGGTCCCTACCATTTCAACCTTCATTGAGATCTGTCTCCTAGAATCCTCTGCCATGTAAATGAAGCCTGCGCCTCTTGGGAATATATACTATTTCTTTTTCATAAACAAGGAGTGGGATGGGAAGCTGTCAGATCTCCATCTACCTAAAAAGAATAAAATATAGTAATCTGATGTCATTTTGGGGTGATCATTAAATTTTCTTCTATGCTAATGAGGTATAGTCAATTAATATGACCCTTGAAGGTATAATCCATTTTATGACATATTGTACATTCCAGCCTTATTGCCTTTGGTTATAATTTCATTTCTGGAGGGAGTTGTCTGCTATGCTAGCAGACAGAAATGAAATTATAACCAAAGGCAATAAGGCTGGAATGTACAATATGTCATAAAATGGATCATACCTGCGAGTCAAGTTACTACCCTTTGTTTCCAACGGAGCAGAGGGGAAACCCCACCAGAAATGACCGAGCCAGCAGATCCCGGGCCACACTGAGAACAGAGGCCGAGGAACAAAGGCCTTGAGACAAAGCAGGGAGCAGTACAGAGCCTATGAGGCTGAGGCAGAGGCCCAGGGACCACGTGGTTGAGAGGATGTGTGACACACCTAAGATAGAATTAAAGAGAAAGGCACTGGATTCATGTTTTCCAGAAGTTCTGAAAAAGGCTGACTGAATCCATTGCTGCTCACCCGAGTCTATCAGGGAGTGCTCGTGCAGAATGCCATATCCCAGAGCTGTGATGGTTCTAGACGTCAGCACTGTTGGCTGACTGAAAAGAAGCACTCTAGTGAACAATGTCCACAATCTTCCTGTTACTGATTTTGGTAACTTCTTGTTACCTTCCCTAATAAACTCGCACAATTGTGTTTTGTTTGTGAGCTTTGTGTGGCCATTGCAAAAACTATTGAACCCAGTTTTCAAAAACAGAGTGTCATAGGAGGAATGGTGAGTGTCAGAATAGGGTAAAATAAAGATACACGATGAACACATTTCTGATCCCTGCCTTGTAGGAACCGACCTTGAGTTGTGCAGAATTGTATTCTTTCTCCCTCGTGTTGCTGGAAGAATTTAGATATGACCTTTATGCATTTATTACAAAAACAAGCACCAAACTTGAATTTTGAGCAATTTAAAGTAAAATGGTTGTTATGGATGATAAACAGAATTTCCCACTCATTATTGAAAGAACCAAGTTCAGTAACTCATTTTCCTTATCGTAGAATAGATAATATATTCTTTAGTAGGAATGCAGTACACTCTCTCCTCATGTATCGACATGGTTAGTTCCAAACACTGGAAAGCTGCATAAAATCAGCGCTGTGCAGAAATGGCAGAGGATAATATTAGATCACAAAATAGAAGATGACTTTAATGTAATAGAACTACTAACCCACCGGGAACCATGACCTAGCCAAGTTACCCCACCACATTACCCATCACAGTCAGCATTAGTTTTGTCTCACATCATTGTTGCCAGGCATACATCAGTAGTGCACAACATAGTGGATTTTTCACTATTGTCCCAAATGCAAAATATCAGTTAAAAGAGAGGGTGTGTGTAGCAAAACTGTTACTCTCTCAGATCTACTAATTGCATTATGATTCAGTTCAACTCCACTAAAATGACATACATGATTGTTGCATTCGGGTGTTGTTAATTGACTTAGAAAGACACTATGTTGTTGGCAGCCAAGACAAAACACACACACACACACAAAGGGGCTTCAAATAGTTCATGGAAAAGGGAACTGACAAGATAAAGAAGTTTTGACATGAACTTCTGAATCCTCAGTAGGTAGGGTAGGGGTTACTACAGATGATTAGGGCCTTTCTTTGCCTCAATTGGACCCCATGTTAAACTCATAAGGCATCAATCAGGAGAAATCCTGTGTTTTAGTGAAAATCGTTCTTTTAAAAATGTTCTGGCTAACAAATTTGATTCAAATGTAGCAAATAAACAAATTGATGGGCGGGGAGGAAAGTCATCTTAAACATAAATTTTCCACTCTCCTCTTAATTTCAAGCTTCTTTAATGACTCCTTTTCTCATATTTAAAATTCTGTTGGGTTCAAGTCAGGGCATTAAAATAATTAGAAAATAATGAAAGAGAAAGGCACTGGATTCATGTTTTCCAGAAGGTCAGAAAAAGGCTGACTGAATCCATTGCTGCTCACCCGAGTCTATCAGGGAGTGCTCGTGCAGACTGCTGAATCCCAGAGCTGTGATGGTTCTAGATGCCAGCACTGTTGGCCAGAGGGTTTGCTCTTCATCAAGACAATTTTTACCCTTCATACATTTGGCCTTGAATAAATAGAAAATATTGATTAAAAGAGGCAGGATGGGGAATATTCTTTATGTTTCTTAGGTTTCAAATACTACTCCTGGGTGTTTGCTATCTGCATTTCTCTCTGCTTAGAGTCCCAGGAGCGTCTTTTCAGAAACAAACTGTGGTCTACCCTTCGGAGTAAGGTCACCCTTCGGAGTAAGCTTTATGGATAAGTAAAAATGATATAAAGCATTGCCTCTGTTTTTGAGAAAAGTATAAGTGGCTAGAGGAAAATACCAAAAACTCAAGTAGCAGAAGAATCCGGGCATAAAGCAGAAAACAAGGAGTTAGGAGTCATATGCTACGAAGATAACACGGTCCACCTTGGAAAGCAGGCTCGTAACCACTTGGAACGCAACATTAGCGTTTATGTTTAATGTGTGACTTTAGGAAAATTAACCTCTGCAAAATGGAGACAACAGCATGAACACTTCATTTGGTTCTTCTGAGGGTTATGTGAGAAAATTTTCCAAATTCATTGACAGTGATTATCATGATAGCCAGACTACAGAAAAATGCTAAAAAGGTTAGCTATTATTATTATCACATACAGTATGTTCAAACAAAGAGTTTCTTTGCTTAGATGAGGTAACTTTTCCCTCTTACCTAAAATGTTAAGGAAGAATAAGGAAGACTGAAGAAGAATAGGTGTTTTTGAGTTTTGTGCTGATAAGAATATTGAAAGTACCACAGACTGTCGTAAGAACAAACAAACATGTCTTGGAAGAGGAATGGCCAGAGTACTCCCTAGAGGCAAGGATGGCGAGACTTTGTTTCACGTACCTGGGACAGGTGATCAGGAAAGGCCAGTCCCTGCAGAAGGACAGTGAAGAGGAAGAAGACCCCTGACAAGATGGATGGACACAGTGGCTGTAACCAGGCACTCTTACATAGTAACAACCATGGGGGAGGCACAGAACCGGCAGTATCTCATTCTGGGGTACAGACGGTTGTTATCGAGCAGAACGGAGTTGATAGCAACTCACAACACCCACTGAAAACACTCTCCTCTGTCTTCCTTCTCTCAACTCACCTCAAAGTCAGATTTCCTAAGACAAATTTAAACAAGTTAGCAAAGTTGACCTTTACATATAAATTCACTGCCATGGCATCATCTCCAACTCCAAGCAGCCCTTTAGGGCGGGCAGAACTGACTGCCCCTGTGCATTTCCACTCTGTCACTCTTTACCAGAGTAGCTACTATTATTACGACCTAACTACACTATACACACTAATGCAAAGTACTTTAAATGCTTAATTTACCCAAGAAGTTAAAAAGTAGGTATCATTTACAGTCACACACAAAGACATATGCACTATGTATTTATGTACAAAGGTGTTTAAAAAGTTCATGGAAGAATAAAATTGAAAAGTTATTGGAATTTATCCCCAAATGTTTGAAGGCCCTTGTGTGTGTGTGTGTGTGTGTGTGTGTGTGTGTGTGTGTGTTGTTTGAAGGCCCGTGTGTGTATATTTGTACATATATATACAAATAATGTAAATCTTGCTTTGACTACATATGGAATATGTTACAATTCTTTTAAAGTGTAGTCCAGCTTTTCTCATAATGCCAATGCAAAACCAATGGTGATACTGGCCATGAAAAATCATAATCATTTATATATAATAATGGTCTCTTTCCTAAGGTGAATATGATTGCACAATCATACTAATGAACATGTATGTAGCTTCCAGGAGCGACGGTGAGGGCTCTCGTTCTCCAGTGGATGATTTTGAGAGGCTGAATCACCCGTGCAGTTGACAGGACACAGGGCAATATTACACGGGAAACACAAAAAGCAAAAATTGCGGGCAGTGGAGTCTGAGGCTGAAGGTAAAGTTGGACTTTGAATATAAAAAAGTTTAGAAAAAATGTAATCAATTTTATGTTTTCTTTTTAGTTTGTGCGCAAAGTGATTATAATAAAATGCATCTAATCAAGTCTCTAAAGCTCTTTTAATAAGTACAAATAAAAATTTAACTCTCAAGAAAACCCTCCATCCTAGTTTTTGCATAAGACTTTCTCTAGTTCTCATATTATCCATAGCCTCTATTTACTTGTAAATTATGTTTTCATTCTTCTTAAAAGAAAGATGCAAGTAAGTTACAATATCTCATCAGTAAATTACAGTATCTCTCACCCTACCTAGTTGAAATTGTGAAGTAGGAGCAATTAGTCGCTATTGTCAGCCTGAATTAGGGAGAGAGTCATCTTGAAATCATGGTCATTGAATTACCTCACACACATCGTGACCCCACAGGACAGGGTAGAGCTGCCCTGTGGTCCCAGCCCTATCAGTAGCCCACTGCACCATCACGCTCCTGGACAATCATCTGGGCAGCATCTAATCCGTTTTCTTATCTATATTCTGATAACCCATTCTCTCTACTTTTCAATACTTGAGACAAATTTGCTCTTAGGAAAAAAAATTATATTTAGCTAGGAAAGTATCCTCTCTCAGCATCTGGGTGTGGTCTAATGGAGATCAGGACGATGGTTAGCTTAATCAGAGGAATAATGCATAATGCGGAGTTTGGGCATCTTGATGATTGACAGGGCATTATTGTTGGATATCTGGGGCAAAAGTTCTGGTTTACTGTGTAGTCAGATGCCTACCTTGCCTGGGACTAAGAGCATCCCCTCCTGAGATTCTTGGGATACTTAATAAATAAATGCAACAGGGGTAGCAGCAAGAGCCCTGGGTGGTACAAATGGTTTACTGTTTAAATTCGAATGAGAAGTTTGACAGTCCATTACAGCAACAGTAACTGGACTGATGGTTTCTCAGAGGCATGGTGGGGTGGGGGTGAGGTTGGGGGAAATGGGGAGCCAGTAACAAGGAGTACGAAAAGGAAGAAAACATTCTGTAATTGATTGCAGTATTGATTGTGCCACATTTCTTGATATGATTGAGCGATTAAAGTGTATGGTATTTAGATTATGTCCCAATAAAACTCTTTATATATTTTTAAAAGGTTGACAGTTCAAATCCACCCAGATGGACCACCTGGGGGATTAAAAAGGCTAAACAATCTTCAAAATTGTCCCAAGTTTGGGAGCCCATCGGGTATTTCTGTGCACACGGGGTCGCTATGAGCTTGAATGGACTCGGTGAGAAGTGGTAGGTGAGCAGAGACAGTCTAGCCACCAAGTTTCCTGCCCTCACCTTTACAAATTACACATGAGACCTGAAGCCGATAACTCAAGGAAGAAGTCTCTTGGAGAAGACTGAGCAGACATCACTGATTTTAAAGAGCATCGATTAAACAACTCTATCATGATAAAAAACAAAACAAAAAAAAAACCCAAGCCCCCCAAATGGGCCTACTCTTCACTAATTAACCTTAAACCTCTAGTGTCAAGAATTGAGCATCAATATTGTAAATCTTCCCAGGAAATTCTAACACACAACAGGATTGAGACTTACACTTTACTGGATAACACTCAGATTGGCCTGACATAAACCATTATCTTCTACACTGGTATTCAATAACAGAATAGATGTGTAGTAATCTAGCATTGTTTCTATCAAATATATATTTGTAATACATAAGTTTATAACTCGAAACCTAATGCCACTGAGTCAACTTGGAAAACATATGGTTTCTAAGGCTGTAATCTGTCTGGGAGCAGGTAAGTCTCATCTTGCTCCCATGGAGTGGCTGGTGGGTTTAAACTGCCAACCTTGCAGTGAAAAGTCCAATGCTTACCTTACAGACTACCAGGAATCCAGATCTGCATGCAACTGTGGACAACCTAATGCAGGTATGACCTTATCTAACAGCAGAATTATTTCACCCATATTTATGCTTTAATCATAAGGTGCATCTATTTATATTTCAAAATGTAACATGGAGCTAAAATGGCAATCTAGTCAGATACCACACTGGTCATCTATAACAAAGACCACAGAAACCAAGTGAAACAGACAGAATGGAGAGACTAAACACATTTCCCTAGAGAACAGAAACCAAAGAAGAATGTCTTTTGACATTTCTCTTATTCGTTGTTGTACTGGAAGTCCTAGCAAAAGCAATGAAGAATGGAAAAGAAATAAAAAGAATTCATGTTGGTAAAGAAGAAGTAAACCTATTTCTATTTGTAGATGATATAATCCTATATATAGAAGATTCCAGAGACTCTATAAGAAAACTACTGTAATAGTAGGATTTATAAAAAAAAATTTACAAGATTGGGGGAGGGCGGGGTGAAAAAGAGGAGTTGGTACCAAAGGGAGTTGAGACCAAGGGTTCAAGTAGAAAGAAAATAATTTGGAAATGAAGATGGGAACAAATGTACAAATGTGCTTGATACAATTGATGGATGATTGTTATAAGAACTTTAAGAGCCCCCAATAAATGATTTATCCTAAAAAATAATTTTAAAAATGTACAAGATCAACATATAAAAATCAGATTCCTCTACACTAACAGAGAACTATCCAAAGCAATCTCCTCATATAATGCAAACTTGACACAGATTCCATCAGCAATATTTAAGGAGATAACAAAGAACCACCAACTTTATACAGAAAGAAACCCTGAATAAGCAAAGCACTATTAAAGAACAAAATAGGAAGCCAAGTACTTCCCAATTTCAACACCTATTATAGTCAACTTGGTTAAAAATACCCTGGTCTTAGTACAATAACAGATACATAAACCAATGGAATAGAATTGAAAGCCCCAAATCATCTCAGTTTACCTATCTATAGACAGTCTATTTTTTACAAAAGGTTGAAATCCTACCTTTCCTGCAAAAGGTTAAATGAAGAAGAGTTAGTCTTTAAAAAAAATTGTTGCTATTACATGCCATTGAGCTATCTCTGACTCATAGCACCAATGTACAACCGAACAAAACACTGCCTGGTCATGGACCATCCTTACAATCAATGTTGTGTTCCAGGCTATTGCTGCGGCCACTGTCTCGATCCATCTAATGGAGGGTCTTCTCTGTCTCTGGACACCTACTGTACCGAGCATAATGTCTTTCTCTAGTGGTTGGTTCCTCCTGATACCATGTTCAAAGGGGAGAGGTGAAGTCTGGTCATTTTTTATCTTAAGGAACATATTCCTGCAGTATTTCTACTGACGCAGATTGTGCATGTGTTTGTGCATTCTTGCAGTTCCTGGGATAGTCTGTGTTCTTGACCAGCATCCTGATTGAAATGCATCTGTTGTGTGGTTTTCCTTAATCCTCGTCCAGCATTTGTAAGCATGTGAACGATTGAAAATGCCGTGGCATGAACAAGGCACACCTCAGTCCTCAGAGTGACAGTGTTGTTCTTGAAAACTTTAAAGGGGACTCACCAGATTTGCGAATGCAATACATCATTTGAACTCTTGATTGCTGTTACCTTGAGTTCTAATTGTGTTCAAAGTACAATACAATACCGTATCTACTCGTGCATAAGCCGAGTTTTTCAGCACCCTTTAAATGCAGTTCTTGTGGTAAAATTAGATGCCCCGACTGATATTCAGGTCGGCTTATACAACCTATACGGTAATTGATGATCTCAGTCTTTTTCCCACTTATCTTACTGGCCCAGTTGTGAAGACTATTGTTTCCTTCACATTGAATGCTATCTACCCTCATGATTGAGTTCTTTGCTCTCCATCAGCAAGGGCTTCAAGTCCTCTGAGCGTTCAGCTATTTATTGCAGGTTGTGTCTTCTGTATCTGCAGGTCTCTAGTAAGACTTCCTCGAATCCTGATGCTACATGCTTTTTATACAGCCCAGTTTCTCAATTTCTTCAGCAAAGAGACTGAAAGAGGCAAAGATACAGCCGGATGCACCAATCTTTCCTGGTTTCACAGCACTCACTATTACTCGTTCTGTTCCAGCGACTGCCTTTTTGTCTGTGTACAGTTTCTGCATGAGCATAATGAAGTGGTCTGCAATTCCTCTTCTTCGTAGCATTACTACTCATTATTTGCTATGATCCACAGTTGAGTGTCTTTGTTTAGTTGTTATATTTAAAGGTTTTGTGTCAACTTTAATGGGCTAGGATTCTCAGGGGCTATGTGAAAGACCTGGTAATTCTTACAAAGGAGGTCTCATCAGAGGCATGGCTTGTTTCTCATATCAGTGGACACCATGGAAAGGATTGTTTGAGGGGGTCTGGCTGTGGCATCCGGTTCATCATCTAAACTTTGGGTCTTTGGATTTGAACCAATAGTCTGATATATTGTCTGCTGATTCTGGGAGTCATCTGTAGCTTATCATCTTATCTGTTGACTTTGAATTCATTCACCTCTTAAGCTAGAAGTCTGTTCTTTGACCTGCTGATCTTAGGTTCATCAGTGAGAAAAGCTTCCAATCTGACATCTGATCCATGGATTTGAAATTTTCCGATCTTTACAACTATGTGAACCATTTCCTTGAGTTAAACCTTTCTGTGTATAGCCATAGGGAGGAGGACTGGTGGTGTAGTGATTAGATATTGGGCTGATCACCATGACCTGAGGTCAGCAATTCAAAACTACCAGCCACTTCTGAGTGAGAAATATAAGGCTTTCTACTCTTGGAAAGTGTTAAAGCCTTGGAAACAGATAGTGGGGTTCTACCCTAATAGGGTCACTATGAGTCAGATAGCAGTGAGCGTTTTGTTGTTGTATATTTACATAAATAAGCTTTACTGGTTTTGTTTCTCTTGAGAACCCAACTGTGTTAGACAGGGTTCTCTAGAGAGACAAAACCAGATTGCTAATAATTATATATATTATATGTTTACATATATAAACACAAGAAATAAACAGTTAAATTATAAAGCAGTACAAACGGCTCAGTGCAACTCACTTCCGTGAGAGAGTTGTGAGACACTGGCAGTCCTTCAAGTCTTGAGGGCCACCAGGTAGTCCTCTGTAGAGCGATTCAGGCTATCTGGGCACAGACAGCAAACAGCAACGCAAGTCACCAACAGTCAGCCAGATGACAGGGTCTGACAGTCCTCAGCTCAAGAGATGTAAATTCCAATTGTGTGGCGAAGCAGGTCTTGAAGGAACTTCAAGTTACAGCAACACAGTCCATGGGTTAGGTGTCCCATAGGTAGTATAGCTTGCAAATTGAGGCACAGAACAAGCAAGGCAGCCACACACTGGTCTGATGATGGAAGAGCAAGAGACAAGAAAGGCCAGGCTCACCAAGTCATTTATCTCTCCGCCCTCCAATTAATCTCACATGTGTTTATTGACCAGGTTGGCACAATAAACTAACTGTGTCACCAACTTAACACATTAGTCAATACTACAGAAAATAAACATCTTTCTGGCATTCTCAGTGTTTAGCCAAGATTCAGCTGATATCATCAGCGATATCCCTCCTTCCCTATCCTCTTTTGAATCTGGCTTGAATTTTCCCCAGTTCCCTGTCAATGTACTACTGCAGCCATTGTTAAAATTATGTTCAGGAAGATTGTACTTGCATTGATACTAATGCAACTGTTCAATAATTTCTGGATGCCTAAGAATGGGCATAAGTATGGATTTCTTGAAATTGGTTTGCCAGGTAGCTATCTTCCAATTTGTGTGTACCTCCAGCACTGGATAAGTTTATAGAAACATTTCAATTGGTGTTCTGTCAAGGCTTAGAGCCTGTTCTGTTTTATTTTTGCTAATGCCTTCGAAGCAGCTAGAACTTCTTCCTTCTGTAGTATCGGTCCTTTATCATACACTACTTCTTTATATGACTAGATGCCAACCACGCCTTTCTAGTGCCTTGATTCTAAGTATTTCTTGTATCTTATTTTAATGATTCTTTAATCTTTTAATATTGTGCCCATAAAATCCTTCACTATTGTAACTTGAGGATTTAAATTTTACTTCAATTCTTTCAGTTTGAGTAATGTTGAGTAATTTCTTCCACTCTTTAGCATCTCTATATTGAAGAACAAGTTTTACTGCCTTGTCTAACAGTCATTTTTCTGTCTTTTCTTTCTTTCTTGTCTTTTTAATGTCCTCTTGCTTTCTTCATGCATGATATTCTTAATGTCACCCCATAGTTCTCTGGTCTTCGGTCATTCTTTATCAAAGAATGCAAGCAAAACATTTGCAGAAAAATTCCACAGGACCCACACCGTATACAAAAACTCACTGGAAATAGACCAAAGACAAAATGCAAAACACACAATTATAAAGATCTATAGGGAAAAAATAGGAACACATTTGTGGACCATAACTTCTGGCATAAATAATCTATCACATGTAACTAAAAAGTCACAAATGGAAGAATATAGACAACTTGTTACAAAAATTAAATACTTATGAGCACTAAAAATTTTCTCCAAAATAGTAAAAGAGGAGCATACAGACTGGGAAAAACAGTTCCTGGCAAAGACCCATCTCACAAGAGACTAATCTAGAACATTTGTAGAAAAGTTCAATACTTCAACAACAAAAAGACAAACAATCCAATTTTATAAAGTGGCAGAGGAAATAAAAGATATGACAATATATTCACACAGCCAACAATAAATGAATATGTGTTTGTGACTATTAATCATTTGTGAGATAAAATAATACTAAGATATCATTTCACTCCAGCAATACTATTGTTCGGTACTATCAACGTAGTTCTGACTAATAATGACCTATGTACAACAGAGCAAAATACCGCTCAGCCCTGTACATTCTTACACGGTTGTTCTGTTTGAGCTCTGTGTTGCAGCCATGGTGTCAATCCTTCTTGGTGAAGGTCTTCCTCTTCACTGCCGCCTCTTCTGATAACATGTTCCAAGTCTATGAGACAAAGTCTCGCCAGTTTTGCTTCTGAGAAGCCTTCTGGTTGTCCTTTTGACAAGACAGATTTGGTTGTTCTTTGGGCAGTCCACGGTACTTTCAAAACTATATGTCACCAGCACCGTAGTCCAGATGCACCAATTCTTCTTCGATCTTCCTTATTTAAGGCCCAACGTTCACATGTCCATAAGACAATTGAAAACTCCCTGGCTTGGATCAGTCTCACCTTAGTCCTTAAAGCACGCTTGCTTTTCCGCCCTCTAGAGGTATCTTGTGCAGCAGGTTTGCATAATGCAACCCATCTTTTGATCTTCTGACTGCTGCTTTCATGGGCATTGATTGTGGATCTAAACAAGACAAAATCCTGGACAATTTCAATCTATTCTCTCTTTTATATTGAGTTGTAATCCACACTGAAGGCTGTAATCCTTGATCTTCATCAGCAAGTGGGTCAAGTCTTCCTCACTTTCAGCAAGCAAGGTTGTGTCATTTGCATATGGCTGGTTGTTAATAAATCATCTTCCAAACCTGATGTCAGATTCTTTTTCATATAACCAAGCTTCTCTGAGGACTTACTCAGCCTACAGACTGAATAAATAAGGCGAGAGGATACACCCTGATTCACAACTTTCTTGATTTTCAGCCATGAAGTGTTCCCTTATTCTGTTCTCACAACTGCTTCTTGATTACAACAAAGCTATTATTAACCAAACAAAAAAACAAGCCCAGAAAACACCAAATGCTGAAAGGATGTGTGGATGTTGGAGTCCTCAAACATTGGTGGTGGGAATGTAAAATGGTATAACCATTGTGGAAGACATTATGTTATTATCCTAAGAAGTTATAAATAGGGATAGCATAGCTATCTCAAGATTAGGTATATATGCTAGGGAATAAGAAATGTGACATGAATAAATATATATATGGTTATCATATTAATCACAATATCAGCAAAATAACAATATCCTATATGCCCACCAATGGAAGAATGGATAAACGAATTATGATACCTATACACAGTGATACATATTTTGTAATGTTAAGGAATGATGAATTTGAAAACATCTCATAACATGGAGGAAATTGGAGGATATGCTTAGTAAAATGCTGACACAGACAACGCTGACTCATAATAACCCTATAGGATAGGGTAGAGCGTCTCTGTGAATTTCCAAGACTGTAACTCTTTATGGGAGGACACAGCCCTGTCTTTCTTTCTCTCATAGAGTGGCTTGTGATTTTGAACTATATTTTCAGTATAAGACAACTCTTCTTTTAGTTTTATATATATATAAATTCAAATATCACTTTCCTTGACCATGTTTTCTAACACTGCCTCCTCCCAAATAACCTATTAATTCCCTTGCTTCATTTTTTTCCGTGTAACCTTACGTATTATGATATACTTATTTTTCATACTTTAATTCCTGTGTTAGACTATATAAATTCCATGAGGCAAGAGCTATTGTACATATTTTTTTCCCCAAATCATTTTATTAGGAGCTAATCCAGACATCATATGATTCCGCAGTTCAATCACATCAGGCAATATTGTACAATTGCTACCACCATCAGTTTCAGAACCTTTTTCTTCTTGAACTCCTTGATATCAGTACCCCTTTCCACCCACTTCCCCGACTGTTACCCCAGTAACCCTTATTCTGGCTGTTTTCTCTATGGGTTCATTGATCTTGACTTTCACATTCCAAAAACCTGACAAACATGTAACAAAAATTCAAGAAGCCTTCCCACAATGACAAGATACATCAGAGATAAAAATATGAAAAACAAAACCAGAAAAATATGAAAACCAGATCTAATCCAAAGTGTATCAGAGGGGAGAGCAAGTGATGGAGTTTTAACCATTCAATTCAAGTTTGTCGTTTGACCTATTCTAGCCATCTCTGCAACAGTCTGTTGGCCACTAGTTAGTCCCAGTCCCAGTTATGATCAGAGGGAAATCAGCAGAGGCTTGTTTCCGCTCTAACTCCAGCAAAGGTCTGTGGTATTTTCACTGTCATCCAGTCTTTTGAAAACCAGACTTTCACAATTTAAGCTCTGCTACTATTCCCTGCTTCAGTTTGGGATTATATAATTTACAATCCTTGAGTCATGGATGTTGGTGTGCTTCTTGAGATCTCACATGCCTGCTTGTTTGGAAACAAAGCTTTAAGGCCCCCAAAGCTAGTCTACCTGATAGCTGGGCACCACCTACCCCCTTTCCACATTTTGCTATAGGATCTGTATTTTCTGAGCTTCCTTCATGGGGTGGGGGGGGGGGGTGTTGGGCAGGGCCATGTAGTAAGAACTAATTGTTCTTAGATTGTAGCTCAGATTTAGTGTCAGCCCCAAATCCATTCTTGGAGCTAGGATTTGTATCTGCCTCAGGCTCCCTTTAGAGACCTCCTGCTAATTTATGCTACAAAATCTTATTGGTCATCTCCTTGGCACATAAGGATCTTCTGTTAATAGTGTCATTGATGAGTTCATGGTACTAATTTTTTAAAACTCTGTTGAGAGAGGGAGATTGACCAAGTATAGACTAACTACATATCACAATACCTGAATTATTCACTTGTGAAGAATAAATCCTTATGTGGTCAGATGCTATTTATACCAACAAAACAACTTGGTTGTCAGGCAAAATTTACAACAATATTCACTGACAATGTCAATCTGTACATATTGTTCACGGTAGCACTAGAAGTGTCTAGAACAGGCCTGTCTTGTAATGAGCACTTAATAAGTATTTCCCCCCACTCTTTTCTTCGTTGCTATTTTCTTCTTTGTAAACATAAATCTAAGTCTAGCTATTGGGGAAGTGGGGCCCGGGGAGAATAAATGCTTGTAATAGAGTAGAGTAGACAGTCTCACTTTATGTTTTATTATGGTTTTCTAAAAACATACTCTGGGCTGGAAGGACGTCTCGGGCAGGGAAACTCTTTAACGCTTCTGAACACGTCCAGGAAGCACGCTGACCCAGGCATGGAAACATTGCCTGGACAGGAGATCCTGTTCAGGACTAAGGATTAGGTCATTCTCTGTTACAGTGTGTTGCCTGTTGATTCTGCAACTCCCAGAGAGGGACAGTGAGTTCCAGCCAGATTGAGCAGCTTCCTTCCCCTTTGGTGTTAGTGACCTCTGCTGTTCGGAAGCAGCACCTCTGCTGCCGCTGTAGAACTCCCCGATTTCCGACCGTGAAAACATCAACGACAAATCTCCCCATCCTGGACAGTACAAACGCCCCTGGATTTCAGTGGTCAGATGACCTCTGGCATTTACCTTCTTAAGCGGTCTCCTACATTTGGCAGTTCGTCTGTGAGAACTGCATATCAGGTCACATATTTCCAGTATTAGAGAGAATCACAGATGGCCGTTGATAATATTCTCAGAAGAGAAAAGGAAATTGCCTCTGCCTCATTTTGACCAACGGATGTGCCTCCACAGCAATCTGCAGCAAACTTGATAAGGCTGCACTGTCTTTTTAAGAAAATGTCCACGGTGCCACGGCTCCTCACTCTTATCTAATTCAACCTTTACAGGGGGAAAATAGCTGTCCTTGAGTTAGGGAGAGAGATGAATAATCTGACATGACTCACAAATGAGGCATTTTTAAGTTGAGTGATTTTAGCGGTGCTCTTTTGATAAATATGGCGATCTAAAATAGGATAAATGCAAAGAATGTGCTCGTGCCTAATGACGCCTTCTCCAGCGTGCGTGGCTGAGAATCCCGTGTTCTGTGAACCAAGTGCCACGTGGTTGGGCTGTTACGCAGTCCTCTCACCAACAAGACTGTGTGGGTATCGCCACCTACTGTCTGCCATCGAAACACACAGGCACAGTCACCTGTGACAGACTCTTCCTTCTGATCGCAGTGCAGGAATACTATTTCCTTTTTCAAATTTTAAATGACTTATATTTTACTCTGAACTACTCTATATTGTCATTACAAGAAATATTTTTCTGAGTCAGTAATTTCGTTTTTTCCTTACATCTCCCTAATATGTTGAACACAACATAAATATGTAATTTGAGTGCTATTTTAAAAATACATTTATTTCTAATAGAATTTGAGTGGTTGAGTACACTATTACTTTTAGTTTTGGTTGATTTTAAGCTTCAAATTCAAGATGTGTATGCAAAAGGCTCTTGCAAATGTATATGGAAGTTAGCGGGTAAGTGGCAAATTCTTTTATTAGTATGGAAAAAATGATCCGAAATAAACTAAAATTGTTAAAATTTTCCTAGCCATGCTTCAAACTAATTTAAATGCATGGAGATCATCCACGATCTGCAAATAACTATGGGTCCACTCAGTAATAACCATAATTAATCATTCAAATCCCTCTCTTTCTGACCTCTATTATGAACATTTAAAAAGCCTATGTCAGGACCTTCTGAACAATTTCCCTAAGGAAGGTCAACAGATTGGAGACCTTGCTTACATCACAAAATCCCTTTAAAAAACACTACAATTAGTATTTGATTTAATAATTGAGAGAACGTATGTGTATACCCAGAACCAGGCATCTTGGGGTCATTTCTCAATTTGATCCCAATTCCCAGGCTTTGCCTTAATTCTCCCATAATTCACATTTGAAATGCGGACCCTTCAATGAATCTTTTTTCCACACAGTTTTGATTGCTCAAAGCTTACCTACTGCCTCTTTTCCCTTATAGTCATCTTGACACGTGCAAATCTCAAAGGTAGTTTCACATCATATTTCAATACTAACGGCTACTTCCCTGTACCTTCTTTATTTTGCTTTTGTTTTAAAATCTGTACCTTTTGTGCACTTAGCATGCTTGCTTGGGCTAAGGATTACGCACCTCATTGCTTCCATCGCATGACACTCCTAGAGGCCAGTCTGCACTGAACCCATCTTCGTTTCTCTTACAACCTCTGGCAGCACCTTGAAGAGGTTGTATGCTCCAAATATAAATCACTTGCTGAGCAAACAACTAACACTCAAAATACAGCCCTCAATATTAGACTAGCCCCTACTAAGTGTTCATGGAACCTGCATTGTTTATCAGCCACATTTATACACCTTTCACAGTTCGGATTGGAAGCCTGTACTTCCTTTCTCCAGGCTACTGTTTTTCAAGAGAACTGACTCTGGAGCATGGTCTTTAAGATAGATTATATTATTGAACATTTGGCTACTACTGAATGACCAGTACATGTATAAAGCAAAAGATATACCATTTTAACAAGGTCTATATATACAAATGTGACACTGATTATATTCTTTAAGTTGGGTAATTAATTTTGGTATTCTTTTCCAAGTAAATCTACCAAAGTTAAGACAAAGTCTTTAGGCCCTAAGTGTTTAAAAAAACCCAAATCTTTTGTCGTATAATGCACATATCATGTAATTAAATAGTTCAATCATATTGAAAAGAGTTATACAAGCATCACAATTTTAGAAATTTTCTTTTTCTTGTGCTCATTGTTATTAGCTCCCCATTTACCTCCAACCTCCCCTGCCATGCCTCTAAGAAAGCATTGATTCAATTACTGTCTCTTTAGATGTATTTATGCTGGATTTCCTATATAGAAAATCATACAAAACAGAACAAAACAAAAACAACCCAACAACATTAACAAAACGGAGAAAACCAACAACTGAAAAGAAAGCTGAAAAATTTAAAACCAAGAACAAATGTAAAATGGGTCCAGAGGGGGAACCAAGCAATAGGTGCTCCATTTTAGCCTCTGCGGCAATTCACTTTCCAGTGCACTCTGCATGAGAGCAAAACTACTATTCCTATCCCTGGCCTATGGTCAGAGTTTATTCACTGGTGGCTTAATACGGGTGTATTTCTCCTTCTCTTTTTTAAAAAAAAACAGAAACAACTTTTCAATGGGTCTAATGGTAAGATATTATATTCGGACCTAACAACATCTGTCCTGGTCGACTTTCCAAATGCACTCTGCTAACCAGGCTCTTGCTGTCCCTCAGCTACGGTCACAGGGAACGCACTGGAGGCTTCACCCACGTGCAGACCCTGCCAATGGGTTCGGGGCTTCCGCTGTCACCACAGCCTCCTGCAAAGCAAATGCTCACAATGTAAGCTCTGATACCACCCTCTACTTCAGGTTTGGATTTTATTATTTATAGTAGTTGGAACACACAGGCTGGTGTGGTTCTTCCACATGGACTAATGCATGCCTCGCTTAGATGATTGCTTGTTGGAAGACAAGACTTTAAGGCCCTAGGCACTAATCTTTCTTTCTTCTGATTTTTAAGAACATTCTATTGGGGACTCATACAGCTCTTATAACGATTCAGGCATCACTTGTAGTGAGCATATTTGTACATATGTTGCCATCATTATTTTCTAACCATTTACTTTTGATTTGAGCCCTGGATATTGGGTCCTCTTTTTTCATCCCACCCCCTCCCACCATCATGACCCCTTGATAAGTTATAAATTATTATTATTTTCATATCTTACATCAACCACTGTCACCTTTCCTCCATGGTTTCTGTTGTTCATCCCCCTGATTAGGGGGGGGGGGAGGCTGGGGAGGAGGACACTATTCTCTCCAATAGCCAGGCACCACCTAGTTTTTTCACCACATTTTGCTATAGCATCCATATCTTCAGTGATCTCTTCATAAGGGTGAGCATCAAACAGGGCCATGTCATAAGAAATAATTAAGTGTGAGCCCAGAGTCCATTCATATATCTATGGTTTATATATGTCTCTGGTTTACTGTAGAGACATAATTATAATTTTATGTTAGAGAACCTTAACAATAGTTCCCCTCAGACATTAGGTATTCTATTGATGTGTCATTTATTTAGACAATGGCATAGAATTGAAAACACTATTGAGCAAAGGAAATTACACTAGCATAGGCTGGCTATAAGCTGCAACACAGAATTGTTGATTTGTATAGATTAAAACTTTAAGTGCCTGAACACTAGTTACACAAACAATTGAGGTTGGTGATAGGGCAAAACTTTCAACAATATTCATTCACATCAGCAGGACCATGCCTACCAGATTAATAAACATGCCATACAAAGACAAGGGGGGTATTAAAATATTAAGTATATGGTAGTCTCAGGCCACAATTCATTGAGCACCTCATGGCAAGAGATCCTGACCAAAGTCCAACCACTTCCAGTTCTCTATCCTTAGCAGAGCAGTCATTTGCTTCTTCTCATATTTGGGAGTTTCAGCCTTAAATCTAAAGGCTAAAGGTGAGTTTAAGGTAAAGCCCAGTTCACTTCCAGGGATTTCCACATCAAGTCCATCTGATGTGGCCTATGAAGGATGTTGTTGTGTGCTTTGAAAGAAAAGAGTAAATAGCCCCATTAGTCTATAGCACGTGGCCTGGGTCACCAAGTGCTGGATAGAAAAGGGGTCTAGCCAATTAGGAACATAGTACTGGGCATATGCTCCCCCTTGGGTTCTACACAAGGATCGTTAAGTAACAGGACATTGTTCTTCTTGCTCAGTGGTTCTCAATCTTCCTAATACTGTGACCTTTTAATTCAGTTCCTCATTTTGTGGTGACTCCAAACCATAAATTTATTTTCATTGCTACTCCATAACTGTCATTTTGCTACTGCTTTGAATCGGGCTACCCCTGTGAAAGGGTGGTTCAACCCCCAAAGGGGTCATGACCCTCAGGTTGAGAACCACTGCTCTTGGTTTACACACCAAAAGAAGTGTAATAATTCCCTGAGACATACATGTCCCTTCTTGACCTGAATTTCCAGTAAAGTTTGCTTATCCCTCGGGTAAGGGAGTCTGTTGGTTTGGGGAGACTTTAGCACAACTTTGTGTGGCAGCAACTGAATGGTCTTCTCCCGCTCCACACATACTGCAACACGAACCCCAGCCATGGTGAGTTCTCCTCTGTTGAAGAGCTTTCTAAGATATGCATGAAGGGATGATATATGGCCCATCTCTTTTCCTGATGGCTTGACAGCCCCTAAGTGTTCTATATTATCATGTGAGCTGCTGCTGTCAATGTCTCACGTAGACACCTCTTTAAAAAGCACAATGATCAAGACAGACATACTTTATCTGTTGTCAATTTGAGGCTTAAGAGTGAAGGGGTGGAGTTTAGCCTGTCAATCAGGTCACAGCTTGATGACCTCATTTGGAGGTGGATAAGAGATAAATAGCTCATTGGAGGAGGGACACATGCTCAGTCCCTGTGAGCCATCCTCATTGACAAGCCACATGGAGACAAGCTGATGGCAGCCAGAGTCTCAGAGCTGGAGAAACCACATGGAGACCCCTGCCAGCACTGAGATGCTTACAGTGCCACTGGATCCACAATGCTTCTCACCCACTGGCCTGTGATCTTCCTGCATTCCGCATCATTGCATGTGTTTCGTGAGACGGAAGAGGACGTTATAGAGTGTTAGCAGACATATAGGCTAATATTGGACTTAAGAACTTGATCTGGACTTGGCTGGGTGCTTTCTTAATGTACAATTACTCTTTACATAAAGCTTTTTCTTATACACATATCAGTGTCTATGAATTTGTTTCTTTGGTCAACCCAGACTAACAAATTGAGTTAAACTATTACCTAGTTCAAAGAAGGACTCAAGGAGTAGTTTTAGTTTAAGATTTAAAGATGATTTCAAGACAATAGTTATAGGAGTTCATCCAGTCTCAATGAGTCCAGAGAGTTAGAAATCTATTGAGGAGTTGAAATTTTGATAAGCAGTCATTCTTATTCTGATCAGGATTCTTTTATGGAATTCTGCTTCATGTTTAAGAAAAATTTTACAAGTTAGAGATAGCTTCGTCTTCTACCTATTTTCTGATTCACACAATTAACCTTTTTCTAATATTAGGAGTATATCTCTCCAAGTCACTTCTTGTTTAAAGGAATCTGTTCTATGAGTCAGGGGTGACTCAGCAAGTATTTAAATTTTTAATAAGTTACCATTTAGACTTCAGAGTCATGATTACTCATTGTGAGATTCAGCTTGCACGTTTCCGTTTAGTGACTAATTATAAATAAGTACAGAAAAGTTACTTGGTATCTTTCAAAATTGTTAAAAGTTTTCAGTATCAATCATTTTATTTTAGAGATGTTTCAAATCTTTAGGGTACACTGGAAGGAGTCATTTTGGAAAAAAATTAATAAATGACCAAAAGAGTAAATGGTCTACTGAAAGGAAGAGAAATTAGGAAAGTATCTTAGGCAAAAAAAGGAATAGACTTTAAAATTGAATGATGGACCAGCAGCCAAAATCTTAACTTAATTAAAGGACACACACACACAAAATGAGAAAAGTAGATAATTATATCTTTATGATTAAAATAATCCAAATTGTAAAGATGTCCATCTTCTCAAATACTTACTAATTGATTAGAGCTCAAAGCACCCAAACATTTCTTTTCTTTTGTGAAGAAGAAACTTGACTTTAAAATTCATCTGTAAGGTAGAATACTTAAAACCATATAAAGGGATTCCAAAAAGTTCATGGAGGAATGAAATGAAAAGATAATGGAACTTTCTCATAAGCATTTTGAAGCCCCTTCATACAGACCACTTTTGCAAAGGAAGATAAAATTAGATTTGTACTATCACCTATCTAGAATATGCCATATATACTCAAATATAAGCCGACCCGAGTATAAGCCAAGGTACCTAATTATTACCTGGGAAATGAGAAAAACTGATTGACTCAAGTATAAGCCTAGGGTGGAAAATGCAGAAGCTATTGGTGAGTTTCAATAATCAAAACAAATGAAAATAAAATTACTAAAAATTGAGACATCAGTGAGGTAATGTATTTAAATATTTCTTTTAAATATAAGCATAAATAAAAGGACAAGTCATTTAACATTCGTAAACCAGCACAGTAAGTGGAAAATAGGTTCAACAAAAACAATAAGGTATCAACAATGAGACCTTAAGAGTACTATTCCTTGAGCTCAATCAGCAACCAAGCTAAAATGTAAAGAGTTAAAATCCTTCAAAACTGGATTCCTCATCATCATCCATATCCCAATGCAGAACTTCAGCTGGTGTGAGGTCATCATAGACGCTGTCCTCACTGAGATCACCATCATCACCATCACTGCTGTCATTTTCATACAAAGCGCAGTTCACTGCCATCCATAGCATTGTTAATACTACATTTCTGGAAGGCACATCGCACCATGTCTTCTGGAACATCTTCCCATGCATCTCGAACCCACTTTGCTATTAACTTTATGTCAGGTTTCATGAGATTTCCTCCTTTTGTTAGTCATCTTGACCAGATGACATCTATTCATGCCACATCCTTTGCACAAGGTCTTTAAAAGATTTATTCAAAGATACATCCAGAGGCTGCAGTACAGATGGAAGCCCACCTGGAATAATGGCTAAAGTAACTTGACTCTATTTTGCCAATTTTTTTAATGTCATCCGATAGGTGGGCTCTGAACATATCCCAAACAATAACGATGGCTTTTTCTTTAAGGCTGCTCCTGGTCGTCAGTTCCAAATTTCTTTCAGCCATTTTTTGTTCTGTCTTCATCCAACCAGCCTTTAACATGTGCACGCACAGTAATTCTTGGTGGAAAATTGATCTTTTTAGGCAAGGTCTTTCTTTTAAAAATAATGACAGGACGCAGCTTAGTTCCATTAGCCAAACAAGATAGAACAACTGGAAAGTGTTTTTGTTTCATTTCCTGTGGTTTTGAGAAAAATGGTTTTTTCTCCTAAACTTGCCACAGTTCTGTTGCTTGGAAGATCAAAAGTCATGGCAGTTTCATCCATATCCCCAATACCTGCCAGGTCATAATTATAAATCCTTCTTTGTTTTATAATAAATGACTGGAATGACATAATTTTTTCTTCAAGGTCTTGTGGCAATTTCTGGGAAATCTTTGTTCTTTGTCTCAAACATAGTAGGCCAAACCTATTCATGAAGTGGGTACACCATCCTGCTGATGCAGCAAATTTTTCAATGTCTGGTGCTTTACCTCGGGGGGGGTGTGGGATATCCAGTGAGATGTTACACCTCGCTGGGGTACCACTGACCCGTGTATAAGCCAAATCCCAGTTTTTCAGCACATTTTTTGTGCTGAAAAACTCGGCTTATACACGAGTATATACGGTATGTTAGATTTGTGGTAAGCAAAATAGCTGGAATAGTGTAAGAATCAAGAAGTAACCCATTGAACTGGAATAATGAATGCATAAACAGGTCAGTAATATTTAGAAATTTAGTTTAAAATTTCATTAAGCCTTTCATTAAGTGAAAGATATTGGGACAGAGCTTGTGCCCCCTAATATCTGTTGGTATTTCATTACTTGTAGAACCTATTATTTTCAGTTGGCAAACAATTGTCCCAAATCATGACCTAAATTCCCAGCTAATTGTCAGACTCCCCTTGTAACACATTCTGATCTTTCAGGAATTTTTTTTAAATGAAGTCCATCATTGCGCATCCACCAGGGCTCCATGGGAGAAAGATGAGGCTTTCTGTTCATGTCAGATTTCTAGCCTTGTACACCCACAGGGCCAATCCTATTCCGTTCACAGCCTTCTGTCCATTGGGCCTCAGGAGTCAGCATAAAGTCACAGAGAGTTAGTTTTGCTACTAGCCTTCAGACCCACTCGACTGGTTTCCGTATGACCCTTGCGTTCAACTGTCATCCTGGGACCTATGTTCACCTCTGTGTGGAGTCCCCCAGTTCTTGCCTACATGATTTCCTCTGCTTTGGTTTGTTCTTCCATTGTGATAGTGTACATAGTATAGCTTCCCAAGAAAACCTTCATAATCAATGAGGTAGCAATGAAAACAACAACAAACAGCTATTATTATTGTAGTCTATGCTTGCACCTGCTTAGTTGTTTGGTTGGTTCAATTTAGATTAGAAATTTCTTTCCCTTAGCATGTCAAAAGAATAATTTTATTTCTACACAATAGCTTTACTCTTGAAAAACCCAAATCATTCTTATCCCCCCGATTCTTTGTTTTTCTCTTTGTGTGTATGGAATTACCACACATGTTCGGGCTTAAAACAGCATCTATTTCTATGTAACAGTTCTGTAAGTTAAAAGTTTGACTAGACTTAACTTTGTTCATGTCCTAGTAAAACCCCCAAATGAAGGTGTCAGCCATGCTGGCAGCAGGGGGAGACGGTGATTCTCAGCTTCATCAGACTTTGGTCAAGTTCAGTGCCTTTCTGATGTACCCTACTTCTTTGCTGGCACTCAGCGGAGAACCACTCTCAGCTCCTAAAAGCCCCAACGCTGATCTGTCTCCAGGCCTGCAACGTTCATTCGTAGCCTTAGAGTTGGCTTTTACTCATGGCAAACAGAATGGAACACTGTCGAGTCTTATACCATCATCATGATCGTTGGTGTGTTTAAGTCCATTGTTAAAGCAGTGTGCATTCAGAGCGCCTTCTAACAAGGGTCTGTTGTGATACATTGTGATTTCTTTGGCTAATGAAATAATCAGTTATTTTTTGCCAGCCACTTTTTGTCTGGAAGGCGAAACCTGTCAATTCTACTGGTATTTGAAATGCTAGGAGCTTCCATAGCAACACACAAATTAGCACCGTGAGACACACTGGTAAGCAAGAAGGCACAGAATCGCTGCACTGCTTTCAATCTCTTTATGCTTCCAGATGGAAGTTTTCTTTTTCTTTTTTGCTTTTAAAGGGCTCTTGTGACTAAAATAGTCTCATCCAGATAATCTCTGTATCTCAAAATCAGTGATATGGGATTTTAATTACATAATAATACCTAAGTTAGTGTTTGGTTGAATTTCAGAGGATTGAACACTTGGGAAGTAGGTGGGAATTTATAGAATTTTGTATAATTCATTAACCATGTATACTATGTAAAAGAAATCTTCCTCTCCTGGGAAATTTAATACTCATCTTTGCCACTCCCCTTGGATAATGTCCTTCTCACCCTGAACAATAATCATTTCCCTGTTCAAAATCACTCTTGCCAGAGTTGGTATTTCCATTAAAGACTCCACAGGGAGGCATTTATAAATTGAGGAATTATAAGAATGGTACTATCTTTTTATACACACTAATTTAAGTTACACATTTTTGATCATTCTGCTTTATAAACATAGAATTCAAAGTTATAAGCTCTAATTGACAGGGCATATCTCTGATTAATTAAAGTAGCTAGAAAATTAATAAACATGCAAGTTAATGCTTATATTATAATCATTTTATGGAAATTCCAATTAAAATGTGAATGAAACTTAATGAAAACTATGCCAACCTACAAAATGAGTTAGATTACAGACTATTTTATTTCAACTATTCTATGGCTGGAAACTATAATTTACAATGTTCAAGTTATTACATTTTAAAACACACCATTTTACATCCTCCTCTTCACTAATCAACATGAATAGGTTCCAAAGACTGGGTCATTGTGTGAAAAATGATCCTATACAGAAGTGGAGGGTGACCAGATCCTTATATAACTGCCACATTACATCACTGCATAACTTCCAAATCATACAATTATATAATTATCAAACCACCAAGAATTATGACCCAACCAAGTTGGTAAATAAGCTTAACCATCACAGCCAGGATTAATGTAGTTTCACACGTTGGCATTTATTACTGCCAGACATATATTGTTTGTGGTAGAAACAAAGCTGGAGATTTCATGGTAGAATTTTGAAAAACCAATTACTCGTTCATAGCAAATACCTTTTTCCCACAACACAAAATGTGACTGACATATTTATGTACTTCTCCAGGTGGAAAACTTAGAAATCAAATTGATTGCATCTGTGGGAAAAGGCAGTGGAGAAGTTTATTATCAGTAGCTAAAATCAGGCCAGGGGATGACCATGAAACAGACCATCAAGTGCTCATATGAAAGTTCAGGTTAAAGCTGAGGAAAACTAAAACAAGTCCATGAGAGCTAACCTATGACCTTGAACCTAGCCCATCTGAATTTTGAGACTATCTCAAGAACAGATTTACTATATTTAACACTAATGACAGAAGACCTGATGAGCCGTGGGAGGACATCAACAACATGGTTACTGATGAAAGCAGAAGGCCATTAAAATGACAAGAAAGAAAGAAAAGATCAAAGTGGAAGTCAGAAGAGATTCTGAATCTTGCTATTTATCATGGTGTAGCTAAGACAAATTAAAGAAATGATTAAGTTAAAGAGCGGAATTGTACATTTCAAAGACAGCTTGAGAAAACAAAGTAAAATATTGTAATGAAATGTGCAAAGACCTAGAGTTAGAAACTCCCAAAGGAAGAATACACTTAGCATACTTCAAACTGAAAACAACTCAAGCTGCAATATTGAAAGATTCCATGGGTAATCCACTGAATGGTGCAGGAAGCATCAAAACGAGATGGAAAGAATCTACAGCCACTTTACCAAAAGAACTAGTTGACATTCCGGCATGTCAAGAGGTAGCAATGAGTAAGCACCAATGGTGCTATGGAAGGAGGCCGAGCTGCGCTGGAAGGGTTAGGGCGCCCGGAATTGACGGAACAGTAATGGAGATGCTGTGACAAGTGGACGGAGTGCCGGAAGCACATACTCATCTATGCCACTCGATTCAGCAAAAGACATGGAACAAGGGATATCATTGTTGATGTCACACTGGTCTTGGCTGAAGGCAGAGAGTACCAGACAGATTTTTACTTGTGTTTTTTTTAATTAATATTATAAGCCATTCAACTGTGTGGATCACAATAAACTATGTTTACCTTTGAGAAGAGTGTTTGTGTGGAACTTGTACATGAACTCTATGGCAGTTGTGTAAATAGAACAAGGGAATACTGCGTGGCTTAAGTCAGGATGCTGTGAATCAGAATCAGGGCTGTATCCTCTCACCAGGTTTATTCAAGCAGTATGCTGAGCAAATAATCAGAGAAGCTATACATTATATGGGAGAACAAGAAGGATCAAAGAAAGGCTTATTAACAACCAGCGATATTCAGATGACACAACCTTGGTTCCTCAAAGTGTAGAGAACTTGAAATAATTACTGATGAAAATCAAGGATAGCAGCCTTCAGTATGGATTAGAAGTCAATGTCAAGAAGACCAAAATCCTTACACCTGGACCAATAGGTTATTGTCAAGGATTTTGTCTTGTTTGGATCCATAAGCAATGCTCACAACAGCAGCAGTCAAGAGACCAAAAGACAAGGTGCATTAGGTGAATCTGCTGCACAGAGGAAGAAAGGTGGGTACCTAAACAAAGGCATGGAATTTTCCATTGCTTCGTATGTATGTGAAGGTTAGACATTGAATAAGAAAGACCAAAGAAGAATCAATGCATCTGAATTGTAGTGTGGTGAAGAATACTGAAAATACCTTGGACTGCTAAAAGGACAAACTGATTTGTGCTGCAAGAAGTATGGCCAGACTGCTCCTTGGAAGTAAAGATGCAGAAGACTTCATCTTACACACTTGGGAGCTGTTGTCAGGAGACACCCATCCCTGGAGAAGGATATAGTCATTGGTAGAGTAAAGGAAGGGGCAGTGGAAAATTGGAAGGTCCTTAAAGAAATGGATTGATGCAGTGGTTGCAACAATGGGCTCAAGCACAGGGCGACTGGTGAAGACGGCACCAGACCGGGCATTTGTCCTTCCACTGTCCATAGAACTGTGATGGGTCAGAAGTGACTTGGTGACACACAACAATATGCTGGTTATGCAAAAAATGGCCCAATAGATTTTTCACTACTGTTTCAAATGCCAAGTTTTGGTATCAAGATAGTTGATAAGTGAGAAATAGTTGTATTATGATTAAAGTGTAATAAATCTTTAGTCTTTTGTATTAAATACATCTTATTATGCTTAAAAATCAATATGTGAATCTGAAGAAGATATGGTCTATATTTGAGAACAAAGCTTTAACCAAAAGGAAGATGAAAACCGGATATATTTAGAACAAACCCCAGAAAATGTTGCAGGTTGTTGCTATTGTGCGTCACTATAAGAAATATGCTTGGTGAATCAAAGATTAATGTTAATTGGCATAATCAAACTGACATAGGTCTGTCTGGCTTGTAATTTTGGAGTCTAGGGTTGAGAATATGATATTTTCACTTTTTGTAGTGAAAGTCAACATATGTCTGCCATAAAGACTCTTAAAATAGTCTCTCCTTGTGCCTCAGCTGTAGAAAAGGCTCTAGATGCTAGGCAGTGAAAGACTAGAAGGACTAAAATTATTCAAATGTCCACACTAAGGGTTGTAGATAAATAAACTGTGTTCATTACAAATATATCTCCTAGGGATTAGCCTCAGTCTAATTGAATTGATCAGACTGTAGAAAATTAGTATTTATAATTTTAATACTCACTGGTTATGAAGTTTCACATGAACTTGTTTTAATTCTTTTTTTCAAAATAAAATTCCAGCATGAAATTTTGCATAATGTTCCCAGGTATCTGATTGAATTCCTTTTCTTTTTGGGTAGTTGGGGAAAAAATGAACTATAGTTTGAACTAGAAAAGCAAATTGTTCTATGGTAGGGGTTGAATGACATCTCTATCCCTTGTCTCTGCCCCCTAATCAACATCTTCACCCCCAATCTTAATCACTGAGGTGCTATTATTGCAATGCCTAAAAGATATTTTATGTTTTAAATGATTTTGAGTTTACAGAAGAATTGTAAAATGAGTGTGGTGAATTCTGAGATACTCATCAATATTCCTCTGTTAACTCCTTATAGAACTCTAGACCACTCATTAAACTAGAAATTAATTTTGGCACAATACTATGAAATAGAGAATTTATTTGCAGGTAACTAATTTTTCCACTAATGATTTTTTTCCCCTGTTCTTGGATTCCACATTGAATTTAGGAATATCAGTATCCTGGATATTGAGTAAGGAAGAGCAAAGAATTGGTGCATTTAAATTATAGAGTTGACAAAGAATACTGAAGGTACCCTTGGCTGACAAAAGACTAAAAAAACTGTCTTGGAAGAAGTTTGGCCAAAGTGTTCCTTAGGGGCAAGGATGACAAGACTTCATCTCCCATACTTTGGACATATTGTCTGGAGAGACTAGTCTCTGGAGAGAGACATCATGACTGGTAAGGGAGAGGGGCAGTGACATAGAGGAAGGCCTACAATGGGATGCATAGACACAGTGGCTCCTACAGTGGACTCAGGTACAGGAATGATACAATTTTCACCCAGGTTAGTCATGGTGAGTGCTGAATTAGAATTAATTTATGGAGATCAATGTTCTATTACAATAGTGATAACATAGGAGTGTACAGTTATATAACATTTAGAATGGGAATACCACAAGGCACATAGATCAGAGCCTTTGGAGCCTCAGGCTGGTTTATGGAATGGGTGCCTCTGGGCACTTAATTCGGAGAGCTGAGTTTTTGAATGCATGGAGATTGATCTAAAGACCTTTGTGTTGAGGTCTACAGCAGAGCGGAATGCTTTTGGGCCATTTATTAGCAGACTGAAGGCACTTTGTAACATATCCCGATGAACAACTGAATTTTGAGCATTTCTCACATGTATTGCAACCTATTAACTGTCTTCGTAAACCTTTTAATCATGAACATAGTGTGCACTTTCTGTATGGGTATTGCAATAGATATTACAACCTAGATATGGAAGTAAAGAATGCTGCTGGAGTGACAGACCACCTAATGCACAACAGAATGAACCACTGCTCAATCCTACTCCATCCTCATAGCTGTTTTCAGAGCGGACTTCATTGCTGCGGGCACATCGTGGATCCGTTTCCTTGATGCTTTCCTCTTTTACGGAGAAGCTCTGATTTACCAAGCAGGATGTCCTGGCCCAGAATCTGGTATCACCCAATAACATGTTCAAAGCATATGAGATGATAATCTGGTCATTCTCATTTTTACGGAGCATTTAATTGTACTTCTTCCAAGACAAATTTGTTTGCTCTTCTAGCAGCCTATGGTACTTTCCATGTTCTCCACCAGCACCATAATTCAAACGCATCAATTCTTCTTTTGTCTTCCTTATTCATAGCCCAGCTTCCACATCTCTATAAAGTGTTTGAAAACACCATGGTTTGGGTTAGGCGCACATTAGTACTCAAAGTGACATATGTGTTCTCCAACAACTTAAAGAAGTCTGGAAGTTTAGCTATCCAGATTTAGGTGTCAGCAGTGCTGCGATCTCTCTGAAGTCCTGAGGGGAAAATCCTTTCGTGGCTCTTCCTAGCTTCTAGTGACTCCTGGCAATCCTTAGCATATTTTGGGATATTATTCATTGGTTTAGAACCCACTCTACTCCAGTATGACTCAGATTAACTGATAAATCTTCAAGGATCTGTTTCTAAATACATATGCCAGAGGTTAATACTTGTAAAACATTTTCATGGGGAGATAATTCAATCCATTTACTCTCCACTCAATCATTTTTGGATCGTGTAATTTTGGTCATGGGTTTTAATTTCAGACCTATAAACAGATCTATTTCCTGCATTTCCTCTGATAACGAGCTCTTTCAGGGCAGAATTTGAAATAAGTGGAGCTGATTAAGTAGAGAGAGCATCTAGGAGTCAAGAGTTCTAGCATGACTAGGCCAGCACTCAAATTTGTCAATTTGTTATACTGTAGTGGCTTTGGTGCTGTTGAGATGCTGGAAGCTATTCCATCAGTATTTCAAATACCAGCAATTGTCACCCCCAGTGGACAGCGTTAGTAGATCTTTCAGACTAAAACAGACTAGAAAGAAACTATAGACAACTGTTGGCAGCAGCACATCAACAGATGATTGCTAGAAATTCAAGCCTGATTCAGAAGCGAATGTGGAATAAGCAATATCACTGCTGATATCAGAAGAATCTTGGCTAAAAGCAGAGAACACCAGAGAGATGTTTAGTTGTGTTTTATAGACTAAGCAAAGCTATCTGGCTATATGGATCATGGATAATAACAAAGTATAGATAACATTATTAAAGAATGGGAATTCCAGACTACTTAATTGTATTCAAGTACAAACGTTACATAGCTAAAGAAGCAGTTCTCCAAACAGAACAAAGGGATACTGATGGTTTAAACTCAGGAAAGGTGTGCATTCAGGTTGTTCCCCTTGACCATACTTGTCAATCTATAGGATGATAAAACACATGAGAAAATGGGCTATCTGAAGAGGAACATGGCGGCGAGATTAGAGGAAGACTTACCACAGCCTTCAATATGCGGGCGATAGAACCTTGATGAAAGAGAAGAGGACTTGAGCACTTACTGGTGATCAAAACTGAGGACGATCAAGGACACTCGCCTTCCTTATGGATTACCTTCAACATCAAGAAAGGCAAAATCCTCACAACTGGACCAAGAAGCAACGATAAACGGAGAAAAGATTGAAGTTGTCAAGGATTTCATCCTGCTTACATTCACAATCCAAGCCCTTGAACACAACAGAAAAGAAATAAAATTATGGACTCAATTGGACAGATATGCCGCAAGAGATTTCTTTAAAGCAAAGGGGTCACCGATTTACCATGATGTCTTCAATTGTCTCAAATGCATATGAAAACTGGACAATGAAAAAGAAGGATCAAAGAAGAAATTGATGTCTTTGACGTAAGGTGTTGGCGAAGAATAAATTGTGGGGTGCAAGAAGAATGAACAGATCTATTGAGGAAGAAATACACCCAGAGTACTCCTTAGAAGCCATGATGGTGAGTTCTCATTTTTCTTACATACTTTGGACATGTTATTAGGAGGGGTCAGTCCTTGAAAGAAGACGTGCTTGGTAAAGTAGAGGTTCATGGAAAGGTTCAGGAAGACACTCAGCAAGAAGGGCTGACATGGTGGCTACAGTAGTGTGATAAACATGGCGATGCTTGTGAGGATCGTGCAAAGGCAATGATATTTCATTCTATTGTACAGGGTAACTATGAGTTGAAGCTCACACGAGACACGCAACAACAACCGCAACAACAAAAATGTCACTAGTGGAAGAATCCTAATCTTACTGGTTGCACATTTGTGCCACACTCCCCAATAAAGAGGCTGGCAGCAGATTCCTAGTGCGTGCCACAACGGATCCTGATGAAAGAGGGGCAAACCCAAGCCGCAGTCACATTAACCAGCCACTGATTCGCAGAAAGGGCGGTAAGCCCGACCTGCGCTGTTGCCACAGCTTCATGTTAACCCTAAGCCCTTGCCTTTCTTCTTCTTTTTTCTTATAGACGAGGTGGCGTGGAAAATGATTTCCTTCCTTAGACTGCGCTATTATTCTCACAAAAACAGTCAGTATTTAATTCCCAGAGGGTACATATGTTTGTAATTCCATTTATTCAGCAGTTCTGGGAAAAGTGAGAACTTTGCGTTTCATATATTACACTGTAACATCCAATATACATACACATGGAACCAAACCAGAACTGCTGTGATTTCATTTTCTCCAACTATTTCTCCTACAATGAAAGAATACGTTTATCCTTTACTTAATTTGCATCCTTTTCTCCTTCAATCCTGTTAAATAATTCATCAGAAGGCAATAACTTCGTGGTAAACAACATACCGTTTCCCCTTGTTGGTACTTAGTAAACTTTAGCTTCTGCAATCTGTTCTCATAAAGTGAAGCCTGTAATTCCTGTAATCATTTTAGTCACTCTTCCCTGGCTCCATTCAATTAGATTACATCTTTTTGGCAGGAGAAGCACTTGAGTTTCAACAGTTCTCCCATATGTTGTCTCAAAAGAGTGACATGGGGAAGACTTGACTCTGAGATTCATGGCTCAATGACTAGAATAATTTTGACTTATAAAGTCCTCTAAACAGAGTAGGTATTAAACAAATGCTTGTGAATAGAAAGTATTAATATGAACTTTTGGACAATTTATTATGTTTTCTATTTCTTAAATCCTTTATTAACATTTCATTTCTCCTCTGAAAAAAACCTGATTTTAATAGTCGGATTTTCAATGTTTCTGACCCTAATATTATGATTGATTACATCTTGCATCCAAGTACAATAAGTGACCACTGTAGTTACCTTCATAGTTAACCTGTGATACAACTGCAGCCAGGTTTAGCCTCGTTTTCGGTGATACTTTATTTCAGTGCTGAAATGTATTTCACATGTTGAAGACCAGGACATGCATAAAGAATGGCTAAACAAACACAAAGAAAGAAATGAGTAGGGGAATTAACAAAGCACCAAAACTTTCCAAAAGGACAATAAAATAACATGCACAAAGATATACAAGAGAATAATTTCATTATAGATACCATTCATTTTAAAAATTTATTTCAGTACCGATGAATTATTCTAGGAAATGTATTAATTTCTTAGGCTCTGTGAAAATTAAGATTTATTGTGCCAACCTGACTGATAAACACATGTGGGATTATCATACATACTCGAGTATAAGCCGAGTTTTTCAATACATTTTAATGTAGTGTTTTTGGTAAAATTAGGTGCCTCGGCGGATATTTGGGTTAGCTTACACTTGTGTATATAGCCTCTCCTTTCTAGTGCTCTTGTCTCTTGCTCTCACACTGGTCAGACAGTGTGTGGCTACCTTAGCTAGTTCTCAGCCTCAGCTGGCTAGGCTCACTTCCCGAGAGACATCCCTGAGGAGAAGCCACATGGACCTACCCTGATGCAGCCATGGGTGCTGGAGAAGACCCATGGAGACCCCTACCAGCACTGAGATGCTTACACCGCTACTGGATTCAAAGACTTTCTACGCACTGGCCTGGGGTCCTCCTGCATTCGGCGTCAATGAGTGTGTTTTGTGAATTTGAGGAGGACTTTATAGATCGGTGTCGGGCACACGGGCTGTTGTACTTATGGGTTTGAATTAGACAGGGTTGGGATGCTTTCTGAATGTATACTTACCCTTTATATAAAATAGTCTCTTCTACATATATGGGATTCTTTGGATTTGTTTCCCTAGTTTACCCAGACTAATACAGGCTCTAAATGATATATTTTCAATTTATATATAAGTCACCTTGAAGAAAAAGTATACTTCCTAAAGACAGAACATACAAGAGAAGTGAAATCTTATTAAACTAATAGTATTTGTTTGGGCCTTTGCTGACACTAACCAGACTAGGAGACAATGTGCTAAATAATGCGACCAGGTATGCATATCTGATGAAAGAAGAGTTTCCAAAAGCAAAATAACTTATTTGCTCATATGCTTTTTCTAAATGTTTTACATTTCTTTTTAAAAGTTATGTAATAGACATAAATGGCTTTTTAAATTTGTTTTTTCATGGAAAAAAATCAGAAAATCTCTCAAGGGATTAACAAAGGATAAATGCATGTATTTATTCATCAAATTCTCTTGATCAGAGGTCACTAAGCCTATGCTAATCAAGAAGCCTGTGACCTGATTTTGTCAATAAAGTTTCACTGAAACACCCAAATAAAACAAATCCACTCCTATCGAGTCCATTCTGACTCGTGGTGATCCTGTAGGACTGAGCAGAACTGCCCCTGCGGGTTTCTGAGGTTATAACTCTTTACTCGAGTAGACAGCCATGCTGTCCTCCCTTGGCTTGGGTGGTGCCCAACACAAAACCAGTATGTTCCCAGGGCTACTCACTGAAATACAGCCATGGCCATTGGTTTGCCTACTGTCTAAGGCTGTTTTTGTGCTGCAATAGCAGAGCAGTGTAGCTATAACAAGGATGATAGAATACACATAGTCTAAAATATTTATTTTCTGGTCCTCTACAGAAAAGTTCACTGCATTATTCTTTATTAAAAATGCAAGGGTACTCTTTAAGTGTGTGCATATCTGTTGACTGTTGTCCAATCGTTGAAGTATTTCTTATCTTCAAAAATGTCTCCTTTTGTTGATGCGTTGAGAAAAAAATTAAAAACACAGTTTCTGACAGAAGAGACACAAAAATATGTGAATATGTTATTTTCAAATTATTTATATATGTCATTCTAATCTCCTCCCCTAGCCCTTCAACTAAACTTATTATCACTCACCTTCTACAAGTGAAAGAAGCACCTGTTTTTCTCTGAAGACTAAGACCATCTGGATTCTTTAAAATCTAGGAATGCTATTACATCGGGCATCAAACATCAATCCTGGAAAGGAAAATGTTTCATTGAATCCCCTATGTCTTCCTAAAATGGATTAACAGCTTGATTCTTGTTTTAAGTGGCCAATTAAATAAGATTCCCTCAAGTGAGATAAATTAAGTTCAAATAAGGGCTTTCAACCACATTTTATTTAACCAGTACACTACCATCTAGCTTCTCAAAAGTGTGAAGTTAGTGAAATACCATCCCTTTGACATTTCTGAGTTTATCTATGCTTCCTCATGTGCTACATGTGAAAAAGGAGTTCTTTCCCATCTTATCCTGGTGGTTGAGTGTGGTTTAGGGATTCAGGTCCTGGTTGGCCACTTACTAGCGATGGAGCATTTGGTAACATGCTTACGATTTCTGCATCTCAGTTGTCCTATCTATAAAGTGGACGGATTAATGCTTCATTGGGTGTACTACCTCACTCGTTGTTGGGGAAGTGAGTACTTGTACACACTTAGAAGTGTACCTGTACACACTCAGAGCAATATGATACATGCTGTTATTCAGCTCTTATAAACTATACTAGTACAACAGTGGTAAATTGTAGTTCAATTCCTGAGGGTTTTATTGCAACCACAGAATTTTACAGATGGAGTAGAATAGCCTGTGTGAACACTTAAGTTCAAGTGGGTCACAATTCCAATGCAAAATAACTAAAGTACACAGTGTAGAGACTGAGATTTTTATTGAGAAACTCAATTAATGAACCTATGGAGAAAGAAATCTTTTGTTTTTGTTTTGAAGAAAGGTATCTTTGGTAGATTTTATTTTGTTTCTTTTAGTAAAGTATGTTTTTTGTATAAAAATGTATTATTTATGATTATGCAATTCTTCTCGACATGTTTGAACTATTGAATTGTATGATGTCGATATGTGCCAATAAAACTGGAAAAAATGATTTACTTTAAAATTATGACATCTTCAAAAATTCACTTATTTTTTACTAAAACACAATGGGTGTAAAATATACACACTAATTGATCATCACATACTATCCTTTATAATAGTCCAGTACACTTGGTAACTATATTATTTTCCCCTAAATCAGTGGTTTTTAATCTGCCTAATGCCATGGCCCTTTTATACAGTTTCTCATGCTGTGGTGACCCCAACCATAAAATTATTTTTGTTGATTCTTTATAATTGTAATTTTGCTCCTGTTGTGAATTGTGCAACCACTGTGAAAGGGTCGTGTGACCCCCAAAGGTGTTGCAACACACAGGTTGAGAACTGCTGCCCTAAGTGATATTAAGTTTCAATATTTTTGAGTTAAGTATCTTTGTTTTTCTTTTTGTAGGTTTTTTTTGGTATATAGATCTTAATTTTCTCTGTGTTGCAGAAAATCTTTTCCCAAATTATTTGGCTTCAAGTAGAAACAAATTATCTTTAACTTCGTCAACACATATAAGAAGCAATGTCTGGGAACACTGTGTTCAGTGTGTGAATCAGATTTAGTGGAGTGGAACCCTCGACAAACTTGAAACAGGAGCAAATAATAGAGACTACGTTTTCAACTCAATAAGCGAGGTCTTTGTAATCAGCATCCTAAGGTACACTTAAATGTTTGGGATATAAATTATGTGGCAGGCTCTGACTTTGCCTAAAAAAAATCATGACTATAAATTGTTACTTATGGGTGAAGTGTTAGATACCAGATTTTCTCGGTTTTCTATGGAACAGAAAGAAAGCACTCATGGTAACTTCATGGCTACTGTGAATCATGGGAGCATAGAGGATGTTATTTGAATCCAAGTCATTCTAGAATTTGATTTAGAACGACTCAAGAGACTATTTGCTCTTTGGTAATGTATACCTGATACTCATTATATGAGAGAGAAATATTTTTCCCTCAGATAAATTCAATCCCATGTATCATCCACTCATTCATTCAGTGAAAATATATTGATCTCCTATTGTAAACAGGCAGTGTTCCTGGTGATCCAGTTACAATGTGGAATCTAAGCCCTCTAGGAATTCACAGATTAAGTGGAATATATAAAGGTGGCAAAATATAGGATAATATAATAAGCCCTAACTAACAGGCACCAGAAGACCCCAAACAAACCAACAAAAACATATTGTTGAGAACGTAGAGGTTGGAGCAGAGATCCCAAAATAGGGCACCCCCTCACAGAAGGGTCTCAAAGAAGAGATGAGGTAACCAGGGAGCAGTATAGCATCAATGAAACAAACAATATTCCTCTAGTTCTTTGAGGCTTCCTCACCCCCCACTATCATGACCCCAGTCCTACCTTTCAGTTCTAGCTAGTGTGGAACATATACAGCGGTACAGATAAGAGCTCAGGACACACAGCATCCAGGTCAGATAAACCGCTCAGGAACAGAAATGGGAGTAGTGACACCAGGAGGGTAGGGGAAGGTGGCGGGAGGAGGGGAGGAAGGGGGGAACAGAGGGAAATGATGGAAGCATAACCCTCCCCCACTCCCATGCCCAGGGTATGAACAACAGAAATGTGGGTAAGGGAGACAGCGTTCTGTGTAAGATATGAAAGCAATAATAATTTATAATTTATTAAGGGGTCATGAGGGTGGGAGGGGGAAGTGAAAAAAGAGGAGCTGATATCCAGGGCTCAAATAGAAAGTAAATGTTTAGAAAATGATGATGGCAACATATGTACAAATATGCTTGATACAATTGATGTATGGAATGTTATAAAAGCTGTAAGAGCCCTAATAAAATTATTTTTTAAAAAAAGAGTTGGGTAAAGAGTCACCCACTGGGCTAAATGCCACGAGGAAAACACATAAAATAAAAGGCATCTATAAACATAGAAATCCCAAGGATTGCCACCAGCTACTAGATGCTGACATATAAAATTGTGGCTTTTTCTTTTATCCATTTTATTTTATTTTGTCGTGTACTCACAGCATCTCTCGCCTCTCCTCTGCTCTCCTTTCCCTGGCAGGTCACAGGATAAATTAAAAATAAAATCTACAAGGAAAATTATTGAGAAAAGCACAGCCCCACTTTAGCTAGCCTTCTGGCCTGGCCGCAAGCGGAGCTTCCCCTCACCAACTCCTGCTGCTCTTCGGCCCAGTCTTCCCAGGCCAGGGCCAGGCAGGGCCGGAGAGGTTATACATTTACATACACTATCCCTGGAACCAGCTAGCAAGCTTGGAGCTCCCTCCTGCTCCCACCCCACCAACCCACTGTCCCCAAGGTGGAGGCGCCTGTTGCTGTGCACCTGGAGGCGCCTGGAGGTGGGGTGCTCTCATTCTTTAAGAAAGAAACCCAGAAAAGAGAGCAGAGCAAGACCTTGGACAGAGGAGAAAAACCCTGTGTTCACATAGTTATACGGAGTCTTTATGGCAAAGAGAACATTTAGCCAGGTTGAATATTGGGGCATCTCCTGTTTAACGCAGCACAAGCATTCTAGACCCTATCCGTGAAAAAGGACTCATTGACTCATGACCCTACAAAAACCAAAGTGCCACATGATGAGCCACATGGCTCAGATGCAGTGTAATCAACTCCGTAATGGAATCTGCGTTGACTAGGTAAACAGTTGTGAGAGATTTGGGGTGTAGTGAAATCCCCTTGTGCAGGTCACAATACTGATACAATTGAATGAAACCTTCATCAGGGGTGTGGGCTACTACCTAGCAAAATACAGAGCCAGCTTATAGCATATAACTCTTCAAAATCCTCTTCCCAAAGAGAACTGGGCATAAGGACGTCCTCTGCATGCCCCCGTACAATCAGGTGAAAATTAATTTAGGTTTCTAAAATGTTCTGCAGGGCTTTGGAAGTCCCCTTTTGTAATTCAGAATCTTAAAGCCATCAAGTCGATTTGAACTCTTAGCGTTTCTGTAGAACAGAGCAGAACGGCTCCTGTGAGTTTCTGAGGCGGTTTCTCTTCACGGGACTAGAAAATCCATCTTTGTCCCCAGGAGTGGCTGGTCATTCAAGTGCTCATCTTGTGGTTGGCAGCCCAACTCGTAACCAAGCACAGAGAAAAACGTCTGTCAGCAAATTAGTAACTATTGTAGACATGTTTGAATTGTATATTTTCGTTTGAGAAATAGACGAAGTGCCACTAAAATGATATTGTATATAAAGTAGAAAAGAGGGAAATTTGAAAAAGAAACAAAGGAAAATAGGGAGTTAATTATACAAATGAAGATGGAATTACAGGAAAATTATTTCAAGATACAAAAACCACAAAGCTTTGAGTTTGTTAAAGCTCTTAAATACTTATGTAAAAGGGGTCATAGGTAGTAGTATATTGATATGAAATCAAGGATATAGAAAGGATACTAGAGGAAACCCATATATTGAGAAGATAAGACTGTCAACATAAGATGAAGACAATCAAATATCATATCCAATAGTGGTAAAAGTTTGCCCACTGCCAGCAAGTCAATCGGACAGAGTAAAACTTCCTCTTTGGGTTTCTGAGATTCTAAGGGGGCAGACAGCTTCGTCTTTCTCCTGCAAAGCAGCTGGTGGGTTCAAACCACTGACTTTGTGGTTACTTCTGGGATGGCCCCATTATTTCAGCAGGGCTCCTTAAAATTTTGTTAGGCAGCATTATGAAGTATTAGCACTTGTCTGTCAGTTTGTCACACTGCGATGGCTGTGTGTTGCTGTGACGCTGGAAGCCAACCACGGGCATAAGAAGTACTGTAACAGCAAGGTACTCAGTGGTGAGCAGATTTCCGTTAGCAACTAGACTAACAGACTGGAAGGGAGAAAGAAGCTGAACACTCCTAAGAGATTAGTCACGACAACCTTATGCGGAACAACTGAAAAAGGGTCACTTACAGCACTAGAGTATACGCTCTCATTTTGGAAGACCCTCAATATCTGCCTGGAGAAGTGCTGACTCCTTGGAGTATGTTGCTGTTGGTAGGTGCCGTGGAGTTGCTTCTGACCCATCCCAAGCCTCTGCACAACAGCATGAAACACTGCCGGGCCCTGCGCCATCCTCCCCACTGTAGCTATGATTGAGCCCATGGTTGCAGCCACTGTGTCAATCCATCTTGCCAAGGATGTTCCTCTTTTTCACTGTCCTGCTATTTTAACTGCCAAGGAATTTGACGGTGTGAACTGGAGGAAAGCTTGCTAACCACTTGTGATATACAGATGACACAGCCTTGCTTGCTGAAAGTGGGGAGCGCTTGAAGCACTTGCTGAGGAAGATCAAGGACTGCAACCTCCTGTATGGACTACAACTCCATGTAAAGAAGATCCAAATCCTCACGACTGAACCAATAAGTAACATCATGACAAATGGAGAAAATGTTGACATTGTCAAAGACTTCCTCTCTCTTGAATTCACAACAAATACTCAAGCAAGCAGCAGTCAAAAGATCAAATGATGCTTTGCATTGGGTAAATCTGCTGCAAAAGACTTCTTAGAATACTGAAAATCAAGGATGTTATTTCTAGGATTAAGATTTGTCTGACCCCTGTCATGATACTTTCAGTTGCTTCATGTATATGTGAAAGTTGGACATTGAATAAAGGAGACTGAAGAAGAATTGATGCATTAAATTTTGGTGCTAGTGAAGAATATTGAAAGGACTGCCAAAAGGACACGGAATCTATTTGGCCCTGGTGCTCCTTAGAGGCAAGAATGGGGAGACTTTGTCTTACCTACTTTGGACAAGTTGTCAGAGACAACAGTCCCTGGAGAAGGACACCATGTTTGGTAAAGTAGAGGGTATGTGGAGGACAGGAAGACACTCTAGGAGATGGATTGACATCATAGCTGGAACAAAGGGCTTAAACTTAGGAACAACTGTTAAGCTGGCACAAGACTTGGCAGTATTTCATTCTGTTGTGCACAGGGTCACTGTGGTTCAGAACCAACTTAATGGCACCGAACAACATCATTACTCAATCTTATATTTTAGGCCTTATGCACTTGCTTTAATTTTCTTTAGCTTCAAACTGAACTTACATATGAGCAATTGACAATTTGTTTTACAGTTGGCCCCTGACCTGATTTTAGTTTCTGATATTGGGTTTCTCCATAACGGATATAATCAATTTGACTTCTGTATGTTCCACCTGGAGAAGTCCAACATGTATAACCGCCATTGTGTTACTGAAAAATATTTGTGATGAAGTGGTTGGCCTTGCAAAATCCTATCATATGTTCTCCAGCTTCATTTCTATCACCAAGACTGTATTTTCGAACTACTGTTCCTTACTATTTGTTTCAAACGTTTGCATTCCAATTTCCAATAATTATTGATACATTTTGATTGATTAATTTCAGACAGAAAAAGTAGAATTCTTCAATATCTGCATATCTAACTTTTGTTGTTGGTACATTCATTTGAATAGTTGTATTGTTTGAATATCTTTGAATATGGATAGATATAATCCTATCACAGATAGCAATATACATCAAGAAAGATCTTGAGACATCCTTCTTGATGAATTCAAAACCAGTCCTCTAATATCTGTCATTCCTGGAAAATAAACCATATAATTTTCTAATTTAAAATTGCCAATCCCATTTAATTTCATCCAACTAATATCTAGGATATTGATCTTTATGCCTTCCATTTAAATTTTGATAACTTCCAATTTACCTAGATTCATACTTTGTACATCCCATCTTCTGATTATTGATTGGTATTTGTGGCTGTTTATTTTTCCTTTTGAATGGCGTCCCATCACAATTGAAGGGTCCTGACGCTTGTACTCCTACAGGTCTTATTTCATTCACATCAGTATAGTTAACTCTACTTTGAGGAGGCAGCTCTTAGTCATATTTTGAGTGCTTTCTGTCTTGAGGAGTTGATATTCTATCACTAACTCTGACAGTGTTTTGCTTCTATTCATGAAATTTTTAGTATCTGACAATGTTTTGGTACATCTATAAGGTTTTCAGTGGCTATTTACTCAAAAGTAAATAGCACAGTAAACCTTAATAACATTTAGAGGCAGTGAATGATCGAATATGACTCTTTTAGTCAAAAACTCTAAACTTTCACCAAAGTACCTTTTCTTGCACAGGTCTGAGTAGGAAAATGAGAGAAGAATTATTGTTAATGGTGTGATTTGAGTGCTATATTTGGGCATAAAAGCAGGAGGGGTGGAGTATAATCTTACTCCCAGCAAGAGCCAGGAGTGGGAAACATCCTCTGGAACCCAAAGTCTATGCATAGTGAACCTTCTTGATTCAGAAGAGAACTTTGAAATATGAGAGTGGCAGAAGCAGTTACTAGAGCATGAGACAGAGGTGAACTTCCCAACCCAAAGAACAAGTAAAGAGGAGTGCTTTGGGACTGGGTGCCTCCGGGCACTTAATAGGGGAAGCTGGGCTTGCTGACCCACAGAGGTGGATCTTAGTGCCTTCAGGTTGAAGCTTACTGGAGTGGTGAGGTAGTTAGTTTATTGTGCCAACCTGGCCAATAAATACATATGGCTTTAATTGAAGGACAGAGGGATAAATGACTCAGTAAGTCTCACATTTCTTGTTCTCGGTCTCTTGCTTTGTGATGGTCGGGCCAGGGTGCAGCTGCCTTAGCCAGTTCCCTGCTTCAGCTGGCAAGGCTCACTTCCTGCAAGGCATCCCCAAAGAGAAGGCACATGGACCTACCCTGATGAAGCCCTGGGTGTTGGAGCAGTTGTGTAGAGACCCCTGCAGTGCTGAGATGCTTACACACTTATTGATTCGGCTTTCCTCCTATAGTCGGATCATTGTGTGTGCTCTGTGAGATGGAGGACTTTGTGGATTGGTGTCAGACATATGGATTAATGTTGGATTTGTGGGCTTGGGAAGCACTGGATTGGGATGTTTTCTTGATGTGCACTTAACCTTTAAATAAAACTCTATCTTATACATGAGTTTTTGTGGATTTGTTTCTCTAAAGTACGCAGACTAACACAAGTGGGGTGCCTATGGGCACATAATTTGGGGAGCTGGGTTTGCTGATACTCAGAATGTGAGCTGAATGACTTCAAGATGAGGTTTACAGAGGAGTGTCCTGCCTTTTAGGCATTTATGCTGTCTGTGATAGGAGAATATTTATATGACTACAAGGAAGTCCAGCTAGCACAACAATTCTTAAAATTTATATCCAGTCAAGTAAATCTAGTGATGAAGAAATTGAAGACCTCTACCAAATTCTTCTGTCTGAAATTGATCTAACATTCTATCTTTACCCATTGATAAACATTAACAATTGGAATGAAAAAACTAGAAACAGTAGCTGGAAATTATGGTTTTGGTGAGAGAAATTAATCTGGCTATCATGTGATGGAATTTTGAAAACCCTATAACTTTTTCATTTCAATTACCCTTATTTAACAAATAAACAAGTATGCACCAGGACCTTACTAGACAGAACATACAGGAATCAAACTTACTACTTATGTGGGAAGAAAAAATGGTGAAAAAACTCAATATCATCAGCCCAACGAGACCAAAACCCAACTGTGGAACAGACCATCAATAACTTGTATGAAAGTTTACGTTGAAGTTGAAGAAAATGAAAAAGTGTCATGACAGCCAAAAGTTAGCCATGAGTATATTCCACCTGAATATAAAGAATATCTCAAGAACAGATTGGACAAATTGAATACTAATGACAGAACTGAAAAGTTATGAGAAAACATCAAGTATATGATTCATGAGGAAACCTAATGGTAATTAAAAAGACACAAAAAAAAGTAAAGTCCAAAGTGAATATCATAAGGCACTCTGAAACTTGCTTTTGAACACAGAGTAGCTGAAGAAAATGGGGGGGAAATTAAGAAAAAGAATTGATTAGAAAATTTCAAAAAATGGGGACTTCTGGGAAGATGGTAACTGAGCATCCCAGAGGGACTCCACAGATATCAGCCCAGGAGAGTTACTAAGAGGTAAATTACACACTGCCGTGTTATAGGGAGAGCATCATCAAGATAAGTAGGCACAGATCCACTAGGTTTTGAGGAGCTGGGGGCTTTGGTCTTAGCACAGTGGAGGCCAGCTATGTTTGACCTTAGGCCCACCACTGTCTCAGCTGGAGCTGAGATTATTTGGAGCCGGTGCAGGGGCTTTATCTCAATAGAGCCACAGCTTGCCACCACCTTGAGACAGGGTTTAAATCCCTCCACTCCCACTGTTTGGGATTAGGGCTCAGCTATATTGTTACTGTTGTTTCCCTTTCTTCTTTCTGTCCCTCCCAATCTTAGTGGGCTTAGTTTTTATCTGATTTTGCTTTCTTTTCTTTGTCTCTTCCCTTTTTTCTCACACGCCACTGCTGACCTTCAGACCACTCCCCTTAGTCTAGGGCTTTTATGCCTGACTTCCACCCAGATGGGAGAACTCCATACTTCAGCATAACCTGAGGCTGTGGAAAGCCCACCCACCCTCCACATTTTCGGGGAAAATTCTGCCCGCATGCCCCCTGCAGTGCTTAACATGTGGGTGGGCAAATCACGTCCACCTTCTTCAGGTGACATCCTGCCTGCATGGTTCGGGGAGCTCCTACCTGTCCTCTGTGGTCCCATGTGACTGAGGAAACTTCTTCCCACCTGCCATAGTGCCTCACACAGCCCAAGACGGCTCTGCCAACACTCGCCAAAGCTTCATGCTGCTGTGGGAAGCTCTTGCCAACCTCCATAATGATCTACTAGACCAGGACAATTCTGCCCACCATTTGCAGTACTCTACACTAAATAGGGCAACCCACCAGCCTTCTGTGGCACTCCCATTACAGCAGGAACCCCTGAACATCCTCTGCAGTACCCCTAGCTGCTGTGGGCCACACCATCACGGTTTCTTGTGAGATCACCCAGTACAGCACCATCCTCGTGGGTCCACAACCACCTAATCAGCATCCCCTGAGAGGAACATGCAACTTGCCCTCCAATTAACAGAATACTGGTTGACTAGGGAAGGAGTGAAGCCATAGGAGGATAAAGTGTTAAAAACCAATTCCATAGTGAGATTAACTACTGACAATTTGAAGAAGCATTCCTACAAGTCTCCCACAGAAAGCCAGTACTCTTTGACTCCCTAGAAAATGGTACCTGACTCCTCTAAAACAATGCAATGCAAACAGCAATCAGACCCAATGACCTCAACAAAAAACCAGGAAAAACAAAAAGAAATGGCAGAAGATGTCCTCAATGTAACAACATGCATAGAAGAAGCAGACATTTATCTGCCACGGAAAGAAATTTTCAGAATTCTGCTTGGAGTCAGACAGTATATGAGGGAAACAATACAGAAAAAGGAAAATACAAGAGCTTAGAGATGAGATAGCAAAATCTAGTGGCAGACTTATGGACTTCGCCAATTGACTGGAGGAGGCAGAGAACTGCATCAGTAACCTAGAGGACAGACAAGAAGACTTTAACAAACATGAACAAAATTTTAATAAGATCATCAGAGAAGCTGAAGAAAATCTATGTCTGATGCTATGCTTGACGCTATGTCTGAAGCTATACTATAGCTATGTCTGATGTTACGAGGAGGACAAACATCAGAATAATTGGATTACTGGAGGAAGACATGGCAAGGAAGACATCTGCAATAATAGTGAGAGAATTCTTGAAGGAAAACTTCCCCAGCATAATGAAGGAAAACCAGGCAACCATTCAGGAGGCTGAAAGAACATCAGCTAGAGTGAATCTCAAGAAGAAGTCACCATGGCACATAATAGTTCAACTATCCAACTATGAGGAAAGGGGGAAAATCATGAGAGCAGGTAGGGAAAAGCAAGCAATCACATATAAAGGTTCCCAAATAAGAATGTGCTCAGACCTATCAGTAGACAGTATGAAGAAGAGAAAGGAGTGGAGTAACATATTTTAAAAATTGAAGGAAAATAACACAAACCCAAGAATACTCTATCCAGCCAAATTATCTATCAAGATAGATGGAGAAATAAGAGTCTTCCCAGACAAGGAAAAATTCAAAGAATATGTCAGAAGAAACCAGCCCTACAAAAGATCTTTGCCGACCCATTATGGGAAGAATAGCACTCACCAAGAATAAATAAGAGACCACCACTTAGAACAACCCCAATCAAAGGGCAATAAAGATAAAACAGTCCCTAAGATAGCATTGGCTTAAGGGCTGAAAAAGTCAATAAAGAACCACATACACACATGAACCACATACCTGTAAGAAAAAGATGTAGGAAAACATCCAGCACCAAAGATATAAGACGACATCACAGACTCCACAGATGGAGATAATAACCCAGAATATCAATGGACTGAATTCATGCATTAAAAGAGTGAGGCTAGTAGACTGGCTTAGAAAACACAACAATCAATCTGTTGCCTCTGGGAGACCCATCTCAATACTACAGACAAAAATAGGATGAGAATCAAAGACTGGAAAAAAACATATCAAGCAAATAGCAATTAAAAAAAAAGCAGGGGTTACAATCCTAATCTCCGATAAAATTGACTTCAATGTAAAAACCATAAAAATTAAGGAGGGGCTCTGTATAATGCTGAAGGGAATGGTAGACAAAGAACCACTTTGCATTTTAAACATATATTCCCTGAACGAGAGACCTGCAGAATACGTTAACCAAACACTCCAAAAGATGAAACAAGAAATCACAGACTCAACAATTATAGATGGTGACTTCAATATACCGCTCTCTAAGAAAGATAGATCACAGGGAAAGAAATTCAACAAGGAGGCTAGAGATTTAAACACTGCAATTAGACAATTTGATCTGATAGATATTTACAGAGCTCTTCGTGAAAATACCAAAAAATTCATATTCTTTTCAAGACCATATGGCTCATATTCAAAGATAGATTGCATGTTGGGGCTTAAAGTGAATCTACATAAATTTAAGCACATTGATATCATACAGACTTCCCTCTTTGACCACTGTGCCATAAGGCTGGAAATCAACAGAAGGGAGATGTAGAAAACAAGGGAAAACAATTGGGGGATAAATAACTCTATTGCAAAAGGAGTGTGTACTGGGCCAGATCAGAGATGAAATTGGGAAATTTCTTGAAACAAATGAGAATGTGAACATGACATACCATAACTTATGGGGCACAGCAAAGGAAGTTACCATAGGAAGCTTCATAGCAATGCATGCACATATGAAAAAGGTAGAGAGACTTGTGATTGATATGCTGGCACAAAATTTTCAGCAACTAGAGCAGAGTCACAGGACAATCCTACTAAGAGCAAAAGAAAAGAAATAATAAAAATAATGGCTGAGATTCAGGAGAGGGAAAATAAAACTGTGGAGTATATGGGAGAGAAGGAGGCGGGGGTGGGGGGTGGGGTGGAGGAAGTGGGTGTTAACAAACATAGGGTAAAGGGAATAACAAGTGATCCACAACTGGTGGAGGGTGTAGGATGCCTGGTAGGGCTTGATCAAGGACAATGTAACTGTGAGAAATTACTGAAACCCAAATGAAGGTTGAACATGATAGTGGGACAAGAGGAAAGTAAAAGGAAATAGAGGAAAGACTAGGAGAAAAAAAGGCATTTATAGAGGTCTAAAAAAGGCTTGTACGTATGTAAATATATTTATATATGATGTTGGAAAAATAGATCTATGTGCATATATTTATGGGTTTAATATTAAGGTAGCAGATGGACATTGGTTCTCCATTGAAGTACTCCATCAATGCAAGAATACTTTCTTCTATTAAACTGGCATTCCATGATGCTCACCTTCCCGGCACAATCACTGAAGACAAAGCGGGTGCATAAGCAAATGTGGCGCAGAAAGCTGATGGTGCCCGGCTATCAAAAGATATAACATCTAGGGTCTTAAAGGCTTGAAGGCAAACAAGCGGCCATATAGGTCAGAAACAACAAAGTCCACATGGAAGAAGTCTGCGTGATCATAAGGAGTCGATGGGATCAGGTATCAAGGATCAAAGAACAAAAAATTCTATCATTTTGAATGAGGGGGAGTGTGGAGTGGGGATCCAAAACCCATCTGTAGTGAACTGGACATTCCCTTACAGAAGGGTCGCAGAGAGGAGATGAGTCAGTCAGGGTGTAGTGTAGCAATGAGGAAACATACAACTTTTCTCTAGTTCTTTAATGCTTCTTCCCCGCCACTATCATGATCCCAATTCTACCTTACAAACCTGGCTAGACCAGAAGATGTACACTGCTAGAGATAGGAACTGGAAACAGAGAATCCAGGACAGATGAACCCCTCAGGACCAGTGGTGAGAGTGGTGATACCCGGAGGGTAGAGGTAAGGTGGGGTAGCAAGGGGGAGCCAATCACAAGGATCTACATGTGACCTCCTCCCTGGGGGATGGACAACAGAAAAGTGCGTGTAGGGAGACATTGGACAGTGTAAGACATGGCAAAATAATAATTATTTATAATTTACGAAGGGTGTGTGAAGGAGGGGGACAGGAAGGGAGGGGAAAATGAGGAGCTGATACCAAGGATTCAAGTAGAAAGAAAATGTTTTGAGAATGATGATGGTAACAAATATACAAATGTGCTTGACATAATGGATCATGTATTGATTGTGATAAGAGTTCTATGAGTCCACAATAATATGATTTGAAAAAGAAAAGAAAAATTCAAAAAGCAGATTAAAAAGACAAAATAAAATATTCTAATGAAAATCTATAAGGCCTAGGATGAGGAAACCAACGTAGAAGAATACACTCAGCATATCTCATGCTGAAAGAAAGAAGGAAGAATTGAAGCCTCACTTTTTAATACCTATGAATTCTATGGGGAAATATTGAAGTGGTCAGGAAGCATCAAAAGAAGATGGAAGGGACACACAGTCAGTGTGTTAAAAAGAATTAGTTGATAATCAACCATTCAAGAGGTAGCAGATGATCAAAATCCAATGGTAATGAAGGAAGAAATCCAAGTTCCCCTGAAGAAATTAGCAAAAACAAGGCTCTAAGAATTGGCAGAATACCAACTGAAATGTCTTTACAAGCTGAGAGCACACTGGAAGCACTCACTCGTCTATGCCAATCAACTAGAAGAGACCCGTATTTGTATCCATGCCAAAGAAAAGTGAACAAGCACATTGCAGAAATTATAGAATAATATCATTAATAAACATGCAAGTAATTTTTTTCCTGAAGATCATTTGAGAACAGTTGCGGCAGTATATCAACAGAGAGCTGCCAGAAATTAAAGCTGGATTCAGCAGAGGATTGACAAACAAGAAGTATCATTGCTGACATCAGATTTTTCTTAGTTGAAAATAGAAAATACCAGAAAGATGCCTATCCTTGATCATCTCTGCAAAGGCATTACACTGTGTGATCATAACAAACTATGGTTAACATTAAGAAGAATGGAAATTCTAGAACACTACACCGTGCTCATGAGGAACCTGCCACAGACCCAAAGGCAGTCATTTGCACAGAACAAGGGAATATTGGGTGTTGTGTTCAGGTGGAAACCCTTCACCATATTTATTCAACCTGTATGATCAACAAATAGAAAAGTTGGATTATCTGAAGAAGAATGTGGCAGCAGGATTGGAGAAAGGCTATTGACAACCTTTGATATGCAGCTGATACAATCTTGCTTGCTGATAATAAGAGAACTTGAATGACTTGATGAAAATCAAAGATGCTGCTTTTTGCATGGATTGCAACTCAATGTAATAAAAACAACACTCCATACAACAGAGTTAACAAGCAACATCATTGTAAACTGACAACAAATTAAAGTCAAGGGTTTCATTTTGCTGGATCCATGGGACTTTTTTTTTTTTTGGTTAGGTTCATGAGGATTAGGCAATCTTTCTCTGATAAAGAGTCAACTTGGAGGTGAAGATTACAGGATGAATTTGACATCTCCAGCCTTGTGTGGTTCACATCTTTCTTCAACAAGAATTCAAAGGAAAGAGCTGAGCAGACTGGGCACCATCAGGAAACAACAGTGGGGAGAATCGAATCCCAGGAAATGAAGGTCCTTGATTGGGAACTTTGGGGCTCAGTGGAACATGGATGCCAAGATACCTGGAAATCTCCAAGGAATGAAGGCGCCCCAGATGCTGAAAACAAATCAGTCCCTCCCCCTCCACCAACCAACTGAACCCCCCTTTTTAATAGCCGTGGCTACATTTCATTTTCCTGTCACCTATACTATGAGAAAATAAATGTCTTTGTAAAGCCAAAAAAAAAAACCCCAAAAAACAAGAAAAAGAAATTAAAAGGCATATCGCATGTCTGGGAAAATCTGTGTAAGACCTCTTTGAAGTGTTGAAGTGAAAAGATGTCACTTTGAGGAACACGGAGCACTGTAACCCAAGGCCTGGTATTTTCAATCGCCTCATGCACACAAAAGCTGGACCATGAAGGAGGAAGACCAGAGAAGAATTGATGAATTTGAATTATGGTACTTTGGACTAATATGGAAAGAATATTGTGACCTGCCAAAAGAATGAACAAATCTGTCTTGGAGGAAATAGAGCCAGAATGCCCTTTAATTGCAAGGATGGTGAGACTTTGCTTCATATACTTCAGATATATTGTAATGTACTATCAATGCCTCGCCAAAGAGAAGATCAGCAAAAGAGAGGAGGACCTTTCATGAGCTAGATTGACACAGCAGCTGCAATGATGAACCCAAATACAGCAACCATTGTGAGGCTGCCACAGTATTAGGAAGTGTTTCTTTCTTTTGCATAGAGTCTCAACGAGTTGGAACCTATTGGATGGCACCTCACAACATAATACAAAAGCAATTTTGTTCATAACGCCTCATAATATGTAACCTAGCTGGGAAGTTCTTTTCTCTAATGTAAAATGGAAGCATTTCAACAATGCAATCAATCTTTTTTCACCAAAGGGTTTTTCCTAGAGCACACTGACAGATATTTTACATGGGAAATGGCATGTGTTTGAAAAAGTTGCATGAATGGAAGGAAATGTGGCAGCAGAGGATTAACAAAATCCCGCTACAAGAATGCTCTGCCACAAGATTCCTGGGAATTAGACATCTTAGGAAAACGAGGAGAGAAGCAACAAGAACAAATCAAACAGGAGGCTGTCAGATCTGGTCTTCTGCCTAAGGGCGGCGGTCTCAGAGGTCATAATAGCTATGTCAGCAATGAGGTTTCAGATGGGCATCTACATTAGAGCAGCTAAATTCAGTACTTCAATGCAAATCAGTCACAGAGAACAGAAGCATTGGAGTTAGTTATGGAATAACCAGTGCTTACACAATGGACATAGGAGCAGTTCAGAGGCAGTCTTTTGGAAATGGGACTTTTACATATAGGACCAGAGAGTCAGTCTTGCTTAACTCCCATAGTTTAAGAACTGTCTGGGTTGAGTACTTTCTTGGGCTCAGAGATCCTAGTTAGAAGAGGTGGGGTGCCTGGCCCTTGTACATGGGAAATGTTTGGAGTGTTTATGATCTAATTCAGAAGGATCTCCCCTTCTTCTGCACTAAATGTACTTGGGGTCCCAGCGGATAGAGCAAAAGCTGTATCTCAAGCACCATTTACTAGGGAAAAGAAAGCATTTCCGGCTTCCTAGGACCATAGTAGGGTTGTTTCTAGGACTGTGGGGGGGGGCAGCCTACACATAATGTCATGTTCATTATGCATAGCTGGAGTGGGCTGGGGTTTGACAAAGACTGACTGTAGGGAATTGGAGTGCCTAAATAAAATGGTCACAATTACACAATTAAAACCAAAACACCAAAACTACTGCCACTGAGTTGATTCCTATTCATATAGACCGTATTAGATAGTCAAACTCCTCCATAGGCTTTCTAAGACTGTCAGTCTTTATGGGAATGGACAGTTCCATCTTTCCCCAACATAGCTGGTAGGCATGGACCACTGACTTTTCACTTAGCTGCCAATGCTTAACCTGCTGAGCCATCAGGGTTGCTCTATGTAAGAATGGGTCAGAGTTCATCTGCAGGATGGCAAGGACCCTCAAAAAGAAAATAAAAAACCGTGTGACAAATACATGGATTTTGTTATTGGTAAAATATCTGGGTCACTAGAAGTTGTATTTTTCCATTTGCGTTTTTGTCTGTGGGCTTTTGAGAGTATACCTGTTTGATAAATGTTTGATCACTTGGGAGTCTAATAATAGCTTTCATTCCAGAATACAATGATTCTATAACAGAATTCTGTATATTGGAGAAAAAAAAGTCAAACCAAGGCAGTTCTTTGCTTTTTGGTACGTCCTTTGTTTGCAGGCAGTCAGGCGTAAACTAGCACTTGTCATTTGACTCTTCTCGTGATTTCCTAGCACACTGTGCCTTGGGCATGACACATCAGAGTCTGGTGTTGATCTTTTATTACCTGCCAGACCCCTCTGGATAGATCCTCTATGGAATTCATCATCCACAGTCTTTGTTGAAGTTAGGCATATAAATACATGTTGAGAGCATTTGTTGGGGGGGGGGTATTGTGGTTTCTGAACCTGACTTAAATAAGAATTGCTGTGATGAGTGATGAAGGGGACCTTCTGCAGGAGGTATGAAGTTAATAATTCAAATGTTATTTACCAAAATCCTGACAGCAAAGTCTTTCGTTATTGTATGCCACTAGTCGAGAGCCAGCGGTGCCAGTATGACTACAGGCAACACGATGCTGCTGCTGCATGCATGTTTGTGAAGAAGCTCTGCTCTGAACTACACATTGAGTTTGCAGATATTCATGTAGCAAAAAGGAAGCAATTAATAACTGCTCACTGAAGGCAGCTCACTTAGCTTGAAAAGTCATTTGAAATAACTTCATTAAGCATTGTATTTCAGAAGCATAGCTACGCTCCCAAAATTCATGCCTGTTTTAGTTTTTATTGAGAGCATGCCATTTTTTGTTTGTTTGTTTTTTCATAGCTTTCTCTCATTCTACTAAAAGTGCCTCGCATTTAAATGACAAAGATGAGACCCATTTTCAAATTATATTTAAAGTAGCGTTTCATATAGGGACAGTCTCTCGTCTGCTTCAGAATAGGTTAAAATTGACCCATTTCTTAGTAGTGCTTAATGCATATGGACCTGACTTCCTGTGTTTCTGACTGCTCATTCTGAAGGATGGAAGTATAGATTGGGTTGCATTACTGGTATCAAATTTGAGAGAACGTGGGTTTTCTTTAAATTAAGAAAATATTACTTTAAAGGTGCACCTTTTTACTAGGGGGGGCTTTGAAAACTTCACAATAAAAGTTCCACTATGCATTAATTCAAGTGTTTTCATGAACTGTTTGAAACCAAAATGAAAACACACTCACTGCCACCGCGTCGATTCTGACTCGCAGTGTCCCTATGGGAGAGAGCAGATATTTCCCCGGTGCTTTCCAAGGGCCAAGTGTGGTTGGCAGCCTCACATACAACCCACCATGCTGCCAGGGGTCCTGGGTGGCCATTTTGAAGGCCCCTCATTTGCAAGATATAAGGGTAGATCAGTGCGTTGTGCATGATGGAGTGACATGTCGAGAAAGACTTAGCGTCCACTTCTTCTCCATCTAGGATTGCTATAATCTCAGGAAGGAGGTTCCTGCATGTATAGGGCACTGTGCTTTCCAATGGAGAGAAGAATACATCCAAGCCAGGAAATTAGGGAAGGCTATGTAATAAAAAGGGCTAACTCAGGAGCAGTTATGGTCTATTCAGAACTTTGTCCTGTCACTATCAGAGGATCCAAAACTCCATGTGCTTGTCTAAGAGAGTTTATCTGAAAGTAAATTTATACTTGCAAATGATGTTTTAGAGAAAGAAAGTAAATGCAATTGTATGTACATTCTTTGGTTTCTGAAATTTGGATTTCTCTCTAACTTATCTTAGTTTCATGACTTCCAAGCCTGTGTCAGACTGTCTCTTCTCCACCTCCTGCAATTTCTGTCAAAGATTCCACATGTTTCAGCTTAACCATTCAGAGATATACCTTCTCCAAGACTAACGCATTGCTATTGAGTCCATCTGACTTACAGATACCTTTATAACACGAGAAGAACTTCCCTGTGGGATTCCCAGGGCTGCATAATCTTATGGGAACAGGCCAACTTGTCAGTTAGGAGCTGTGATAGTTAAGGTTTTTTGGTGCCAATCTGGCTGGAAAACACATGAGGGATTAATTGAAGGATGGAGAGATAAATGGCTTGGTGAGCCTTGCCTTTCTTATTCTCTGATGGTCAAACCAGTGGGTGGCTGCCTAAGCCAGTTCCTTGCTTCAGCTGGCAAGGATCACTTCCTGCAAGACATCCATGAGGAATAACCACCTGGACCCACCTTGATGCAGCCTTGCGTGCTAGAACAGCTGCATGGAGACCCCTGCCAGTGCTGAGATGCTTATATGCTCACTGATTTGGCTTTCCTCTTGCATTTGGTGTTATTGTGTGTGCTTTACGGGTTTGAGGAGGACTTTACAGATTGGTGTTGGACATATGGGCTTTGACTGGACTGGGTTGGGATGCTTTCTTAATGTACACTTGCCTTTTATATAAAATTCTCTCTTATATACCTTAGAGTTTCTGGGGATTTGTTTCTCTAGTCTACCCAGACTAATACAAGAGCCAAGTGCTTAACTACAATGCCACCAAGTGCTTAACCACAATGCCACTCTTTTCTATAAGAACATTATTGTCCAAATGTTGATAGTTTCCTCTTGAGAATAGAAAATTGGACAATATGATTTTTTCCAAGTCTTGATACAAGCTCCTGCTTTCCTCCCTCCCTCACCCACCTTCCCTCCCTTCCTCATGAACCCTTGATAATTTACAAATTATTATTTTTTTATATCTTACACCAACAGCTGTTTCCCTTCACCCACATTTCTGTTGTTTGGCCCCCTTGAGGGAGGGGGCAATTAGATGTCAATCATCGTGATCGATTCACACTTCCTCTCCCCCACCTTCCTCCTACCCTCATAGTGTCATTACTCCCATTATTATTCCTGAGGGGTTTATCTGTCCTGGGTTCTGTGTGTCTAGAGTTCTTATCTGTACCAGTGCACATGCTCTGGTCTAGTTGGGTTTGTAAGGTAGAATTGTGGTCATGATAGTGAGAGGATGCATCAAAGAACTTGAGAAATGTCTGTTTCATTGGCTCATCCCTTCCTTGTGACCCTTCTGTGCGGGAAAGTCCAACTGTACACAGATGGGCTTTGTGTCTCCACTCTGCCTTCCCTTGTTCACATCAATATGATTGTTTGTTCAGGTCTTCTGGTACCTGATATTTGATCCCATCGACACCTCATGTCATGATCACACAGGTTGGTGTGCTTCTTCCATGTGGGCTTTGTTGCTTCCCTGATAGATGGCTGCTTGTTTTTCTTCAAGCCTTTAAGACTCCCTCCCCACCCTTGGCACTGTATCTTTTGATGGCCGGGCACCATCAGTTTTCTTCACCACACTTGCTTATGCACCTGCATTGTCTTCAGTGACTGTGCAGGGGAGGTGAGCATGAGGGAATGCCAGGTTATTAGAACAAAGTGTTCTTGCATTGAGGGAGTACTTGAGTAGAGGCCCAATGTCTGTCTGCTCCTTTGATATTTAATATATAATACATGTACATAGATCCATGTCCCTATCATTATATATAAATATATTTACATATGTACATGCCTATATTTATACCTCTATAAATGCTCATTGCCAAAATTATTTTTAAAGTACATTATCTTGGGGGGTCTTAATAACTTGCATAAACCATTTTATTTAATAAATATAATAAAGGGAAGTATTGTACTTGGCCCAACCCTCCACTGATGAACCTTCTCTGCACCTTTTCATGAGATTGTATTTTGAGAAAAAGAAATAATATGGGAAGGAGGAAGACAGTGTATAACATTCCTTTTAAAATTAATTAATGACTGGAGAGGGACAATGAATGTGTCTAATGCCAGATGCTTTGGAAATGGGGCCAACCGCAGCAGCAGCAGCATGAGGCTAACTGTAAAACCATGACAGACTAACCAAGGCTCTCCCACATAAAGGGCAGATTATGCGCATGAAGAAAATCTCTCAGTATGATCACTTTGGCAGCATCTTTAGTGAAAATGAACAGTTATTAATCTTAGATACAGTACTTTCCCCAAAGAATATTTTATTGATTCCCTCTTCAAAACAATGTTGTAAAGTCATGCATTCAGCCAAATTCTTAGCAGTAGTGAGCAGAAAATAGATTAAAAAACATAATGATATTCTCTAGAGCGGACCCTATGGGTATATGAAGTTGAGAATTGAGGAATGGAAAGCATCATTGTAATTAAAATCTATTTATCAAGAACCTTGCATACTGAGCCGAGTGATATGCCAAGTAGGGCAAGTAAGACATGTTCTCTTCCCTGTAGATGCTTATTACTTAGAGAAAATGCTAGTAGAGATAGACAACACAGAAGGAACAGATGTTATTTGTAGCAAGACTATTAGTTTGTCATGCTGTGAAGTCTGTATCTGTTATGGGTGACTAAGTAAAGTCTTGTGGGAGAAGAGAGCTGACCTTTTAGAGCCAGCTTCGAGAGAATGGAGACGTATACACTTTTGCTTCCCAGTTGTTTGTCAATTTCTAGGAAGTAAAGTTTTCTTTATTCTATTTTTATACTTTCAATGTGTTTTTATCTCTTAAGATTAAGAAGTTTTGTTTTTTAGATTTCTAGGTTTATAACTTATACATTAACTTTTATTTACAGCAAATCTATCTTTTATGAAGAATCTCTAAAATATCATGATAAAATGTCTATATTTCGATCTTGGCTCCATTACTTATTTTTTAAATTAATTGGGACTCATACATATATCAAATCATTCCATAGTTCAGTCATGGCTACATTTGCTACCACATTGTTTCCAAACATTCTTTTCTTATACAGACCCCTTGTTATCATCACCCCTTCACTCTGCCACTACCTCTGTATCCTTCTCCCCAAAAGCCCCTTTCCACTTGTTGATTCTATAGGTTCATCAGTCCTAATTTTCATATTCCAAAATATAGACAAACACATACCGCTATTACTTATTAGCCGCATGACATGGGATAAGTGATTGTACTTCTCTGTAGTTCATCTAGTAACATTGATAGTGCCTGCTTGAAAAGATGTTGCCATGTTCGAATGAGTTAGTACACGTTAGTTGCTTAGCACTGTGTTAGGACATATTGAACACGCAATAAATTGCTGTTGTGGTTAGGTGCTATTGAGCCAACAACGCCATTGGTATCTAATAACAGCAACCCACAGCGACCCTATGCACAACGGTCCAAAACACCGTGTGGTCCTGCTCCATCCTCACGATGGTTCCTATGCTTGCGCCCATTTTTGCAGCCCCTGTGTCACTTCATGTAGTTGAGGGCCTTCCTCTTTTGCACTGCCCCTTTACTTTATCAAGCAGGATGTCCTTCTCCAGGGACTGGTCTCTCCTGACATGCCCAAAGTAGGTAAGATGAAGTCTCACCATCCTTGCCTCTAAGGAACACTCTGGCTGTACTTCTTCCAAGACAGATTCATTTGTCATTTTGGCAGTCTCTGATATTTTGATATTCTTTGCCAGTATGACAATTAAAATGCACCAATTGTTTTAAATTTTCACATCGATATTTTCAATTATTTCATATACATGTAAAAGTTGAACACTAAATAAGGAAGACCAAAGAAGAACTGATGTGCTTGAATCTTCTTCTACACTATTAATAGGAATTACTAGTTATAGATTCTTTATCATGTATAGCCTGACCAGAAGTATCAAGTTTTACTTATTCATTAGCTATATTTTATATAGTTTTTATTTATATGGCATTTAAAGAATTTTTAATTTACATGATAAAACTTCCAATAATTGTAATATTTTTCTATTTTTCTCCATGGTGATAATAATTATAGAATGATAAGAATGTGCTGGTTATACTAATGATTGAGTTATATATTTATACAGATGTGTCAGGCACACTCATATATAAACCCATATCTCATTGTTAACTCATTTTCAACTCTTAGTGACCTCATGTGTTCCAGATGGGAACTGAACTCTGATGTTTTCTTGGCTGTCATCTTTATAAATAAGATTGAAAATCTTCCTTCCAAACCCAAGTACATTCAAACCATCATCCTTTCAGTTAGTAGCTGAGTTCAATCAATTTCTACCTCCCCATTGACATTTTAAGCTCAGACATTGAGGGGCACTCCCCTCCATACACCTGGATTTTTTTCGAAGATATGTTTAAATTTTTTTTACAAAACAACCTTATCATCTTCAAAGTACTCTCCATTACATTTAAAACATTTGTCAAATCTGTGATTTCAATCTTAGAAACCTTTTTCAAAGTCATCTGTTTGGATGACTGTCAGTCCCTCCTTCATTTTAAATTTTTTCACCTCTGCTAGACTTTGTCAAATTGCTGTCATTTTGCGTACCCTCTTCATTTTCAGAAACGAAAAGAAATTGCACTGAGTGAGGTCAGGAGAGTAAGGTGCATGGAGCCAGAGAGGCATCTTGTGTTTTTCCAAAAACTGGCGCATGGAGATGGCTGCGTAAGCAGGTGCATTGTCATGGTGGCAAAACCAGTCCCTTGTCTGCCACAAAGCAGACCTTTTTGGTTGCACCTATTACTCATCTTTTCAAAACCTATAAAGAGAAACCTTAATCAACAGTCTGACCTGGTGGAAGAACTCCAAATGCACTAAACTGCTCATATAAAAAAAATAAACGAGCATCAGGCTTTCGGGGGGTAACCTCTCATATACCTATTATTAATTCACTAAGATTTTTCTAAGTTCAATGACTAGAACTGTGTTTAGACTTTTGGGATAGGCACATCACATTATTTTTTTAGGGTAGTAAGAATTTGACAAATTTAGGGTACTTTTTATGAGACCCACTTTTAAAGATTGCAGTAGTCAACTAGTTGATATCTTCTGTGAAAACTCTATAATGTACTTGGATCTTTATCTGTACTCTATTACAGTCTATTACCATAAATGCATTTAATATTATACATATATAATAATTTCATACTATTTTTAAGATCTTCGAGTCACATATATTGCTTTTTTATCCACCCACAAAAACTTTGGAAATTATTTTTTGCCTGTGTCCACAGACAAATATATTTTCACCTGTAAAATCCTAACTTCTTTTTAAGTTCATGTTTGAAAATGCTTGATAGGACTGGTATTGCCTCTGAGCTCAAAGAAGTGGCCACACTTGTTGCTTCCTTTATTTAAATTAGCTTCATAGAATGAAAATTTCAGTGTTAGACATTTACAATTTCCTCCCTTCTCCACTAAAGTTATAGTTTACAGACATTTTTACATATGGTAGTTGTGTGTGCAGATTTTGCATTTCCTTGCTCCCATAAGCCCTAGTGGCATTTTGATTTAGAGGTTGGACTGCTAACTGTAAGGTCAGCGGTTCAAACACACCAGCTACTTTTCAGGAGAAAGACGAGGCTGCTCTTATAAATATTGTAAACATTTACATGCTGAGTTGACAAGATTTGTTTATAGACTTCACGCTCCCTAAACCAAACTCACTACCATCACTACTGTAGGTTTCCAAGACTAACCTTCTATGCGAGTGGAAAGTCCCATCTTTCTCCTTCAGAGAAGCTGATGGTTTAGAACTGCTGACTTAAGCGTTCACAGCCCAACATGTCACCCACGATGCCACCAACACTCGCTTCTTAGACTGGATGCTCCTGTTCTCTATTTCATCAGCTTTTTGTATGGCATGAAATCCGCAGTCTTCACATTGGGAGCAGTCACACACAGAAGGTCTTGATGCTATTAATCTACATGGCAAAAGACAAGCAGCACGGCATCTCGATAGTTTTGTAGAGTTGTTTTAGGTTTACAGAAAACTTGTGCACAAAACAGAGATCTAGCCCATCTGCTGCTTCTGTCCTATTGTTATCATCAACAGTCTAGAAACCAGTGTTTTTTCAATAGTGAATCCATTCCCTGAAGTGCCACAATGTATTTAACTCTTCTTACTTTATTTTAGGGTGCATTCAAGTTTTCATTCTTATAAAGATGGTTGCATTGAGTATGCATGCAACTGTGAACGTGTGCAGGAGCCCCTGTGCTGCGATGGGTTACACAGACGGGCCCAACTACAGGTGGGCAGTGTAAACCCAGTAGCGGCGGTGTGGGAAAAGGGAGCATTTTCTGCTCCCGTAAGGTTCACAGTCTCCGAAACCCTATATATGGTTGTCATGTGTCACAATTGACTAGATAGCAATGGGTTTCATGTTGTTTTTGCTGGTGGGGGCTGTAATTTTTCCAGGTTATTTTCATAGACCAAGTTACCAAATAAGAATATTAGACAAAGAGTATAAATATTTTTAAAGGAGTTGATATAAATTTATGAGGTATTCTTTGAAATATTTCTTCTGTAAATATTTTAAATACATTTTCTCCCTTTGTCTTTGAAGGACATAGTTTGAGGAAATTGAAGGCACATTCATTTGTCTTTAATGTGTTCCTTTAAATTTGATAACCATTGATCCCTCTTCCATGATTTCTAACAGCATTTAAAACTTAATGAGATTTTTCACTTGCTTGCTTTTTTCATGCACATCTATTATTAATAAAATCAAAGTGTTTATAAATACATGAATAATATATCAAACTATAGTCACTATACATGGGTCAAAACAAAGGGTTTTAAGGTCTTGACATTCAAAAGGTAACTGTTAATGAAAATTAAAAGTAAATGAATAAAATCAGTGATATTTAGAATCTAAATAGCACTGGTTATTATATTAGAAGGGAATTGAATAGGTCAAATTAAGGTCTATATTTAATGCTTGGCAGATTTCCTTTAGGTTAAGCCTCTTTTAGTTAATTTGATCAAGCCACTGAATTAGAATGCAAAAGCCAGAAAAACAATTTTCAAAAGAAGCAGTATAATAAGGAAAAAAGGAATTATGAACATTTGTCAATATCAAATGTTCTTTTAAAGCGATTTCAGCATACAAGTAATCCCTGATTTAAGACATATGCAGGTAGAAGGCAGAAAGTTCTAATTTTTAAAAAGTGGAGGAGTTTCTAGGCAAGGATATAAAGATGAAGATCATTAAGGTTTATAATACTGGAAGGAAGGAAAGCCTGTGAGTTGGCAGTGGAGGAGGATTGTCTCATTCTATTTTGAGAATCATTACAGATAAGAATTGAAGTTCAAGTGAAAAAGCAATTGGCATAAAATACACAATTGAAGTGACAAGTGCCCGTCTGCGAAATGGGGAAACTTTTGGAGATGAGCTGGGTAGAAGACCAAAGCCAGAAGACGATTCCTGTGAGTTTATGGGCGATTCCAATGAGACGACACGATCTTTTTGAAAACCAGAAAGAACAGCAGCAGGTGGCTGTGAGCGCGTAAACGATACCAAGGGCTGGTTTCATTGCTCCAAATGCAGGTTTGGCTTATACATACTGACAAGGGGAGACTGTGATGTTGAAGGTGCCCAAAATTCAATGATTTGCTGGACAAGATACTACAAGGGGAATAATATCCACCAGAACAGATTTTCAACAATAACGAAATAGATTTGCTTTGGAAAACGATGCCAGAAGAGAGTTATACTCACAAAAAAGGCAAAATCAATGCCTGGTTTCAAGGTATTTAGAGACAGACTCGCATTACTACTTAGAGGAAACACTGTTGGATTTAAGGGAAAATGTTTTCTAGTTTGCTCTTCTGAAGCCCGAGCATTTACAAGCATTGACAAGAATAAGCTGCCTGTCTGCTCTAGAAGTAACTCCAAGGTTTGGATAATGCTGTGTGATCGTAGGGCTCCCTTCAAGATTCTGCTGCTGCCTCATAAGGTCCTAGGTCCTCCTCCTCCCATCGGTGAGCTAAATCAAGCAGTGAACGTGGTATCATTACATTCCCAAGCCAAAGGCCCATAGATCACAGTACAATAGGTACCTTTAAGGCATATTACATATGGACTACCTTTGTGACAGATGGAGGTATGGTAATATTATGTAATTTCTAGAAGAATTAGGAGAACTTGCTACTGCTGATATGGAACAGCAGGTGGATCACAAAGAAGAATTGACAGATTAGGGAATTTCTGAACAGAAAAAAATAATTGCCGAAGTGGAAAGACAATGAAGAAGAGGGAGGAAAGAAGTTGTCCAAAAGATACAATAAAAAGATTAGCTGAATATTTTCTAAACTGCATCAGTTCCTTGAAGGTATGGACCCAAACACTGACAGATTTGCTACAGTTGATAGATTCAGAAAGCAACGAGATGTTATTGTGAACTACCTTAAGAAAAAAATGAAATCATTAAACTAACAGTTCTCACTCATTTTTAGGCCCATTGCTAGGGAAAATTCAGTTGACTCAGAACTTTTCACAGGGACAGTTACTAGCACAAATGACAAGATGCCACTGTCCCCAACTTTTCAATCCTTGGTATACATTTTTATGATTCGTATATTTTAATGTGTGCATTAAAATATGTATATGTGTTCATGTAATATTTTCCACCCACAAAGGCAAATAAAGATTAATATTTAAACATATTAATAACAAAAGGCAATAATAATGAAAACTTTTAAAAAGTAAGGAAGAGACACATTTGACTTATGTCCAAACCAATTTACAGGAGCCATCAGAATTCTGTTGTAATATGTGAAAAAAAACCATCTTAAATCTTACCAATCACTGTGATCCTGAGCATAATAGAAAGTCTTAGACAGAGAAGGAGAAAAATGTAGAAAAATTCAAAAACATATAAAATATTCAATTTCCTGGTCTGGTGGAGACTAGTGGGTGAAGCTTTCTACTCTCTCAGCGAGGGACAGCTTCAGAAATCCTCATGGGCAGTGCCACCGCGTCCTACGGGGATCCTGTGAGCTAGAAAAGAATCGGTGGCACTGAATTTGATTGTTTAAACTGATGCCACATTTCTCCCCCTATCATCAGGCTTCTCTGATAATTTAATCAGCATTCAGATTAAGTACTGTGAGAGGATACAATGCTGATGCGCACCTTTCCTGATTTTAAGCCACCAGCATTACCTTGTATTAGTCACACAACTGGTGGTAATCATGGCTAGCATATATTTAGCATTTACTATGTGCCAGGCACTACTTTGAATGTTTAATGCGTATTAGCTCATCTCAAAACCCAAACCATCTATGAAGTGCTTTCGAATGAAGCAGACTGAGGAAGAGGCAATTTAAGGAACTTATTCCAGGCCACACAGGTATAAATAATAAAGACAATTTTAACTAAGGCAGCCTTGTATCAAAGACCACACTATTAATCACCATACAGTTCCACTTTATATGACTGGATGAGTCAATTTGCATTTCCCTCCAGGTGGCTCATTTACTAGAAGGAGGACTTTACCTAGACTAATTGGCTGTGGAGAGGTCGGGCGCTAGACCGGATCTTAGCGCTTGCGTTGTCCATTTCCTTTAAGAGCAGAGAGTATCTATAGAGAGCTGTGGTGGCACATAGGATTATGTCTTTGAACCCTGCAGCTGCTCAATGAGACAAAGATTAGCCATGGGTTCCTGTAAAGATTGACAGCCTCAGAAAACAGCAGGGTGTGGTTCTACTCTGTCATATAGCGGAAGGGGGCAAACTGTTGACATGGAAAAGCCAATCCTGTTCTCACAACATTAAAAATATTATTTGAGAGTGAGCCATAAGTATATTTTTACAGAAAAGTGAAATTGCCTTTATCTGAATTATATTCTTAAATCTTTTTTTTCAATTTTACTTCAGAGCCATATGCACATACGGAAAGAATCATATAGCTCACATATCTATCTATCTATCTATCTATCTATCTATCTATCTATCTATCAATCATCTCCACTCCCTATTGAGAAACACTAAAGAAATGTATGTGAGTGTGGCCAGACTTCTTTAATATCTATATACTTGGTCAAGTCTTTCATTTTCTAAACAAACTTCTTTAAAAGACAAGACACACAGAAGGTCAAAACCACGCAACCAACTTGATGTGAAGGGGCATGGATGCAATGGACACCCAAAACTCACCTGCAAGGTAATTGGACGGTCCCTTCAGAAGGGCCACACGAATGGATTATAAATCCAGGGTGTGCTATGTCATTGATGAATCACAAAAATTACCTAAGGTTCTTTAATATTTCCTCACTACTAAGGTTTTCATTTGTTTTACCACATTAATTAAGTTTGATTTGCATATATTCATTTACATGTTTAAGATTGTTCAGTTCATGAAAATTAAGATAGATAACTCTTATAACAGGAACAAGAGTAACAGTTCCCTGAGCAGATGGGAAGGGGGAAGAGGGAACAGGGAGGTGATAGGATTGATGATTATTTAACTCCACTTGATGGGGTTGAAGAAAAGAATTGTACGTGAATGGATAAAGTGGATTGTGTAAGATGTGTCAATAAAACTATAATTTAAAAAAAGATCAGATATATAAAAGGCATGTATATAAGGGGGCTTCAGAAAGTTTATGAAAAAAAGTAATTTAAAGGTAATGGATTTTTTTCTATTACCAGTAACTTTTGTAGCTGCTTTTTTTATAGAAACAGATATCCAAAATAAAATTAGATACTATATATTTCTGGCAAAATAAAATGATATACTATATATTCACTATATATAATGAATACAAAAGCTAATTTATTACTGCTAGAAATCGGTCAGAAGTGTATTGCAAAAATTTTTGCAAACATTTGAAAAAAAAATGACTATTAGAAAAAGCCAGATTACTATATCACACAGTAAATACCATATGATCCAAATATAAGCTTGTCTGAAATAAAAGAGGCCACTATTTTTAAATACTTGAAAAAATAAAGTTATTGTCATAGCTATCTCGTGCTATTCTAAGAGAAAGAGCTCTGGTGGTGTAGTGGTTATGCATTGGGCTGTTAACCACAGGTTGGCAGTTTGAAATGCCTAGCTGCTCTGTGGGTGATAGAAGAGGCTTTCTGATCCTGTAGAGAGTTACTCTTGGAAATCCACAAGAGCAGGTTCTACCTTGCCCTACAGGGTCACCGTGAGTAAGAATCAACTGGATAGCAGTGAGTAGCAGTGTTATAAGTGAAATACCACAAATGGATACTTTAACAAACGGGATTTTTCCCCACAGTTTCGGGGGCTAGAGGGTATGATTTAGGGTGCCAACTACAGGGAAGGCTTTCTCTCCTTGTCCACTCTGAAAAAGCTCTCGTCCTCCGTCTTCAATACCAGAACCTGTACTGGTGGGAGGTCCTTCGCTCGCCTTGGATCTCCTGTAAGAGAAAAGGTGGTGCTTCCCATTCAATTCCCCTTACAATCAATTGACTGACAGATGGCCTTAGATCACAGGATGGTGGATGAGCAAGTTACATGAGTTCTGAATTACATCATCACAGAACTGACCAGCCACTGTGACTCATGGCGCAGCTAAGTTGAGACATTGTTTTTGGAGACAATTCACTCCATGACAGGTACCAAAGAAACTTTATTTCTTAATGTATTCTGTCTATGTGTATAGATAATACAGAGCTCTCTTATTTTTTTATTTTTCTTCCTTCTTATCCCCCCTTCCCTCTAAGCCTCTAGGTAGCCTTCAAAGTATACTGGTTTTTTGCTGTGTGAGTTAGTTTATTGTGCCAACCTGGCTGATAAACACATGTGAGGTTAAGTGAAGGGCGGAGGGATAAATGGCTCAGTGAGCCTCACCTTTCTAGTTCTCGGGTCTCTTGTTTCTGATGGTCAGACCAGGGTGCAGCTGCCTTAGCAGTTCCCTGCTTCAGCTGGCAAGGCTCACTTCCTGCGATGACATCCCCAAGGAGAAGCCACATGGGACATGGACCTACCCCGATGCAGCCCTAGGTGCTGGGGCACCCTTGTGGAGACCCCTGCCAGCGCTGAGATGCTTACACATTCACTGACTCGGCTTTCCTCCTGCAGTTGGCATCATTGTGTCTGTTTTGTGAGATGGAGGAGGACTTTATGGACTGGTGTTGGACATATGGGTTAATATTGGACTTGTGGGTTTTGGCAGCACTGGGTTGGGATGTTTACTTGATGCACACTTAACCTTAATATAAAACTCTCTCTTATATACAAGTTTCTGTGAATTTGTTTCTCTAAAGTACCCAGACCAATCCACTGTGAAAACCATGTTTCTTGATTTTTTAAAGTAACAGTGGTCTGATCCAGTGTTTGTCTTGGTGAGGTTGACTCACTTTGCTAGCATAATGTCAGCCAAATTAATCCGTGCTCTGGGGTCTTGGACAGTCTCGTCACGGTTAGGGCTGCAGACTATTCCATTATATGTAGGCACTGGGGTTCATTTTTCCATTACTGCACAGATGCGCGTGTTAGTTATTTCCATCCAAGAAAGACTTTACTTTATGAACTATATTTTGGCTAATATGGTAATAATATAACAATAAATCATAATTGCACATAAATACATAAAAACCCTGAAAATAGAACTTCTCCTGTTTTGTCTTTGGAGGAAATTGATGCAGCTGTTCTCCAGGGACCCCGTTGGGCTCACACAAGCATATGCATGCACGGGGTTATTCCAAGTAAAACCTGTTGTCAAGTGGAAGTGCCCTGGGCAGAGTGGAGTTTTGTAGCACACCTTCTTCCCAGGAGACCAGCCTGGAGCAAGCTCTGAGTCCGTGCACCCCGTGCTGCCGCCTGGAAAGGCTCTCTCTAGTCACCGGGAATTTTTTAATAAAAGCAGTTTCACTCAAACCTCTGATCGACCATCAGAGGTTTTTTTTTCTGGGGGGTAACCCCTCGTTTGTCTCTGTGACCAGTGGATGTCTGAATACAAGTTCCTTCAATAGTATGTTTGTTTTAATCTCATTAGGGTGACTTAAAAAAAAGAATCATTGAAGTCAATGGCTTATGAGACCTGCTGGGCCAGTTAAAGTCAGGGCAGGCAGGTTAGGTAAGAAGGTCAGGGTGATTGTTTGGGGGATTCTAATGAGGTAATTTTAACAATTTTTTGAAGGACCTAGTGATGGTCATGGGAGCTTAAACGGAAGTTTTCAGCAAATTGAAAACTGTATTGGTGGAACAAAGGCCATGTGGACTGAGGAATTATTTTCTGCTCGTCACAATGATCTACCTGCTCTTTCTTTAAGGGCAGCAGGGCTACTTAAGAGAATTTTGTTAAAAACTTTACCACATTCTCCTTAAAGCCATCATCTTGCTCCTTCATCCTCTAAGCTCATTGAGCATGTAAACGTAGGATTTGAACCACCAAGGTTGCCCAAAGTGTCATTCTCATAAGGTGTGAAAGTGAAGAGAGCAGATGTTTGGGGGAGAAGGGAGCGAGAGATGGAAGTACCTTCTTCGGAAATGTGTAGACCTAAATGGAGGCTATGCGGAGAACCAATCGCTTCACATCCTGATGTTTCTGTTTAATAAACGTTTCCGTGACTTTCATACGTAACGGAGCTGTCCATTTGTCCTACTGTGATGGCCTGTGTGTTTCTGTGGTGCTGGAAGCCACGTCCCTGGCGTTTCCAATTCCAGCAGGGTCACCCACAGTGAACACGAGTCAGCAGTACTCCAGGCCTACCCAGAAGGACCAGACGATCTACTTCTGAGGAATAACTACTGAAAACCAGATGAACAACGTGGAACTTGTCAAATCTGCAAACCTCATTAGTAGAAGTGGAACATTGTCAGAGATCGTGCCAGAAACGAGCCCCTCAAGTCAGGCTCAGAACATGACTGAGGAAGAGTTGCTTTCTCAAAGCAGAGTCGACTAGAGTGGCGTGGATGGAGTAACATTTGCACATCTTTTAAAAAATGAGAAGAAATAGCTGCAACTATCTATTAATAATTGAAACTTGACAGGTATCAGTATGAATCTAGAAAAAAGTATGAATCCAGTCATCAAGAATGAACTCCATAAACACTGATATCCTAGGCAGTAGTGATCTGCCATGGACAGACATTACCCATTTTGAATCAGACAATAGTAATAGTGTAGAACTGACAAATGTGAACACATTGTAAAATACAGATGTTACCCCTGATCCTGTCATTTTCTCTTTCCCTCAACCATCATGTGGGGTTTTCCAAAACCCTTCATGAGCCAGTGCAAGCCTTTGTGCCTAGGGCTGGAGAGGAAATTACACAGCGGTCAGTGTTGAGGCACCTGCCCCCCAGCCCCTGCCGCACTGCCCAGCTCCCGGCAGGGATGATCGTTTGGCATCTTGACATCTCTGTCAAGGATTATAACTACTATACTGTAAAACTAGGTTACTTTGTTATAAAATTGTGTCTCGGTTTTCCCAAACTGTACAACAATTTCAGTATGAAATTTGCTCCACACATGTAAACATCAGTCACCAATAACATTTTATTAATAGAAAATAAAGTATATAAAATATTTGCTTAGTATAAATACATTTAATTGATATTAATACTGAAGTTTTAAAGGTGAGGTAGGGAAAATGGAAGAAGAGCATCTAATTCTTGGGTAATGTATGTGTCTGACTTAAAAGGTTAGAGAGCCTTTAAAAAAGGTAAAAATCAAGTGGAAGGTGAATTTTAAGAATGACGAGGGCAACAAATGTATAAGGGTGCTTTGCTCAATTGATGTATGTATGGATTGTGATAAGAGTTGTATGAGCCCCAATAAAAATATTTATTCATTAAAAAAAGATAAAAATCATCAAAAGGGTCTTCTTAGCTGAAATAACTTTGTAAAAGTAATATAAAAGATCCTAAGGTGAAAAATAAAGATAAAAATCTTGGCTAGCTGGATAAAATCTGGATGTATTTAGCAATCATTTATGCTTCCATCTCAAAGCGGTTATAGGAAATTTGACATGTGAGCAGAATGTCTTGCTGTTTGGTTTTGAACTGTCCAAGCAGACAGTAGAGAGAGAAAGAGGTGCCTCCTCTGCTCACTTTACATTCTGGTCAGACATTCAGACACTGATATTCAAATTTAGTTACACGCATGCTTGACTGTTTTACTTTTTGTTTGGTAATTATTTCCGGATGCAAAAAGAGATGATGATAATGAGGCTGCAGCCTGCAGAACGAGCGCATTAAGGAAAACAAGAAAGCAAGCCACTGCTCCACGCATTTCTGCAACCGCAGTAGGAGCTATGGATGGGTCCATCACAGAAGGTGTCGTAGCTAGTATGGTCTCTCCCAAAATGTGTGGTCAAAGACAAACTGTAGCTTGTCTTCCTTTTCAGAAAGTATTTTCTTCTTTTGTTTCAGAGAGGCAAAACAGCAAAGGATTATTTTTCCTCACACAGGCGAAGTAAAAGATGGTAAATATGAGACTACCAGGTGGTGCAGTGGTTACTCCTTGGGCTACAATCCACATGGTCAGCAGTTTGAAACCACCTGCCGCTCCATGGGAGAAAGATCAGGCTTTCTACGCCCATAAACATTAGTCTTGGGAACCCTTGTGGGGGTGCAGTGGGGGTGGGGAGGAGTGTTTGGTGTCAGTTGTCACGGAGTCATTTTGAGTGGGATATGTGAAGAACAGCGTTGCACCGTGTCACCTAGCAGCCCAAAACGTAACCATGGACACTTAATGATTTACATCGCCCGGTGATCAAATAAGACTACTGCGTACATGACAATGTAAGTATCTGAAAATAACCTATCAAAATATTCAAGATTTGCAGGGGCAGAACTCTATCAACAGTTGAGACAAGAGAACCAAGCAGAAAGAAAGTGTCAGCAGGACGGGAAACACATTTCTGCCGAGAATGAGCACAAACATCATTACTGAGGACTTGGGAGATCATGAGAAAGGAGTTGAGCAAGTTTCTGCACCACTGTTGGCATTTCAAGCAGAGTCACAGTACTTCAACTAGTTAGTACTTAAAGAGAACTTAGTTTAGACAGCGGGCGCAAACCTGAGAACACCGGTATGCCAACCCAGGGGCAGTTGAAATGGCCACTGCAGGGTAAGAACAAAAAGCAGCATTTTAAAGCTTTGATTGTTTTCATGTTCTTTGCAGACAATGCACCCTTTGTGGCCGAGACTAGTGTGGACTACTTTCACTGCTCCTTCCTAGGGCAGCTTCTGCTGTCAAGTGCTCTTTGTTTTATCCCCTTACGGCAGTGGAAACACAGAAAGTATCGCATCCTTTGCCTTTCTTCCTTATTGCAGAGAGGACCCGAGAAGCAATGCTGGGTGACAAATTGAGGGATGCAAGCCAGACAGTTGTGGGACCCGACTCTGCTGAGCGCGATCAGCCCCGTGATGACAAGACTTCCAAGCAGCAGATGACAGCGCGAAAACCATCACTGTGTAGAACATCAGCCCGTACTTCTGGCAGACAATCGAATCTGAACTCCAGTCGCAGTGGTGAGGATGGGAAGGCCGCCGAAGCTAAGTGACGTTCGGGTCAAGTCCCTACCTAATTCCAAGTTTGTTTTTAAGAGACAACGTGACGCTGGCGGAGGAGTGCTGGGCTGGCAATCACCCCTTGCAGAAGAATTACGAACCTGTAGCTTATCCAGTGCTTTCCAGTGAGGTGCTCACTGCAGTGCTTCGCTGGGCGCAGAGGGATGCAGTAGATCGTCTCTGACGTTTTCCTGGCAGGGAAACCAGTGTTGTTTTAAGTCTGTCATTTGTTTATTGGTAGTGTTTTGGTATGTGTGTTGATATTTTGTTATTATTTTCCTTGTCTTTGATCACAAATGATGGAAACTAGTGAAAAAGCGATAGCTATTGGTTCATAGGATCCATGATGAAAGAGCTGAAGAAACAAGTGTTAGAAAGCCAGAGCTGTAGCAAAGACCCAGGGACCCTGGTGATGTCCTGCGCTCAACTGTTGAGCAGAAGTCTGGCATTTTGAACAACTTCTCCACCCCAGTGGGAGAAAAGGCATACAGACATATATGTGCTCTGTCGGACAGTCTGGGAAATGCTGAGACAGTTCTTTCTGCCCTGTGGGGTTTCTCTGAGGAGGGACTACTAGACGATACACAGCAAGGAACGGCTGGAGACCTGGAAGGAAATTCGGTTTGAACGCCATTTGTATTTAATTTCTATGGCTGCCTTAACACGTTTCCACACAGTTGGTGCTCAAAACAACACAAATGTATCACTTCATAATTCTGCGTGTCAGCAATGTAGGTTGACTTGTCTGGTTTCTCTGCTCTAGGTCTTAAGTGAGGCTGAAACCAAGATGTTGACGGTCTGGGTTCTACTCTGGAGACTAGATTAGAATCAACTTTCCCGGAGATTAGCAGAATTCATTTGGCTGAAAGAGTGAGGTTTCTGCTCTCACTCATGGTCAGTTACGGCTACTTTTAGATCTGAGAGGGCTCTTTTCCATCCTCTATCTCAGAGCCAGCAGAGATTGGAACTCTTCTCCAGTTTTGCATCTCTCAGAATTCCCCTCCAGTAAATTCCTTGCTTTTAGGGATCACCTGGATAATCTTTTTCTGCTAAAGTCCATAACCTTCATTGCATCTACGAAGCCTATTTTCACATGTACTTTGACAGGGTGACAGGTGTGAACTCACCAACATTTCTGCGGGAGAAGGATGCGGCAGTCAGCTTCTCTCTATATAGACTGCCGTCTTAGAAAATTTATTCTGTTTCTACAGGGATTTTATCAGTCAGAATTGACAGCACTGAGCTTGGTTTGGTTAGGAACATTTTTGAAGCCCAATCCGTTTACCATACCATCTCTCATCTCTGAATTTCTCTGTCCTTTATTTCACGATTTCTCCATGAAGTAGGGCCCATGAGCACTGACCTTCCTAAACATTTGGGGCTGTATACACAAGTACCTAGAGGGGCCAGGCAGATAATACAAACGAGTGAGGTGGGCTGGGGTTAAGAAAACAGGAAGTGGTTCTGTCGAAAGAGACAACAGCACGGTTAACAATCTATAGTCCATGGACCATATCTGCTGGATTGGACTTGTGAATACATTTTCATTTGCCATGTCTGTGTCTGCTTTCGTGTTTTTAGGTGCCGTTGAGTTGTATCTGACTCACAGCGACCCCGGGCACAGCGGAATGAAGCATGGCCGAGTCCTGCACCATCCTCACAATTGCTCCTATGCTTGCGCTCATTGCTGCAGCCCCTTGTCAACCCATCTCATTAAAGGCCTTGCCCCGCGTTCATGCTACAGGGCAGGATTAAGAAGCTGTGACAGAGACAAGAGAGCTCATTGAGTAGTAACTGTTTACCATCTGGCTGTTTACGGGAAAAAAAAGTCAACTGCTGAATTAGAGGATACATACCTGTGTTAGGTCGGGTTCTCTAGAGAAGCAAAACCAGTGACATATAGAATACATATTATGTGCATAGATATGACATATAGACACATATACAGACATATATGTATATAATATTAGGTGTACTTGTGGTGATGGTGAAAAATAATGAAGGTACCGTGGACTGTCAAAAGAACAAACAAATGGCTCAGAAGAAGTTCAACCAGAATGTTCCTTAGAGGCAAGGATGGCAAAACATCGTCTCACACACTTTGGACACGCTATCAGATGTCCTGAGAAAAGGACAGCTTCCTTGGTAACGTAGAGGGCAGCAAAAAAGAGGAAGACTCACAAGGTGGAGCGGCACAGTGGCTGCAACAATGATGGCGCTCCTATACGAACAATGGTGAAGACGTCGAAGGATCAGGTGGTGTTTTGTCCTGTTGCACGTAGGGTCACTATGAGTTAGAACACACCTATTGTCAACAATCTATCCATGTCTGTCTCTATCTATCAAGTGTGTGTGTAAAGGAATGTAAATCAAGAAAGTGGCCATGAGCCAGATGCAGGATCCGGATCAGCAAGAACAGAACTTTCCCACAGCATTTACTTATGGATACAGTAAGCCTCACTGAGGAGATGTCAGAATCGTCCCAATCGTCCCACACTGCTTGGCTGCTCCGAGCAGATTCCATCATAGAGTTGCTTACATTATGTTACATCACATCATGGGAGAGGCCTTAACTGCCAAACTATTCAAAGTCCTGCCTGAGCCATGTTGACACAAAACCTACATAACTATCACAGTGCCCCACTCAAGGTTGCTTTAGATAAAGGTTTCTATAGAGAAATATCGACCCTATGTTGAATGAAGCAGCTACAATGAGGCATTCAATTGTATTGCTGTAACAGTATTTAAAGGTGCATCGGTACATTGCCAGAGATCAGGCAGAAGTTCAGGCTGGATTCAGAAGAGCATGTACAACACAGCTTATCATTGCTGTTGTCAGATGGATCTTGTCTCAAAGCTGGAACAACAGAAAGAAGCTTGTTTACTTATGTTTTATTGACTGTGAAAAGACATTCGACTGTGTAGATCAGCATAAACTATGGATAGCTTTGAGAAGAATGGGAATTACGGAACACTTAATTGTGGTCATGGGGAAATTTTACATGGATCAAGAGGCAGCTGTGCAAAGAGAACCAGGGAATATATTGCATTGTTTAAAATGGTCGTCAGCACTGCATCCTCTCACCATATTTATTCAGTCAGAGAAGCTGAATTATAGGAAGAAGAATGTGCTATCAGGATTGGAGGAAGGCTTATTTAAAAAACAAATATGCATATGACATCAAGTGAGGAGAACTTGAATCACTTGCTGATGAAGTTCAAGGATTGCAGCCTTCACTATGGATTCGAACTCCATGTCAAGAAGACTACATTCCTCACAACGGAACCAATAGAAAACCTCAGGATAAATGCAGGAAAGACTGGAGTTGTCGAGGATATTGTCTTGCTTGGATCCATATCAATGTTCATAGAAGCAAAGTCAAGAGAGCAATAGTTGCATCGCATTGGGTCAATCTGCTGCACTAAACTTCTTGACAGTGTTGAAAACAGGAATGCCACTTTGAGGAGTAAGTTACACCTGACCCAAACCATGGTATTTTCACTGGTCGCATAGGCAAGGGAAGGTTGGACGTGGCATAGGGAGGCTGAAGAAGAAGCAATGCATCTGCGTGGTGGTGCTGGGGAAGAAGATGAAAAGGACCATGAACTGCTAAGAAGACGAGCACATCTGTCTGGGAAGAAGGATGGCCACATGCTCCACAGAGGCAGGGGTGGTGAGATGCTGTGTTACGTGCTTGAGACATGCTGTCAGGGGAGAAGGACATCATGCTCGCTAAAGTAAAGGAGCAGCGGAAAGGAGGAAATCCCTTAAAGAAACGGGCGGACATAGTGGTGCAGCAATGGCTCCAGCACAGGAACAAAGGTGCGGACGGTGAAGGCCTGGGCAGTGCTGCTTTTTTTGTGCTTAGGGTCTCTGTGGATTGGTACCGACTAGATGGGAGCCAACAACAATCATAGGTATTCTGTTTAATATCATTAGTTCAGAAGCTTTTTCTATGGCCCAAGACTGAATTAAGTACATGCCCTACGTTAAATGCCCAAACCACCACCAGACTGTCAGTCATACTGTGACGGCTTGCATATTGCTAAGATACTGAAGCTATGAGACTGACATGTTAAATACTAGGGTCATCAGTAGAATTTTCAGATGAAGCCAGGCTAGAAAAAAAGTCCTGAAAATCTACTTCTGAAAAATAAGCCAATAAAAAACTTATAGACCACAAGAGAGCATTGTCCAACTTACTTGGTTTGGCCACCTCATTAGGAGGGATAGGGGTATCACTCTTGGTGATAGAGAAGGCTTTTGAGGATGAGGGAGACTGTTGATGAGATGCATTTGCAAAATAGCCACAACAATGAAATTGAACATACTGGTGATTGTGAAGATGCTGAATGACCCAACAGTGTACACAAGGTTCCTATAAATTAGAGTTGCTACGCTGTCCATAAGGTTTCTTTGATTTGACGGTAACTAACAATGACAAAGAATGAAAAGCTTATAACTTGCCTCAAAACACCAACATGCAATTTAAAATAGAATATGAAAATCAGTCTCCAAAAATAGTTGTAAAACAATCTCAAGGTAGGTGCTTATTTTCTCCTCTGTGACAATGACGGGATTTCACAGGGTTTTTTTTCCCCAAAGAAAAGCTCCTTTATAACTTCTTATTGTTTCTATTTCTATCTAGAACCCGAGCTTTCTAAGTGTGCCTAGTCTAACTTGATATGGCTAGATGGTCGAGTCACATCTATACCAACAGGGAGCTCTCACTGTAGCCAGGTGGATACGGGAAGGCAGGCCTTGGGCAGGCGTATGGCGTGTGCTCCCAGGTGTGAGATCGCTCCTTTAATAAACAGTGTACTCTTGAATGTGCTTTGCTGTTTTTGAATTGCTATTTCTGAAAGCCCAACTGACTACTTCAGTCTGCCTTTTATCAGTGAACGGGGCTTGTTCACTGTAACTAGACTATTTCCTCACTGTTACTGAATATAGACAACATTTCCCCGAGGTCACTGAGTTGCTATAGAGCTTTGATAGTGTTTAAAAAGGTTTTCTTATTTTTTTCCCTTAAATGCTCACACCAATAAAACTTTCTTCGTAAAAGTACGTTGATTTAATGTATTAGTCCTCTGAGGGGATGGGGAAGGAGCACACCTCCCATGACCTGCACTGTAAGAAAAACAAATGAGGATCTGAACCAGTAATTATCTGCCTGCTATTCGTCATGTGCTGCTGGGAAGGGCTGACCACAAGATTTAATTGTAACTAACAAGCATGATTTATTTGAAGGAAAGTATTCAGATAACGATGTAGTAAAATTAGTCGATGCTTCAAAAGTGAAATTAGATTGGCTATGGCTCTCATATTTGGTCAGAGAATTGCACTTCTAAATGTAAAATTGATGCCTCGTATTCATATATCAAAATATGTGATGCCAATTTCCACTCGTTAGTCTCAATTGACCTGACAGCAGTGGGCTTGAGGTCTGGGGGTTAGACAAGGTCATATCGCACGGAACATATTCATTCACCCATTCACACACTCTCTGAATTGAAAGCATTTAACTGAGTGCCTAGAATAAGACAGCACTGCTACAGATGCCAGGGAGACCGCACAATAAAGCTCGACCTCTGGTTTTACAGAACTGGCACCCTAGAGGGGGCAGTAAACATGTGATGATAAAGCATGGACTGTGGTGACAAGGGCTCTGGAGAAAATGAAAACAGAATGACATGCTCACTGTTCAGTCACACTGCAACCTGGTGACCTCAGAGTGCACCAGGGGTTGCCACGTCATGCTGAGACCCGGTTTCATAGCATCGGTAGTCTAGGTGATTCGGGTTCATTATTTTGGCGCTATGCAGCATCTGAAATGATCACATCTCAGTACATGGGTGTGCTACTCTATGGAACAGAAGTTCCAGGAGGATAGGCTTATGATGACTGTTTCCTAAGTTTACACCCAAGTGAGTAGTGCGTGGTGATTAAAAAAATATGTTGAGTGGATGGATATCTTTCCTGTTTTAAAAGCATCTATATTTACCGTAGACACTTCAGAAGATGCAGATGAGCAAAAAAACCAAATATGGCTACCTAACATGACATTACTGATAAACCAACAAAACGACTTTATTTCACAGGAGATGCTTCTTGACCTTTTAAAAATGTCATTACTTTATGTGTCGCTCCTAGATGATTGTTTGAGGAGCTCTCTGGTGGTGCTGTCAGGTAAGTGTTGTTGGTTCCGCTCGTTGGTTACCTTGCTAATGGCAACCAACCCCGGTTCAAACCCTGACCAATTGTTCCAGTTGTTCTGGAGGAGGAATAGGAGGCTATGGCTCCTATACACATATATAGAGCCTTAGTGGCCTACATCTCACCACAATGAGTTGGAATCTATTCAACGACAGTGAGAAATACAATTATCTAATATATTAACATGCTGATTATCTGAAATTTTCACTATATCAAAATGCATACCCATATTATTTTACTTAAGGAGTATTATTCCACTTGAGCAAAACACCCGATATTTCAGAATGGGTTAGGAGCACAGCAAGTGCTAATTTAGCATGAAACATTGTAATTGCTTCAGTTTAATTGTTTGTGTTAAATGGAAGGTGGTTATAAAGCCTGAGGGATCTCAGAGTAGCCAAATGTATCAGTAACAGGACATTATCCCTAATATATTTGTATAGGTGACACTAGTAATTTGTTTTCTTCATTTATCCTGTACTTAAAATCTATTTAATCTAAGTTTTTAACTGTCGAACATTATGCTTATTTTAAAAACTTAATTATAACTTGAGAAAAAGATATGCAGTTATTGTTTAAAATGATAGTTGCTTAAAGTCAGAGAAATGTGACAGATGGATAGGAACTCAGACATTATTAAGTTACCGTAAGAGTAATTATGTTCATTTTATATATTTAAGTAGCATGTTTATGGTACTGTCAAAAACGTTAAATACCATGTTCAATCCTCATAACAATCCTCTGAAGTAATATTTTATTGACGAGCAAGCTAGGGGAAAATAGGATAACCCATTTGCCTTTGCGAATGCAGACCTAGAAGTAGAACAGATCAGCTTTGAGATTTGTTTGGTACCACTGCACGCCGATCAAGAACCGAGAGCACTGAAGGAAGAAACCCGGGTGAAGTAAAGGCACTGCAAAAACAAAGCTCCACGAATCGGCAGGATACTGGAAGAGATGTTCCAAGAGATGGGTGAAACACTGCTTATGCAAAAAAAAAAAAAAAAGAAGAAGAAAAAAAACCCAACCAACCAAAATACTCAGATAATAGCTACTTGGAAAACCAACAGGAAGAAACCTATATTTGTGCCCCTTTCAAAGAGTGGTGTCCGACAGAAGGTGGAAATTATCGAGGGATATCATTCATATCACATGCACACGAAATTTTGTGGAAGGTAATTAAAAATGGGCCCAGCAGTGTATCAGCAGAGAATCGCCAGAAATTCAAGCTGGATACAGCAGCAGATTTGGCACAAGGGTAATCATTGCTGACAGCAGATGAATCTTGGCTGGAAAGAGGGAGTGCTAGAAAGAGGCTCCCTCTGTGTGACCGAACAAGCAGAAGATTACAACTATGTGGATCATAACCAATTACAGTGTTTCACAGAATGGAATTCCAGAACACGTAGTTGTGCTCTTGCAGAACCTGTACCTAGGCCAAGGGACAGCCATTCAAAGCAGAGAAAGGACATGTTGCATGGTTCAAAATAAGGACATATATATATATTCTAGCTGAATGGTGAACAAATTATCTGAGTAGGTGGACTCTATGAAGTAGAATGTGGTATCAGGACTGTCAACAGATGCATTAAAAACCTTCACTATTCAGATGGCACACCCTTGCTTACCGAAAGCGAAGAAGACAGCACTCAGTGATGAAGATCAAAGGCTACAGGCTTCATTACGGATCACGGCTCAACATAAGGAAGACAAAAATCCTTATAACTGGAATAATAAGTAACATCATGATTGATGGGAGAAAATGAATTTGTCCAGGATTTCATTTTATTTTAGTCTATAATCAACAATCATAAAAACACCAGACAACAAATCAAAGAATTTTGGGGTATTAGGAAAATCTGCCGCAAAATCTCTCTTCAGAGTTTTAAATAGCAGAGACAGTACCTTGATGGCTAACAAGTATATGATAATTAAGATATTCCGTATGTACTCGAGTATAAGCCGACATAAATATCAACTGAGGCACCTAATTTTACCACAAACACAGCATTACAAATGTGCTGCAAAAACTAGACTTATACATGCGTATATATGCTATATAAACTTGTCTGGGCCAGGCTTTTTAGTAGGCTGGCAATAATCACTTGGGGTGTGATCAAACATGGGTAGATAATCTACTCCATGATGGAATCTAGCAAAATGCTATCAACTCTGTGAGCAGCTAATACTTACAGCAGTCCTTGTTCAGGTCCTAGCATTGATACAATTAGAAGAAAGACTTCTCAGGGGTGTGACCTAATCGTTTGTAAAGCAGATCCTGTGGGAAAGCTTGCCAGTTCTACTGGATCTGGGTTCAGCATCCGGTTTGTGGACTTTCTGCTGTATTAGCTGCTAATCCCAGGAGCCGCCCGCAGACTGCAAACCTTGGATTCATTTGACTTTGTATCTACCAGCCTGTGGTCTTTCTGTTTCGCATTTCTCCCTGGTTTGTCAGGCCCAACAGCTATGTGAGTTGGGAGGGACATTCGGCTTACCATTTGAGCCACAGACTTGAATCAGACTGGATTTATTCATTTCTAGAACTATGTGAGCCATTTATTTATATAAATATTTTTCTATATACATACATATATAAGCATCTCTGGTTTTGCTTCTCTAGAGAATTCAGTCTAACAAAGTCTGCCTGACACAAGCCATAGGAATTCCAATCGTCTCATATACTCATGAAAGTTAAATGATGAATGGAGAAGATGGAATTAGAATTTATGCATAAGAGCTGTGGAGAAGTTAAGTATACCACAGACTGTGAGATGAACAGAAAAATCAGTCTTGGATTTAAAACAACAACAACAAAACCAGAGCCAGGACACTCCTTAGAAACAAGGATGGTGAAACTTCATCATCTGTATTTTGTACATATTACCCTGAGGGATCAGTCTCTGGAGAAGGACTTCATGCTTGATAAAATAGAGTTTCAATGAAAAAGATGAAGGTGCTCAAGAGATGGAATGACACAATGGCTGCAACGATGGCTCAAATATAGCAACAACTGTGATTGTGAATGTGGCAGCAGGCTTGGCAGTGTCCTAGTGTACATATTTGGTGCTGTTAGGTGCCACTGATTCAGTTCTGACTGATAGTGACCCTATCCACAACAGAATGGAACACTGTCTGGTCCTGAACCATCTTCACAATTGTCCCTGTGCTTGAGCCCATTATTGCAGTCGCTTTGTCAATCCGTCTTGTGAACGCCTTTCTCTTTCCTACTGCCCCTCCATCAAGCATGCTGTTCTTTTCCAGGGAATAGTCTCACCTGAAAATGTGTTCAAAATATGTAACAGGAAGTACTGTCAGTGTACGTATGTTGCCATCATCATTTTCTAAACTATTTGAGCCCTTGGTGTCAGTTCCTCTTTTTTCCCCCTCCCTCCTCTACCCACACCCCATAACCCCTTGATAAATTATAAATTATTATTATTTTCATATCTTACACTGACCAGCTATCTCCCTTCACCCACGTTTTTGTTGTTAATCCCCTGGGGGAATGGGTGTTAATGCATTGATCATTGCAATTGTTTTCTCCTTCTTCCCCACCTCCTACCACCTTCCCTCTACCATCTTGGTATCGCTATTCCCATCTCTGTTTCTGAGGTATTTGATCTGACCTGGATTCGTGTGTCCTGGGCTCTTATCTGTACCAGTGTACATGCTCCAGGCTAGCCAGTACTGAAAAGGACTGGATTCAGGATAGTGGGGAGGGGTGTGTGTGTTAGGAAGCCTCCAAGAACCAGAGGAATATTATGTGTTTCATCAGAGTTATAATGTGCCCTGGTTGACTAATCCCTTCCTTGTGACTCTTCTGTGAAGAGATGTCCTATTCCCTACAGATGGATTTTGGATCTCTGTTCTGACCCCCCTCATTCTCAACAATATATGTTTTTTGTTTGTTTTGGATCTTCTGGTGCCTGTTACCTGATTCTGTTGACATTTCGTGATCGCACAGGCTGGTGTCCTTCTTCCATGTGGGTTTGCTGCTTCTCTGTTTGATGGCCACTTGTTTACCTTCAGGCCCTTAACACTCCAGATGCTTATAGCTTTTGATAACTGGGCACCATCAGCTTTCTTCACCACGTTTGCTTATGCACCCATTTTGTCTTCAGTAATCTTGTTGGGAGAGGGAGCATCTCAGAATGACAAGTTATTAGAACAAAGTACTTTTGCATTGAGGGAGGGCTTGAGCAGAGGCCCCAAATTAAGGGGCATTTTGGGTGTACTTCTTCTAAGACAGATTGGTTTCTCCTTTTAGCAGTCTGTGGTGCTTCCAACATTCTTCTCCAGCACCACTATTCAAATGCATTGAATTTTCTTCCTTCTTCCTTATTCTATGTCCAAATTTCACATGCATATGATGCAATGGCTTGAGTCAGGTTACTAATTTTCAAAGTAACATCCTTGCTTTTCATTATTCTAAAGATATCTTGTGAAGAACATTTTTCTAATGCAACACTGATCTCTTGACTCCTGCTTCCATGAGCATTAATTATGGATCCAAGCAAGACAAAATATTTGACAACTTCAATCTTATCTCCCTTTATTACTGGGTTATGTATTGGTCCAGTTGTAAGGATTTGGGTCTTTATTACATTGAGTTATAATCCACCCTGAAGGCCACAATCCTTGGTCTTCATCGGCAAGTGCGTCAAGTCCTCTTCACTTTCAGCAAGCAAGGCTGTGTCATCTTCATATAAAAAATGTATTAATAAGCCTTCCTCCAATCCTTATACCACATTCATTTTCTTATACTCTAGCATCTTTAATGATTTGTTCCATATATACATTGAATAAGTATGATGAGAGAATGCAACCCTTAAGCACAACTCGCCTGATTTTAAACTGTGCCCTTGTTCTACTCAAATAAATGACTCTTAATTCATGTACACGTTCTGTGTAGGTACAACAGAGTGTTCTGGAGTTCTCATTCTTCTCAAAGTTCTACGTGGTTTGTTATTATTCACACAGTTGAATGACTTTGCATAGTCAATAAAAATCATCTTTCTGGTATTGTCTGTTTTCAGCCAAGGTCCATTTGATATCAGCAAAGCTATTACATGTTACACATCCTCTTCTCAATCCTGCCTGAACCTCTAGTACACAGAATTCATTGAAATTGACTTGAGGCCACTTAACAACAACTACAATAATTGCCTTTCCTAAAAGTTCTAACAGCAGCAAATCGGTAGTGTGTACTACATACTAAGATCTTCTACATGCCTTTGCTATATTAATTCATTTTATAGTAGTGATCTGACCATTAGAATTCCAGCAGACCAGATTCTAGTTTATATGTTGGAAATAAATTAATAGTGTAACTTGGGAGTAAATCATTGTTAGTCTGCGATACCCACACTGTGTTTGTTAGCTAATAGGCTTTATCTCCCAAGTCTCTCCTACCTCTAAAGTTTTATAATTTTTATATTACTTCATTTAGATCTTAGAAATATTATTTCATTCATGTTTATAATTTCAAATTTCTGTATGCTATCTCGATTTCTTCACCTTATTTACTCTCATCCCTGAAAAACACTCATATATTTAAACCCATTTTAAATTTGACAGAGACAGAATTCTTAAGTCCAGATACCATTCTGAAGAAGTAAAGCCGCTTTGGCCAAAAGAGAGAAAAAATCAACAGAGAAAAATAAATTTTAAAAAACCAAAATTGTACCTTTAAATATAGAGAAATTTTTATTCTGGGCTTTAAACTTAGTTTAATTAATAAATTAAAATCTTTTCAATGGTAGTAATTCTTATACAGATATTACCAATGCTGTCCAATTATATTAACATGATAATTTCCATAAGAAGTTTTTACTGGAGGTTTTAAGCACGCACACACACACACACACACACACACACACACACACACGAACCCCGAACCTAATCCATTTTAGAAGGAGCATTGAGTTCCAAATCAATTTTTCCCATAAGAAATAACGGAAAACAGATTAATCCATTTTGACCACTGAGTTTTACCCTAACCTTGCCTTTTTATACAAAACATTACACAGAAATTTCAAAGTAAATAAGTTCAGAGTTAAATAATATAATTTAAATAAGAAACACAACATTAAAAAGTTTTTAACAACCACAGTATGGCCCCTACCTTGAGACGGATGAGGATCTGGATCTGTGGACACGGACGTGGAGAGGAGGGATGGAGAGAGCCATTGTTTGGAAGCGGTATCCCCTTCCATCAAATCAACTGGTAGCTGCTTTTCCATTTTTTCCTTTGCCTCTTTTCACTAGGACCTGCCTGGCTTTCTCTGAAAAAAAAAAAAAATCCGTTGGCATTTCCTCAACTGTTTTCTAAAAGGGTTTACTAAATTATCATAAACAATATCGGCAACAGGATTAACCAGTTCCTTATCATGATGATTCTTTTCAAAATACTTTCGTAGGACCCATGTTGTTTTTTTAAAATCAAAAACAGTATAAAAAGCCACAAAACTAAGAAAATTATAGCAAAATGCTAGCAACACAGCTGCAAAAGGTTTAAACAACGTGTACTCACAACACCAACTAACGCGGAGTGACCGAAACAGGACCTGATTTTGTTAACAAAAATCACATGCGTAGGGTTGGATTCTGATGTTTTGTCTGAACTCAGATGCAAAATTTTCTTGACATTTCATGTCAAAATTCATTTACTGATGCAGTCGAGTACTGGGGTTCTACTGTATATATATGTTTTTGTTATACACTTACATAAATAATGTTAACTTCCAGCTAAATATAAATGAAAAGAACATTGCTGGCCATTGAGGAAAGCACTGGGGGCTGTTAACCACAGGTTGGCAATTAAAAAACATCAGCTGCTACGCAAGAGAAAAAGCTAGCTACCCCGTAACAATTTACAGTCTTGGGAATTCAAAGGAGCAGTTTGAGTGTTTGTTATGAGTTGAAATCGACTCAATGGCAGAAGTTTAGTTTGTGATAATCCGCCTGGTAAGATGTTAGAGCCAATGCTCTTGGGAAGATAATAAAGGACACGATGACAATATGTATAAGATGCTTTCTTTAGAAAGCATAATCAAACTTCCTCTTGGGAATCCTTGAATGGCACAAAATATTAAGGAGCCTGTCTGCTAACCTAAAGGTTAGAGATAACCGAGAGGCCCGTCTTTAAAAAGATCTGCTGAGCTACTTCTGAAAAAGTAGCTAGTAAAACTCTGGAGCACGGCCTACTCTGGCACCTATGGTATGGAGACACTATGTGTTCGAACTGACTGCATTGAAATCCACTCCTGACTCCAAGCCTCTCCCAGTAGTGCTGTGTGTCAAACCCACCAGGATCACTGAGAGAGAAAGAAGAGGTTGTCTGGTCCAATCTTGGAAACCCTAAAGAGGAGTTTTGCTCCGCATTTCCTAAAAGGTGGCCATAAGTCTGAATCAGCTAGATGGCAGTGGGCATTGCGTTTATCGTCTTCTTGTTTTTTAATTAATCACGATCCACTGACTTTTATTTTACAGATCATCCCAGAGACAGCAGTCCATTTCCCACCCTACCTCAACTCTCCTCTAGCATGAAGCACATTAAACAAGAGACGACCAGAAATCACCTCCAGTTTGTGCATTTTGAAGCAACAGATCTCCATGGTGTGTCCAGGTCTAAGAGTGTCCCAGCGCACTTCTTTCAAGTGAGTTTTATTTGCAGAAATATGATTGAATGTAATTTCATGACTGTTAGCAAGTAAATGGTCCTTATTATTCTTTCTTATTTTCTTGTTAGTTATATAGCTATTCAAGCTGAAAACCAATAATTTACTTTGTTTCTTTCCTTGTCCCATGTCAAATACATTATTACTCCCTGAGGAGCTGAACATATTCTGAGCTCCCAAACAGCAATTCCTTTACCCAATAGAAATACAAAACTAATTAAGACTGGTAATTTTAGTCCTCTGCCTTGAATAATTTCCCTCCACAGAATTATCTTTCGTCCCCTACTGCAATTATAAAGATTATATTTTATTTGACACGAGATAATTGCACACGAAGACTCAAGAGCAAATATAAAAGGGAAAAATTAAATAGAAAGAATTTACTAGATAAAAGTATATCTCCTTCAGCTCCTAATTCTGATAAGAAAAGACTCCATTGTTATTAGATGACTTAATGACTAATATTAAGTTTTTGAAAATAATGATACTGAGAAATGCATTTCTGGATGAGTGAGTTTTTTTTAGTTTATCTCATAAACTAAATGATTGATTTGTATGTGTTTATTGAGTAACTTGTCTGATTCAATGATGATTTGTGATGTTATTTATTAAATTCTAGCAAAATGTGTAGGAAAGTACATACAGGAAAGTTAAGCATCTTCCAACTTAACTGCTTTTTGTTTTAGTATGTTCTGTTTTATCGTTTCAATATGAACTTGTAGTTTATTTATTTGCTTTATGTTGGTAAAATCTGGACTTCTTCAAAACACTTCTTAAATAATTCCAATAGATTTATATTTGGTTTAGGAAATTCTTTCAACCTTTCTTATAGATATTGTTTCTCTATATCTAGGCAAGAAAGGTCTTGGCTTATAATTTTTTTCACAAAAAAATATAAAACTTTACTGTGGACATGTTAAAATATAATTCACACAGACCTCCTTTAATCAATAAGAAAATATAATAAGCATAGTAGGTCCTCGTGTGGGCTTTAATATAAAAATGTTTGCTACTTAGTTTTTCTAGAATGCTATTAATTTATTCTACTGATAGTATCAAAAGGAACCCTAACAGCACAGTGGTAAAAGTACTTGGATGCTAAATGAAACCCACTAGCCACTCTGGGGAAGAAAGATGTGTCAGTCAGCCCCTATAAAGATTTTTAGACCTTGTTCATATACAACCAAAACCCTAATGGGACTTGGTTTCAAGATTTAGGGCCCTGGTTTCATGCGACATCCCAGTTAATTGACCTACTAGCATATGCAGTGATGTTGTACCTTCTACTGTTGACATGTAGTAACCCAGTTTTCAAGTGGCCATCCAATCCCAAACAATCAACGAGTCTCCATTAGCTGGAACAACAGAGGAAAAGAGAGAGCCAGTAATCGAAGGCACATATCCAATGTATAAGGAACCCTGGCGGCACTTTTAGGTAAGGGGTTGTTAACCCCGACGTTGGCAGTTCAAATCACCAATATCTCTGACAGAGAAAAATCATGTCATCCATCTGCTCCTATGAATATTGGAAGTGCTTGGGAGCCCCAAATAGGATGGCTAGGTGTTGGAATTGACTTGTGTCCCTCCAGGAACAATTTCTTCTTTTGTTGCGATGCTAGGACTGGGTGGTACACAAGTATCACTACAGAACATTTTGATGAAAGATTCCATAGAAGAATGCTTACCAAAAGGGAACAAAAGGGAACAGAATTTCAAATTCTCATGAACACCAGTCTTTCTGAAGCCATGCAGGTTGGGTAAATCCTTGAAACTGTTGTCCTGGCATCATCTTTAAGCCTCAAATCAAAGATATTCCCTGAACTCTTCTTAAAAGCAAGCAATAGCTAAAAAATAACTAGTGAAAAATATCTATCATGAGTATTATGCTTAAAAAACGATCTATAAGGGATCAAATTGACTAGTGAGTTTATGTTAATGGGGGAGGAACAATTCAATAAAGGTTGCAGCGAATGTTTGCACACTTGAAGCATATAATCAATGCCACTTAATTGTACATGTAAAAAGTACTGCATTGGTGTCTGTCTTGCTGTGTATAGTTTTAACAACAAATATAAATATATAATTAAAAATTTATGTATATGTTTAAATTACAGCCTTTGAAACCCTATGAGTAGTCTTACTCTGTCCTATAAGGTTGGTATGAGTTGAAAATGACTCATGGTAGTGGGTAGCATCATTCGTAGCATCCTAAATCTACATATTTAAATAATTGGGTTTGTTCTCCAATTGAACACCTTTACAAGAACTTATTTTAATATGCTCCCTACATTTACTGAGGATTTATATAAATTGATATAAGGTGACAAGTTCTGCCTTTTTTTTCTAAATTTCTATTAAAAATATTTTCCAATATCTTATTCAATGTATGTATATGTACCACTTTTACTTAAGCTTAGTGTGTTTGAGAAAAGAGATTTTCCATAGTAAGAATTTGGATGCAGCTCTTCATACTTTATCTCAATTGCTGTATTGATTCTTAGCTTCAGCTTTATAGCACAACTGACTTTCTCATTGTTTGCCATTTTTATTTTATTCTCATTGAATGATAATAGACTATATACATACACACACACACACACACATATATATATATATTAACAAAACATTTAGAATTTCCTTTGGATGTTGGGAGGGAATACATGGGAAGGCACATTTACTTCATGAATATTAGCAATTTAAAGTAAAAAACTTTGTTACGGTTAGGCATCACATACCAGTTCATTTATGTAAGCCATTCTATACAGTGTAAATGTATATATAAATGCATCGTCACACTTACACACAATCCTATCTGACAAATTCATTCAGCAAAGAATGGAATCAATACTTTGAGTTTGCCTAGACTTAGTGACAAGTTGATTTCAACCTTTATTAAAGAATTCAAAATTTATACTTCTAGGGAATAAAACACCAACTTGAAAATTACATAATAAGTTAGACTATGAAGCTATAGAAGAGATACTGTAATCCATCTTGTAAAAAAAATGAGCAGTTTTATTGGCATATAATTCACACACCATACAATTCAATAGTTCAATCCTCTTAAGAAGAGTTGTACAGTCAATTTTAGTGTGAGCTATGTCTACTTATAGATAAGGAGACTGAGGACTAGAAACCTGACAGTGACCTTCCTCGGGGTTGTACAGGTGGTTAATGGCCACGCTGGACATCAGTTCGTGAGTTCTCACTTCCAGTTCCGTGCTCTCTTTACTCCACCTACTGTCTCAGGTCCAGCAGTCTCTTTTCTTTTTAGTTCTTCCATTGAATTTGGTATTCTTTCTTTTCTTTTAAAATATATTTATCCTATAACTTTTACTAATTTCACTTTCATCGTGGTGTTCTTCCATGTTAAGTGAAATAGAAATACTGATTTTTATTTCAAAAAGGGGAATATAGGAAAAGAAAGTTATATAATTGGAAAAGGCCAAAGAAAGAACTCATGATTATAACAATAATACCTACTATTTTCAGAGAATTTGCTCTGTGCCTGGCACTCTGCCAAGTGCCTTGTCCACATTTGTTTATCCAAAAGCTGCAAGCTACTGGTATTACTTCTGTTCTGTCAAATAATTAACTTTTATTTAAATAATATGCAGGAGAGTGTTTTGGTTTTTACATCCTGGTTATATTGATATATAGTACCATAGAACTCAAAAAATCAAATAATGCAAAATTGAGTTTTATAGCAGTATAGTTTGGTTTGAACGTATCCAAAAAATAAATAAATAAAGAGCCCTGGTGGTGCATTGAGCTGCTGATCACAGTAGGTGGTTTGGACTCACCAGTGGCCCCTTGGATGGAAGGAGCTGTCTAGTCCTATGAAGGTCTCAGAAGTCCAATGGGGCAGTTCTACGATAGGGTTGCTCTGAGTCAGAGTTGAGTTGATGGCAATAAGGTTATTTTGAGTTTTTTCTTTTTTAAGCATAACCTTTCAGTTTTCATAAAGATTTGTGCTATTCTTCTAGTTTTATTGAGTCAACAGCAAGTTATTCCAGTATGGCATATCTATAATATATATACTCACATATATTTATATATTTGCCACAATTAAAAAATTATATTGAATTCAGAATGAGCCAAACACACAAAAACAACAACAACAAAAAACAAGATTGAAGAGTAATACAGTGTTGGAAAAGCATACTCTGAGAAATGTGAGTTAAAGAGCCTAGAGGGTAAAGTGTGGCTTTATATTAGTTTCCAATTCATGAAGGACTATTAGAATGAAATGGAACCCAGTTTTTCACAACCAAACAAATAAAATATTTAAATTACAGGAATTCCTAGAAGTTTTATGAATAAAACACAAATATCGCTCATTTTAGAAACACACAGATGTAACAAACATTTTGTGTCAAACCAAAAATTGTCAAGTAGGAAAAGATCTTATTTCTTACTGTGAAAATTGGAATTAAAAGATTTTGCAAGACTCACACACTTAATTACCAGTAAGCTTAGTGTTGGACTGGCTAAGTTAACATGACAATTAAAATCCAAAATGAGATGGTAGAGCGTGAAGGACACCATGTTTCATGACCTAAGCAAGGAAGGTAGACTAGTACTTGACCTTTGGAAAATGAACTCGGCTTTGGTAGCCACGTTATTTGGGGAATTTCGCAGCACCTTAGTGAAAAGCCAGGCTTACAGAAGGTTTTATTTAGTTCATGAGGAGCACCAACATCATGGGGACCACACATTATAGTTGGCACTTCCCCCCACATGAAACCTGGCTAGTGTCCCTGTTACGTGGCTTCTTGAATCTGGTTTATGGATCTGTTCAGTTTTACAGCCTTACCACCGGTATGTTATCTGGCACCCAGAAAAGATAAATAAACCTATAGAACCCTGGAGGTATCTGACTAGAAAAGTATCTGGCACCTTTTCAATCATCTAGTCTAACATTTTCAGAGGCGGAAGGTAAGGCAAACAGAGTCCAAACAACCGCGCAACTGCACAAGGACAACGAATAAAAGAACCACAATTAGAAGTTAGGTCGCTGACATCTAGTTCCTGCTGATGCGAAGGACAGAATTTTAGACGTTATAACTTTGGAGATAAGGGTCCACATTATAGGCAAGGTTTCTGAGACTCTGTAAGACAGTGAGGTGGTTCATTTGTAAGTGGCTATAAAAGTGTGTGAAGCAAGGACCGCCCGCTGTCAGCAGATCTGAGCCCTTCGGTCCTATGACAACTGTCCTGGTGTCACAGGACTGGTTACAGCTGGCTCACTGAGCAGGACTGAAGATTCTTCACGGCCAACTTCAGAGATCCTATTACCTACGGGACTTACAGTGAACTAGCCTCAAATAAAACCATATCCTTAAGCATTAGCTACTATATCATCAAATATACATAGTACTTTAAAGATATATTTGCTTATGATACTTTGGAATCATTTCATAAAGCTTTTCTTTTGTCTTTTGAAGAGAAGATATTTTATTATTATGAATGTCAAACATAATACAATGAACCATGGATTATATATTAGATATATACATTACATCCAAAATATTATGATACATTAGGTGTCATATTATATATAATGCATATATAATTTATGACTGCCATATTTTACTTCTCATAGCACATAAAATCTATAAGATTAAAACTATTGACAGCTGTTTATAAAGATGCCTTGAGGGGTTGACTTTTAAATATTTATAAATAGTACCTCAAATTAAGTACATTAACCAACAGGTTTTTTGTGCTCAATATTTTTTGTTTTCTCATTTTAAAACCAAGCTCTCCATCATTTTCTCTGTAGGAAAAAGTGATTCACGGAGTTTGTATGCCTAGAGGTTATCTTGAACTGATGCCAAATCCTAAAAACAATGAAGTCAATCACATGCGAGCAACATGTTTCAATAGTGACATCGTCCTGAGACCGGAGCTGTCCACCTTCCGGGTTCTGCCCTGGGCTGAAAGAACTGCGAGAGTGATATGTGATACCTTCACTGTGACTGGTGGGCCTCTGGTCTCCCAGGTACATTGCAAAGAAGCAGCTCAGCCAGCTGGAGAGCGCTGGCTTTTCCCTGCTCTCTGCCTTCATCTAAGACTTCTGCATCGTTTGTGTGCCTGAAATGATCAAACCCAATACCATCTCCCTTTCTGCTACACCGTTACTAATGAACCACGGAGAGCCCTTTTGCAGGCACTCGTTGACGGGTTGTATCAGACTGGAGCAAATGTTGAGAGCTTTCCTTTCTCTACCAGACCTGGTCAGACAGAAATCTGTTTTCTGCCAGAATTTGGCATCCGTGCAGCCGATAATGCATTTACCCTAAGAACGGCTGTGAAAGAAGTGGCAGGGAAATATAATTACATTGCCAGATTTTTCATCAAGACTGGATTATGCAATTCAGGAATTTTGTCTCACAGTGTCTGCGATGTCACTGGAAAGCAGAACGTGCTCTGCAGCAGCTCCAGAGTGGAACAGCTCACAGTCCTTGGGAAAAAGTGGTTGGCAGGCCTCTTACAGCACACTGTGGCTCTCAGCTGCCTGTTGGCCCCTGCTACCAGCTGCCGGAAGTGCTACTCCAAGGGGGGGCCAGCCCTGAAGGAGACTGTGCCTGCAACATGGGGATTCAATGATAACAGCTGTGCGTTCACTATCAAGTGTCACGGCGAGAAAGGGCCCCGGATAGAAAATAAACTAGGCACAGCGACAGCAAATCCTTACCTGGTGTTGGCTGCCACTGTTGCTGCAGGCTTGGATGGACTTCAAAGCCCTGATGCTGCCTTGACTGATGCAGATGACAGCTCAGACCTTTGTCTGTCAAACCCTTCCAAGATCCCTTTGAAATTGGAAGATGCCCTGGTGGCACTAGAGGAAGATCAATGTCTGAAAGAGGCTCTAGGAGAAACTTTTATTCGGTATTTTGTTGCCATGAAGAAATATGAGTTGGAAAATGAAGAAACGGATGCTGAAAGAAATAAAGTCTTAGAATATTTTATTTAGAATAGTTTGCTTAACTATTTCTTTAGAAATGTGATTATTACTTGAGTAGTTTATTAACCAGAAAGAAAAAAAGGAACATTACAAAAAAAAGACTACCAATACTGTCACTATTTAATTTTGAATCCCCATGGAATATTTGCTGGAAACAAACAATAAAGTTGTTATGAAGCTGCATTATGCAAATTTACCAGACTTTGTCCAATAGTCCTCATTTCCTCTGTGGCTTTGTATATTGACCAAGATAGATGAATTCAGTGTTCTCAGGCAGTATGTACATTCATACATGAAAATATTAAACATTAGAAAGCAAACTTTAATGGCTAAAAAGCAAAAAAAGAAAGTTTAGGTTAAGCTATGTACATGTGAGGGCAAGTCAGAAAGTATTTCAACAAAATCACATCAACCTCTATTAATTAAAAAATATCAAAATGTGAAAAAAAAGCAAGAACGTGAAGCTATTGTTCCTTGGCCTATCCTCCATGTAGGTGTATAGTTTAATGGAGGTGCATATTTCCATCCGTCCACTCTTTGGTTCATACCACATCAGAATGGCAGATTTGTTAGCCAACCATGTGCGCTTTTAAACGTTCTCAGGTTTGGGGAATAAAAAGAAGTATGAAGGGGAAAGCAGAGGGCTGTAGGATAGATGGGGGAAAATTCCCAACAAAATTCTCAGGAGAGTATGTCCTACCCTCAAAGAGAAGATTGAGCGCGTGCTTTGTCAGGATGAAAACGAATTCCTCTGCACGACTTTCGTGGCCTTTTTCTCATTAATGCTGTTTTCAAATTTCTTAAAATTCTTCCTAAGGACCCTTATTATTGTAAGTTGTCCTTCAAGGTGATCTGCCAAGAACATTCCTGGAAAAAAAAAATCAACCAATTCATTGTCATGGAGTTGATTGCAGCTCAAGGTGGCCTGACAGGACACAATGCCCCTGTTGCTGGGCTTATGGGAGTGGAGAGTCTCGTCTTTATCCACTGGAGCAGCGAGTAGTTTTAAACTGTTGGCCTTACACTTATCAGCCCAATATGTAACCATTATGCTACCCGGCTCTTTGTGGGAAAATAAATAGTGTCCATAACCTTAGCTAGCCTATCTACCTTGAATTTAATTGGTTAAGCAAATCCCGTTGGAAACCACTGTTTTGATGGGATCTTGTTCTCTGAATTTTATTGATAAATTCAAGACTCACCACCTCTAGTTATGAATAGTCCAATGAAATTTTCTTCCTTAACTTCCATCTTGGTTAAATGACTGATTGATAGGTCAGCTCTCTTCTGAGCTAGCTGCTCTTTGTGCAATGCCTTTGGCAATGATCGAGACAATAGCTGAATGAGTCTTAATTGTTCACTTAAAATTGAAACTACTAAACCATGTCAGATCCCCACACCAGTAGCTACATCATCAAGTTAATTCTATGACTGTCTTCCACCAGTCTCTGACTCATGTCGCTAAGATCAACACTATTCCCTCTTTTGACTCCCTTAAAACAAATGATTCATCAAAAACTGTCTTTTCATGTCAGGCAACATTTTTCTTAACTTGTGGCAAAGCTTCAAATATTTTGAGAAGATGTCCTCTTGCGTTTGGTTAAAAATTAGATATTAACCCTGACTCAAAATAACTTTTTACCTAGGTACATTTTTTTATCCGAAGGCATCATAACAAGACTAAGTGAGTGTTCTTGAGAAAACTTATTTGAAGTGATCCACTGATTTCACAGACATATTTAAATAGATTTTCTTTAGAATAAACCCATACATTATAAAGTAGCAGTGCTTTTTTGACTTGCCCTTGTAGGTTGAGACAAAAATACTAATTAACATAAACTCACTAATGAAGATAGAAGGGACCCTTGTGCTGTAGTGATTAAGTACCATGGACTCCCAGAACAAAGAATTACAGGCAGATTGCACCTTGGAAGCAAAAATGGCCTGGCTTGTCTCATGTACTCCTGATGATGGCCATATGATCAGGAGACTAGCCCTTGGGAAAAGACATCATGTTTGGAAAAGTGGAGGGGCAGGGACAAAGCGGATGATCCTAGATGAGATGGGTTGACACTGTGGCAGTAACAATGGGCTCAAACATAAAATGACATGGGAGAATGGTGCAGGGCTGGGCAGGGTTTCGTTCTGTCACGCCCAGGATCGCTATGAGTCAGAATCAACTTGGCTGCACCTAACGAAAACAAGCAGTAGTTTTTTTGCATGATTTAGGAGCTTCAAGGCTGTAATCTTTCCCTGAAACAAATCCACAAGGGGTAAGAGTAGAGTTGGGGAGCTCTAAGGACAGCTACTTGAAAGTAATTGTTTTAGCCAGTGCTGCTACCATAGGAGTTTCACAAGGGAGTACCTTTAAGGAGCAGACATTTATTTTCTCACAGTTTAGAAGACTGGAAGTTTGAATTCAGGGGACCAGCTACAGAGGAAGGCTCATTATCAGCTCTGGAGAAAGGTCAATGTCTTGTTTTGCTTTCATAGCTCCGACCTTCCTTGGATTCTTGGATATCTTTTCATGGAATCCGTTCTTCCGCATTGCATAGAAAAATCCTATTTCTGAACAGGTATATATACTCAGGGATTGCGATTGGGATCCCAATGAATATTTAGAAAAGGGATATAGTTCAATCCATGACTATAGTCAAAGCATTTTTAAAAAAAACAATGGCTCAAATAGAAGCTTAATATATAAATTATAGGTAACATGTGGGATGTGGGCGGTAGGAGGATTCGCCTACTTTGGTCTATATATATTTTCTGAAATATCACTTTGAAACCTGCAGTGTTTTATGTAGTGTGAGAACAACTGCCTAGCCAGTCAGGGCAGTGTTTTAAGTTTAAAAATGTATTCAAATCACAGATTCTATTGTCCACAGAGGCCGGTATCTTCCTGAAGAATATGAAAAATTCCAGGTATTTTAAAAAATTGAACAAAGTAATATTGCAACTATTACAAAAGTACAGTGGCTTCCTTTGGGAAGAAGTCCAAATTCCACTTAATAACAAATGAAAACACTGTTCTCCTTAGGATCAAACAGGAGATTTTATGTTCAATTAAAACCGACTGTGGTCTCAATTAGATGAGAAATACACAAGCAGAGGTTTAGAATTTGGCTCAGATCCTTCAATTAAAATCCTTGGTACTCAGTAGCTTTAATAGTGAAGGTCGATTGGTCTTTTACTAGTTGCTCCTCTCCTTTCTCTTTGGAGATGTGTGTTTGAATCTCTTAGAATAAGGTTCTTGGGTAGATTAAGAGATCAGGTGAACACTCAGGAGAGAGAAAAACAGTGTGATGTGGAAGTTACACAAGCCCAGAAACACCACATATAACGTCATGTGGGCCGGAGAGGAACCCCGTGGCAGTTTGCTAGTTGTTTATTCATTCTCCCTAAGGCCTCCACTAATAGAAACGCCAAGTGCTAATAGAAAACACTTACGCAAAATAAATAAGACATTCCTCAGCTTCAGCTTGGATGGATGAGTTCAAGTTCTTAGGTTCAGATCAAAGAGATACTAGTAGCAAAGCTGCCTGGAAGTTTCTAGGAAGCTTTCTCCCTTTTCTTTCCCATGGGATGTTGTTGTTGGTAGGTGCTGGTTCATTTCCGACCCATAGAGAGCCAGTGTACAGCAGAGCAAGACACCTCTCCATCCTGCACCATCCTTGCAATTGTTCCTATTTTTGAGCCCTCTGTTGCATCCACTGTGTTCATCCATCCCTCTGAAGGCCTTCCTCTTCTCTGTTTCTCTATTTTACCTAGCAAGATGTCCGTTTTCAGCAACTGATCTCTCCTGAAAACACTTCCAGAGTAAAGGAGACAAAGTCTCACCGTCCTTGCCTTTAAGGAGCATTCTGCCTGCACTGTTTTTCTACAATACATTTGTGGGTTCTTGTGGCAGTCCATGGTACTTTCAGTGTTCTTCGTCAACACCGTCGTTTAAATGCATTGTTTTTACTTCAGTCTTTCTTATACGATATACCTAACTATTACATGCATGCAAGGTGATTGAAAATACCATGGCCAGAGTCAGGTACACCTCAGTACTTAAAGTAATAACCTTGTTTGTCAACACTTTAAAGAGCAGATTTACTCAAGGCAACCTGTCTTTTGATCTCTTGACTGCTGCTTCCATTGGTGGATCCATGCAAGACAAAATCCTTGACAGTTTCAACGTTGTCTCCATTGACCATGCTGTCATCTAGTGGTTCAGTTGAGAGGGTATTAGCCTTCCTGAGATTGAGTTGTTATCCACACTGAAGGTGCCCATCCTTGATCTTCATCAGCAAGTGCTTCAAGTCCTCCTCACAAAGCAAGCAAGTTTGAGTCATCTGCATATTAAAAATTGCTAACAAGCCTCCCTCCAACCTTGATGTCTCCTTCTTCTTTGTATAGTCCAGCTTCTCTGAGCATTTGCTCAGCATAGCAATTGAATAAGTATGGTGAGAGGACACACGCCTTTCCTGATTTTAAACCTGAAACACACCTTTCCTGATTTTAAACCAGACAGTTTTCCCTTGCTCCTGCTAGTAATCATGAGATCAAAAGACACTCTGAATTCAGTAAATCTGCGGCACAAGATCTTTTTAGAGTATGGAAAAGCAAGAATGTTACTTTGAGGGCTAAGGTGGGCCTGACCCAAGCAATGGTATGTCAATTGCCTCATTTGCCTGTGAAAGTTGGACATTGACTAAGGAAGACCCAAAAGGAACGGAATTGTACTGGAGAAGAACACTGAAAGTACCATGGCCTGCTAAGAGGATAGACAAGTCTATGTTGGAAGACATAAGGTCAGAGTGCTCCTTAGAGGCTAGGATGGTGAGACATCACTTTCCATATTTTGAACATGTTGTCAGGAGAGCCCAGTCCCGGGGAAGGTCATCCTACATGTTAAAATGGAGGGCCAGTGAAAAAGAGGAAGGCCCTCACTCTTTCTGGTATTCTCGGCTTTAAGCCAAGATTGGTCTGACATCAGCAATCATTTCCCTTGTTCCACATCCTCTGAATCCAGCCTGACCCTCTGGCGGTTCTCTGCCAATGTACTGCTGCAATCATTGTTGGATGATCTTCAGCAA